>NC_092336.1:520521666-520845000 GCF_046630445.1 Rutidosis leptorrhynchoides
CCATGCAACAACCGCAATCTGCAGATGATACATGTTATTATATTCAAACTATAGATTCACATGCAGAATTGTTAGAAGAATTTCCATAATTACAAGGAACAGGCGAATGTTCTTTAGGAGAAGGAACTGAACCAATTGATGAAGCTGAAATGTTAGCCGCACTCATGGCTAATGAATATGAACCAACAACAGAAGAACTTCAAATGCTAAAAGAGGAAGACAGATATCGATACAAATCATCGATAAAAGAACCACCGACATTAGAGTTAAAGCCACTTCCAAACCATTTGGAATATGCTTATTTACATGGTGAATCTGAATTACCTGTAATAATATCGTCTTCTCTTACAGAAAATGAGAAATCTCAACTCATTTCTGTGCTAAAAGCTCATAAACCAGCTATTGCATGGAAGATTCATGATATTAAAGGAATAAGTCCTTCGTATTGCACACATAAAATCCTTATGGAAGAAGGTCATAAAACATATGTGAAACACCAACGAATACTAAATCCAAATATGCAAGATGTTGTTAAGAAAGAAATTATTAAACTGCTAGATGCAGGTTTAATTTATCCAATTTCTGATAGTCCATGGGTAAGCCCAGTTCAATGCGTGCCTAAGAAGGGTGGCATGACTGTTATCATAAATGAAAAAATTGCGCTTATTCCTACTAGGACTGTAATAGGATGGCGTGTTTGTATTGATTATAGAAAATCAAATGACGCCACCAGAAAAGATCACTTTCCATTACCTTTCATTGATCAAATGTTGGAAAGATTAGCCGAAAATAGTTACTATTATTTTCTTGACGGTTTCTCCGGATACTTTCAAATTCCAATCGCACCTGAGGACCAAGAGAAAACCACATTTACGTGCCCTTATGGTACTTTTGCTTATAAACGCATGCCATTTGGACTTTGCAACGCCCCTGCAACCTTTCAAAGATGCATGATGACGATTTTTCACGACATGATAGAAGAATGCATGGAAGTATTCATGGATGACTTTTCAGTCTTCGGTGATACATTTGAATCATATCTAGTTAATCTTGAACGAATGCTTATTAGATGCGAACAATCAAATCTAGTTCTTAATTGGGAGAAATGCCATTTCATGGTTAAAGAAGGCATCGTTCTTGGTCATAAAATTTCAAAGGAAGGAATTGAAGTGGATAGAGCTAAATAGATGTAATTGCTAAACTTTCATATCCCACCAATGTTAGAGGAGTTAGGAGTTTTCTAGGTCATGCCATTTTTTACCGACGTTTCATAAAAGATTTTTCTAAAATTGCTACTCCTATGAATAAACTCCTTGAAAAGGATGCTCCATTCATCTTTTCAGATGAATGCATCAAATCTTTTAATATTCTTAAAGAAAAACTCACTAATGCGCCGATCATGATAACTCCAAATTGGAATCTACCATTTGAACTCATGTGCGATGCAAGTGATTTTGCAATGGGAGCCGTTTTAGGACAAAGGATTGAAAAACGATTTCAACCTATTTATTACGCAAGTAAGACGTTACAAGAAGCATAAACGAATTACACAACTACTGAAAAAGAACTCCTTACTATTGTCTTTGCTTTTGACAAATTTCGTTCATATCTAGTTCTAGCAAAAACGGTGGTCTATACCGACCATTCTGCTCTTAGATACTTACTTTCAAAACAAGATGCCAAACCACGATTAATCCGTTGGATCTTACTCTTACAAGAGTTCGATATTGAGATCCGAGATAAAAAGAGAGCAGAGAATCTCGCCGCTGATCATCTTTCTCGTCTTGAAAATCCTAAATTAGAAGTTCTAAATGAATCGGCCATACAAGATAACTTTCCTGATGAATATCTATTGAAGATAGATTATAATGGAATTTTATGGTTTACAGACTATGCAAACTACTTAGTATGTGGATTCCTTAAAAAAGGGTTGTCGTACCAAAAACGAAAGAAATTCTTTAGTGATATAAAACACTATTTTTGGGAAGATCCACATTTGTTTAAAAGTTGTCCCGATGGAATAATCCGTCGATGCGTATTCGGAGATGAAGCTAGTCAAATCTTAAACCATTGTCACACAGGACCAACAGGAGGGCATTATGGGCCTCAACTCACAGCAAGAAAAGTTTATGACGCTGGATTCTATTGGCTTACAATTTTCAAAGATGCACACCTTCTTTGTAAATCCTGTGATGCATGTCAAAGGGCCGGAAAAATAATTCAACGTGATGAAATGCCACAAAATGTCATTCAAGCATGTGAAGTATTTGATGTTTGGGGTATTGACTTTATGGGTCCATTTTCAAAATCTCATAATAATCTCTACATTCTCGTTGCCATTGATTATGTATCTAAATGGGTGGAAGCACAAGCTCTCCCAACTAACAATTCACGAGTTGTAGTCAACTTCTTAAAAAGTCTTTTTGCAAGGTTCGGAACACCGAAAGCTTTAATAAGTGATCGAGGTACTCATTTTTGTAATAATCAACTTGAGAAAGTTCTTAAAAGATATGGAGTAACTCATAAAATCTCAACCTCTTATCATCCACAAACAAGTGGACAAGTTAAAAATACCAACCGAGCATTAAAACGTATTCTAGAGAAAACCGTAGGATCAAATCCGAAGGAATGGTCCATGAAATTGGAGGATGCACTCTGGGCTTTTAGAACAGCCTACAAAACTACAATTGGCACCACACCTTTCATACTCGTTTACGGAAAAGCATGTCACCTTCCAGTAGAAATTGAGCACAAAGCATATTGGGCTTTGAAGACATGTAATCTTGATTTACATGAAGCCGGACGTTTACGATTAAGTCAATTAAACGAATTAGAAGAATTAAGACATGAAGCATATGAAAATTCGCTAATCTATAAGGAAAGAATAAATAAATGGCATGATAAAAGAATCAGAAGTTCAAAAGAATTTAAAGAAGGAGACCGAGTTTTTCTTTTCAATTCACGATTTAAGCTATTTCCTGGAAAATTGAAATCAAGATGGTCTGGACCATTCATAGTCAAAAGAGTTTTCTCATACGGAACAATAGAGTTAATAAATTCAAATGGGATTGAATTTAAGGTTAATGGTCACAGAGTTAAACATTACATAGATAATCCGATGGAAGTTGAAGATGAAGTTAATCACAATTTCGACACCACAGCTAACTAAGTGTGAAAAGGTTCGAATCTTTTTAGGATAATATATATTTCTGTTAGAGTTAGATATTCTGTTTTCGTGTAGTTCTCGAAAATGGAATCCGAATGGTCTTTCCCTAGCAGACCCTAAAGAACTAGTCTTCTCCCTCCATTCTGAATTTTTATTTTTTTTAGGTTTTACGAGATGGAGAATTCCTTTGATCTGAACCATAGTCTACTACTACACACTATGATTACTAAACATAATAATAACATCTTCCCGAGTGAACTGGAATCATTCATAAGAGGAAAAATGGACGAAGTAAGGAAAGAACTCAGAAAAGATCATCATAAGACACATTTTGGTAAAGGAAAGTCAAAATCCGCAACAAAAAGAAGAGCACGACACCTTGAAAGATGTCATAAATGCGGAAAATGGTCACACGAAGGTAAATGTTCGAACAATCAAACATATTCAAATACCGAATTTGTTACTCTATGCAGAGAAGGACCGTTCATATGTTTAGAAGAAAAGTTATTGAAGAATCGAGGTTACGCTTATGTAGCTATGGAAAACCAAATCATACGACTCTCTTATGAGTCGGCTAAAGCAGGTCTCTGAGAATTCTATCTCACAGGTAAGTATGTACAGTTTTTATTTTTATTTATTGCTTTTAACCTTTTGATAATAAACGCTGAATCGTTCGCTATAAAGTATTAAATTGATATTCAATAAAATTAGGTTTGCGAAACCGAAATTATTGATATCATACAAAAATTTATTACATCACTGCAAAATTTACCGTTTATTCTTAAGGTATAAATATCTTTAATCAATCAATCTAAAATATTTCAGAAATTCGTCAAGAGTAAAACTAGGTTATGGAACCGAAATTACTTTACCCAAAAGAGGTGCGTATATTTTTGATAATATTTGATTGATTAAAGTGGGATAAAAGACCAAAAAGATTTTTCATTTGAATTTTTACCTTGTTTTTAAATTAATATTAAATTATTATTGTAAATTTTTAAAATCAATATATTTAAGTTTTTAAATATTTTAAATTAATATTTTTAATATAAGTTTGTAAAATTAATGTATAAAAATATTAATAATATTAATATGAATTTTTAATTTTATGCATTTTAAATTTAAGTTTGGTGTGAATTTAAAAATAAAAATTTACTTTATTTCATTAAGTTAAAAATTTGATATCTAAAATTCATCGTAAGTTGAAGACTATGTCGTTGAACCGAAATTGCTTTACCCAAGGGAGGGACGAGAAATTTTGTTATCATTATTTTTAATCTTATTAATCTAAAGTATGCCAAAAACATAAAAAAAAAAAAACCCAAAAATCTTTGCTTTTAAAACGACGCTTAAAAAGTGACAAATTTTAAAATTTTGTCGAGAGACGAACTAGGACTAGGATCCGAAACGCCCTCATTCTAAAAGAAACAAAATTTTAAATAATTTAATTATTTGTTTTATTAGTCAAAGGTTTTTATAAAATAAAAAAAAAACCTGAACCCCATGCGATCGCATGGGGTTTGAACTATCATTTCATGCGGTCGCATGGAGTGAAAATACTGGACAAATTCAAAAGGCAGTCGAGTCTCTGCCTTCTCACAATCACACACACATATACGAACACACGCACAAATAAACCCCTAAAATCACCAATTTTCCACCAAAATCAACCAAATTTCTCACGATAATCCGCTATAATCATGTCTTTCTTCAGATGGGGAAGCAAGAAGATAAAGATTTCACCCCTAAACTCTTTAAATTTTCAGTTTTAGTGTTATTGAGCTAATTTTTACCTAATTTAATTTTGTTAATTTCTAGTGTAATTAGAGTTAAATTGTTAGTATATTATGCATGTATAACCTAGATTGATGCTATTTAACATGATTTGAAGCCAAAAACTTCAAAATTTTTAGGAAATCTAGGGTTTGTGTTCTTGAGCAATTTGGGGCTTTTTGATATAAACAGGTTATAGCCAATTTTTGTCATGAATTATTGCTAAATTAAGTAGTGTAACATGTTTAGGTTGCTAAATGATCCAAACTTTGATCCTAAACATGATTTTTGAGAATTAAAGTGGACTTTTTAGGTTTAAAATTCATGAACTTGATTAAATTGATGTAAATGCCATTTGAAACTTGTTTAATTGCTAGAAATGATAATTTTGACATGTTATTTGAGTTAAATGCTTAAGAACTTTGTAAACATTTTCATATATGCTTATTTGAAATTGTGTAGAATTGATAAAAATATGAAAATGAGTATGAGTTTAATATGGATTAAACATGTTATTGTAATTATTTCAAGTTGTTATTTTGCTAACACTAATGCATATTTGGATGCACAAATTTTGTGTTTAATGTGTTTTGCAGAAATATACCGAATCTGGCGGTGCATCATCATCATCCACACAACCTGAAAACGAACCACAGCCAGAAATACAATATGAGCCACAATATGAACCAGAACCTGAACAGGAACAACAACAAGAACAACAATATCATAATGATCAACACATACCATACTATGATCCGCAACAAGAATATGTTAATGCCTACGTACAATTTCCGATTCATCCAGTAATAGAACACCCAACGATTCATGAAGAGGTTTTGCACCCAATTTGAGATTTGATCAAAATTGGAGAGATTACCCGGCGTACCAAAGTAACAAATATAAACTGGTAACGAAAAATGTAGAAGTACCGAGGGTAATTGATTGGGAGCCTTTGGAAAGGGTCCAACTAGCTAACTCAGTTAGGCAGCATCTAATCCAAAGGTATGGTAACTCTTCTTTTCCCAATTGAGAACATTTATTCACCATTCGTAGGCCTGTATATAAAGAGTGGTGTGTTGAGCTTATGAGTACTATATCACTTGATGCGAATGTAGTTAGGTTAGACGATAGGAATTTTCTTAGATTTTTACTTGGCCGTAGGATGTATAGGATGTCCATGCTGGACATGGCCAGGGCTTTACAGATTTACACTCCTGGTGAATTACTACTATCTAATTGTACAAATTTGATTTATCATGGTGAAATGGTAGATATGAATTTTGACGCGGACGCTGTCTGGAGGCGTATGTCAAATTATAATGTTTTTACGCGGGGAGGAAGACACTCCTATTTAGATATTAACAAAGCAGAGCTTCGTATTATACATAGATTTTTAGCTAATTCGATTACACAAAGAGGTAACAACAAGGAGAAAATGACTTTACATGATTTATTTTACCTTAAGTGTATTCAAAACACTAGAAGCTTTGTTAATATTCCCTACTGTGTTGGTTTTTATCTGTCCAAAATGGTGGAAGGAATACAGGATGGGGGAATAATAGGAGGGGGTATTTTTGTTACTCTCATTGGAGAGTATTTGGATGTAGATAGGGATCAAGGGGGTCCACTGATGGTATATAGGGAATAGGTTGAGACTTTAGGATTGCGAGTCTATCAGGGTGCAAAGGTATTAAAGAGCAGACGCAATCAGGCAGTACCATATGAGGGTCGTCATCCACAGGTAGAGAGAGTTTCAGATGAGGAAATGGAGGAAGCGGATGACATTAAGGATGTCATTAGGGAGGCTGTTACTAACGTTTACCAGCGTATAGATGAGGTAGAAATGACAAACGAGGCTAGACATAGTCAGTACGAGCAGTGGCACGCTGAGAATGTGTACGAGCATTCCAGGCAACGACAGCATGATAGATGGCACTATCATCAGCATCAGATCATGAGCCAGCTATCACCTCAGGTACCAAATAACTACGTACCGACCCGACCTGCTTACTATCCGCCACACCAGCCCGATATGCGACCACCATTTACTCTCTACGACCCTAACCAGGCCTATCAGTATACCTATTGTAGTGACCCGAACTTTTCCATGTTTATATATATTAATTGAGATTGATGTTTACATGATTAAATGTTTCCAACATGTTAAGCAATCAAACTTGTTAAGACTTGATTAATTGAAATAGGTTTCATATAGACAATTGACCACCCAAGTTGACCGGTGATTCACGAACGTTAAAACTTGTAAAAAAACTATATGATGACATATATATGGTTATATATATAGTTAACATGATATTATGATAAGTAAACATATCATTAATTATATTAACAATGAACTACATATGTAAAAACAAGACTACTAACTTAATGGTTTTGAAACGAGACATATATGTAACGTTTATCGTTGTAACGACATTTAATGTATATATATCATATTAAGAGATATTCGTACATCATAATATCATGATAATATAATAATTTAAAATCTCTTTTGTTATTATAAACATTGGGTTAACAACATTTAACAAGATCGTTAACCTAAAGGTTTCAAAACAACACTTACATGTAACGACTAACGATGACTTAACGACTCAGTTAAAATGTATATACATGTAGTGTTTTAATATGTATTTATACACTTTTGAAAGACTTCAATACACTTATCAAAATACTTCTACTTAACAAAAATGCTTACAATTACATTCTCGTTCAGTTTCATCAACAATTCTACTCGTATGCACCCGTATTCGTACTCGTACAATACACAGCTTTTAGATGTATGTACTATTGGTATATACACTCCAATGATCAGCTCTTAGCAGCCCATGTGAGTCACCTAACATATGTGGGAACCATCATTTGGCAACTAGCATGAAATATCTCATAAGATTACAAAAATATGAGTAATCATTCATGACTTATTTACATGAAAACAAAATTACATATCCTTTATATCTAATCCATACACCAACGACCAAAAACACCTACAAACACTTTCATTCTTCAATTTTCTTCATCTAATTGAACTCTCTCAAGTTCTATCTTCAAGTTCTAAGTGTTCTTCATAAATTCCAAAAGTTCTAGTTTCATAAAATCAAGAATACTTTCAAGTTTGCTAGCTCACTTCCAATCTTGTAAGGTGATCATCCAACCTCAAGAAATCTTTGTTTCTTACAGTAGGTTATCATTCTAATACAAGGTAATAATCATATTCAAACTTTGGTTCAATTTCTATAACTATAACAATCTTATTTTAAGTGATGATCTTACTTGAACTTGTTTTCGTGTCATGATTCTGCTTCAAGAACTTCGAGCCATCCAAGGATCCATTGAAGCTAGATCCACTTTTCTCTTTTCCAGTAGGTTTATCCAAGGAACTTAAGGTAGTAATGATGTTCATAACATCATTCGATTCATACATATAAAGCTATCTTATTCGAAGGTTTAAACTTGTAATCACTAGAACATAGTTTAGTTAATTCTAAACTTGTTCGCAAACAAAAGTTAATCCTTCTAACTTGACTTTTAAAATCAACTAAACACATGTTCTATATCTATATTATATGCTAACTTAATGATTTAAAACCTGGAAACACGAAAAACACCGTAAAACCGGATTTACGCCGTCGTAGTAACACCGCGGGCTGTTTTGGGTTAGTTAATTAAAAACTATGATAAACTTTGATTTAAAAGTTGTTATTCTGAGAAAATGATTTTTATTATGAACATTAAACTATATCCAAAAATTATGGTTAAACTCAAAGTGGAAGTATGTTTTCTAAAATGGTCATCTAGACGTCGTTCTTTCGACTGAAATGACTACCTTTACAAAAACGACTTGTAACTTATTTTTCCGACTAGAAACCTATACTTTTTTTGTTTAGATTCATAAAATAGAGTTCAATATGAAACCATAGCAATTTGATTCACTCAAAACGGATTTAAAATGAAGAAGTTATGGGTAAAACAAGATTGGATAATTTTTCTCATTTTAGCTACGTGAAAATTGGTAACAAATCTATTCCAACCATAACTTAATCAACTTGTATTATATATTATGTAATCTTGAGATACCATAGACACGTATACAATGTTTCGACCTATCATGTCGACACATCTATATATATTTCGGAACAACCATAGACACTCTATATGTGAATGTTGGAGTTAGCTATACAGGGTTGAGGTTGATTCCAAAATATATATAGTTTGAGTTGTGATCAATACTGAGATACGTATACACTGGGTCGTGGATTGATTCAAGATAATATTTATCGATTTATTTCTGTACATCTAACTGTGGACAACTAGTTGTAGGTTACTAACGAGGACAGCTGACTTAATAAACTTAAAACATCAAAATATATTAAAAGTGTTGTAAATATATTTTGAACATACTTTGATATATATGTATATATTGTTATAGGTTCGTGAATCAACCAGTGGCCAAGTCTTACTTCCCGACGAAGTAAAAATCTGTGAAAGTGAGTTATAGTCCCACTTTTAAAATCTAATATTTTTGGGATGAGAATACATGCAGGTTTTATAAATGATTTACAAAATAGACACAAGTACGTGAAACTACATTCTATGGTTGAATTATCGAAATCGAATATGCCCCTTTTTATTAAGTCTGGTAATCTAAGAATTAGGGAACAGACACCCTAATTGACGCGAATCCTAAAGATAGATCTATTGGGCCTAACAAACCCCATCCAAAGTACCGGATGCTTTAGTACTTCGAAATTTATATCATATCCGAAGGGTGTCCCGGAATGATGGGGATATTCTTATATATGCATCTTGTTATTGTCGGTTACCAGGTGTTCACCATATGAATGATTTTTATCTCTATGTATGGGATGTGTATTGAAATATGAAATCTTGTGGTCTATTGTTACGATTTGATATATATAGGTTAAACCTATAACTCACCAACATTTTTGTTGACGTTTTAAGCATGTTTATTCTCAGGTGATTATTAAGAGCTTCCGCTGTCGCATACTTAAATAAGGACAAGATTTGGAGTCCATGCTTGTATGATATTGTGTAAAAACTGCATTCAAGAAACTTATTTTGTTGTAACATATTTGTATTGTAAACCATTATGTAATGGTCGTGTGTAAACAGGATATTTTAGATTATCATTATTTGATAATCTACGTAAAGCTTTTTAAACCTTTATTGATGAAATAAAGGTTATGGTTTGTTTAAAAATGAATGCAGTCTTTGAAAAACGTCTCATATAGAGGTCAAAACCTCGCAACGAAATCAATTAATATGGAACGTTTTTAATCAATAAGAACGGGACATTTCAGTTGGTATCAGAGCGTTGGTCTTAGAGAACCAGAAAATTTGCATTAGTGTGTCTTATCGAGTTTGTTAGGATGCATTAGTGAGTCTGGACTTCGACCGTGTTTTCTTTAAAAATGATTGCTTAACATTTTTGTTGGAAACTATATATTTTTAACATATGAATATTATGTGAGATATTAATCTCTTAACGTGTTTGATATTATGTGATAGATGTCTACCTCTAGAACAAGTCCCATTGACTCACCTAATAATAATGAAGAGTCAAATGTAAATTGGAATGATTTGTGGACTGATTCACAAGTTCCCGAAGAGGAACCGGAAGAAGAGTCGGAACCGGAAGAAGAATCGGAACCGGAAGAAGAATCGGAACCGGATGAAGAAATAGAACCGGTGGGGGAAATAATAAAACGGTTAAGTAAAAGAAAATCCTCAACCAACCGACCAAAGTTAATTATGGTCAATGGTGTTTCCGCCAAGGAAGCAAAATATTGGGAGGATTACCAATTCTCCGATGAATCGGATTTCGACGAGAATTCCGATGATGTTATAGAAATTACCCCAACTGAATTTAAAAAGGCAAAAGAAAATAATAAGGGAAAGGGCATAAAAATAGAGAAATCTAATTCCAACCCCGATGAACTTTATATGTATCGTCAACCCCCGAAGTCCTTAAGTTGTAACAATGACCCGGGAACCTCTAAACCACCAGGTTTTTCTAAACCAATGTGGACAACGACGGCTCGTATTAGGGGAACATCATATATCCCTAGAAACTTGGCAAAACGAACCAAAACCGAAGAAGAAGAAACGAGCGAGTCGGAATAAGATAGTTGTATTCGTGTGGTGTAATATATGGAATATAGTGTTCTTATGCTTTATGATATATGTAAAAATTGCTTGTATTAATAAGTATTTTTTTTTATGAATCTAACTCTTGTCTATTTTACAGTTTAAAAACACAAAATGGATAGACAACCCAATATTTTAAGAGACCTACCCGGAGACATGATTGATGAAATCTTGTCTAGAGTCGGCCAGAATTCTTCGGCACAACTATTTAAGGCGAGATCAGTTTGTAAGACATTCGAAGAACGTTCCAAGAATGTCTTGGTTTATAAGAGACTTTCGTTTGAAAGATGGGGGATATCACATTGGGAAACCCATAAGTTACGATGTGTTTACTTTGACGCATATATTGCGGGGAACCCAAATGCTATTTTACGCAACGGGTTAAGAAATTATTTTGACTCAATATATCCGAATATTGGACTTCGTGATTTAGAAAAAGCGGCTAACATGCAACATAAAGAAGCATGTTATGCTTACGGATTAGTAATGTTCGCTTCTCACCAAAGTGAGAACAAGAACATCGGGCTACAACTATTAAACAAAACGTTTCCACAAGTGACGGAGTCGGTAATTGGGGTAAGAAATGAGGTTTTTAGATTATTACGGGACTGTTGGACATTACGTAACCCTCGTCCCTTTGATGACGTTACAACACGCTGTCTTATCAACGGCCATAACGGTTATGTTGCACAAGACCAAGGATGGGAAGTAGTCCTAGTAAAACCAGAATGCATGACTTGTTTCTGGACGTATGAATTACGTGTCTTTATTGCCTTTGCTGAACGACTTGTGTACTAGCTAGAATTGTCTTCACAACTATCTTGTATCAAAGTTATTGTGTGCTATATTTCATGCTTTATGTAAAATAAGCGGTATTGTAAGTTTGTAAAATATTGTATAAAAGTTTGAACGCGAAATATTATTATAATCAGTTTTTCATATAGAATTGTAGTAGTTGAATTGTATATTAGCTACTAAGTATGAACTTAACGGGTAGGTACTACCCGAATTTAAACTTATAAAACGCTAATATGAAGAAAAAGCTTTTATAAATGAGTTCATATTATGCTACGAAATACTATTAACTACTCTTAATATTCTGTATGATTAACTTGTTCCATTTAACTATTTTGAAGGAAATGGCACCGACTACTCGACACACCGTGAATATGAATGAAGAGGAATTCCGTACTTTTCTAGCTTCAAACATAGCCGCAGTACAGGCTGCGCTACATACCAACAATAACCTTGGATCTAGCAGTACAGGAAATCGTGTAGGATGCACCTACAAAGAATTCACTGCCTGCAAACCTTTGGAATTTGATGGAACCGAAGGACCGATCGGATTGAAACGGTGGACCGAGAAGGTTGAATCGGTGTTTGCCATAAGTAAGTGTACTGAAGAGGACAAAGTGAAGTACGCTACGCATACCTTCACAGGTTCTGCGTTAACATGGTGGAATACCTATCTAGAGCAAGTGGGACAAGATGATGCGTATGCACTACCGTGGTCAGCATTCAAGCACTTGATGAACGAGAAGTACCGTCCCAGAACCGAGGTCAATAAGCTCAAGACAGAACTTAGAGGGTTACGAACCCAAGGATTTGATATTACCACGTACGAAAGACGATTCACAGAATTGTGCCTATTGTGTCCGGGAGCATTCGAAGATGAGGAAGAGAAGATCGACGCGTTTGTGAAAGGATTACCGGAAAGAATCCAAGAAGATATAAGTTCACACGAGCCCGCCTCCATACAACAGGCATGTAGAATGGCTCACAAACTAGTGAACCAGATTGAAGAAAGAATTAAAGAACAGACTGCTGAAGAGGCCAATGTGAAGCAAGTCAAAAGAAAGTGGGAGGAAAACGGTGATAAGAATCACCAATACAACAACAATAGCAATTACAACAATAATCGCAACAATTATCCCAACAATCGCAACATCAATCGCAACTACAACAAACGGCCCAACAACAACAACAACAACAACAACAGCAACTACAACAATCATCCCAACAACAATAATAACCGCAACAACAACAACAATCAGAAGCAGCTATGCCAAAGGTGTGAAAAGAATCACTCGGGGTTCTGCACCAAATTTTGCAACAAGTGTAAAAGAAATGGTCATAGCGCGGCGAAGTGTGAGGTCTACGGACCAGGGGTTAATAGAACGAAAGGAACAAATGGTGTCGGAACGAGTAATGGCGGAGCAAGTAGTGTCGGAGCAAGTTATGCCAATGTAGTTTGTTATAAATGTGGAAAACCAGGCCACATTATTAGAAATTGCCCGAACCAGGAGAACACGAATGGACAAGGCCGTGGAAGAGTTTTCAATATTAATGCGGTAGAGGCACAGGAAGACCCGGAGCTTGTTACGGGTACGTTTCTTATTGACAATAAATCTGCTTACGTTTTATTTGATTCGGGTGCGGATAGAAGCTATATGAGTAGAGATTTTTGTGCTAAATTAAGTTGTCCATTGACGCCTTTGGATAGTAAATTTTTACTCGAATTAGCAAATGGTAAATTAATTTCAGCAGATAATATATGTCGGAATCGAGAAATTAAACTGGTTAGCGAAACATTTAAGATTGATTTGATACCAGTAGAGTTAGGGAGTTTTGATGTGATAATCGGTATGGACTGGTTGAAAGAAGTGAAAGCAGAGATCGTTTGTTACAAAAATGCAATTCGCATTATACGAGAAAAAGGAAAACCCTTAATGGTGTACGGAGAAAAGGGCAACACGAAGCTACATCTTATTAGTAATTTGAAGGCACAAAAACTAATAAGAAAAGGTTGCTATGCTGTTCTAGCACACGTCGAGAAAGTACAAACTGAAGAAAAGAGCATCAATGATGTTCCCATTGCAAAAGAATTTCCCGATGTATTTCCGAAAGAATTACCGGGATTACCCCCACATCGATCCGTTGAATTTCAAATAGATCTTGTACCAGGAGCTGCACCAATAGCTCGTGCTCCTTACAGACTCGCACCCAGCGAGATGAAAGAACTGCAAAGCCAATTACAAGAACTTTTAGAGCGTGGTTTCATTCGACCAAGCACATCACCGTGGGGAGCTCCTGTTTTGTTTGTCAAGAAGAAAGATGGTACATTCAGGTTGTGTATCGACTACCGAGAGTTGAACAAACTTACCATCAAGAACCGCTACCCACTACCGAGAATCGACGACTTATTTGATCAACTACAAGGCTCGTCTGTTTATTCAAAGATTGACTTACGTTCCGGGTATCATCAAATGCGGGTGAAAGAAGATGATATTCCAAAGACTGCTTTCAGAACACGTTACGGTCATTACGAGTTTATGGTCATGCCGTTTGGTTTAACTAATGCACCAGCTGTGTTCATGGACCTTATGAACCGAGTGTGTGGACCATACCTTGACAAGTTTGTCATTGTTTTCATTGATGACATACTTATTTACTCAAAGAATGACCAAGAACACGGTGAACATTTGAGAAAGGTGTTAGAAGTATTGAGGAAGGAAGAATTGTACGCTAAGTTTTCAAAGTGTGCATTTTGGTTGGAAGAAGTTCAATTCCTCGGTCACATAGTGAACAAAGAAGGTATTAAGGTGGATCCGGCAAAGATAGAAACTGTTGAAAAGTGGGAAACCCCGAAAACTCCGAAACACATACGCCAGTTTTTAGGACTAGCTGGTTACTACAGAAGGTTCATCCAAGACTTTTCCAGAATAGCAAAACCCTTGACTGCATTAACGCATAAAGGGAAGAAATTTGAATGGAATGATGAACAAGAGAAAGCGTTTCAGTTATTGAAGAAAAAGCTAACTACGGCACCTATATTGTCATTGCCTGAAGGGAATGATGATTTTGTGATTTATTGTGACGCATCAAAGCAAGGTCTCGGTTGTGTATTAATGCAACGAACGAAGGTGATTGCTTATGCGTCTAGACAATTGAAGATTCACGAACAAAATTATACGACGCATGATTTAGAATTAGGCGCGGTTGTTTTTGCATTAAAGACTTGGAGGCACTACTTATATGGGGTCAAAAGTATTATATATACCGACCACAAAAGTCTTCAACACATATTTAATCAGAAACAACTGAATATGAGGCAGCGTAGGTGGATTGAATTATTGAATGATTACGATTTTGAGATTCGTTACCACCCGGGGAAGGCAAATGTGGTAGCCGATGCCTTGAGCAGGAAGGATAGAGAACCCATTCGAGTAAAATCTATGAATATAATGATTCATAATAACATTACTACTCAAATAAAGGAGGCGCAACAAGGAGTTTTAAAAGAGGGAAATTTAAAGGATGAAATACCCAAAGGATCGGAGAAGCATCTTAATATTCGGGAAGACGGAACCCGGTATAGGGCTGAAAGGATTTGGGTACCAAAATTTGGAGATATGAGAGAAATGGTACTTAGAGAAGCTCATAAAACCAGATACTCAATACATCCTGGAACGGGGAAGATGTACAAGGATCTCAAGAAACATTTTTGGTGGCCGGGTATGAAAGCCGATGTTGCTAAATACGTAGGAGAATGTTTGACGTGTTCTAAGGTCAAAGCTGAGCATCAGAAACCATCAGGTCTACTTCAACAACCCGAAATCCCGGAATGGAAATGGGAAAACATTACCATGGATTTCATCACTAAATTGCCAAGGACTGCAAGTGGTTTTGATACTATTTGGGTAATAGTTGATCGTCTCACCAAATCAGCACACTTCCTACCAATAAGAGAAGATGACAAGATGGAGAAGTTAGCACGAGTGTATTTGAAGGAAGTCGTCTCCAGACATGGAATACCAATCTCTATTATCTCTGATAGGGATGGCAGATTTATTGCAAGATTCTGGCAGACATTACAGCTAGCATTAGGAACTCGTCTAGACATGAGTACTGCCTATCATCCACAAACTGATGGGCAGAGCGAAAGGACGATACAAACGCTTGAAGACATGCTACGAGCATGTGTTATTGATTTCGGAAACAGTTGGGATCGACATCTACCGTTAGCAGAATTTTCCTACAACAACAGCTACCATTCAAGCATTGAGATGGCGCCATTTGAAGCACTTTATGGTAGAAAGTGCAGGTCTCCGATTTGTTGGAGTGAGGTGGGGGATAGACAGATTACGGGTCCGGAGATTATACAAGAAACTACCGAGAAGATCATCCAAATTCAACAACGGTTGAAAACCGCCCAAAGTCGACAAAAGAGCTACGCTGACATTAAAAGAAAAGATATAGAATTTGAAATTGGAGAGATGGTCATGCTTAAAGTTTCACCTTGGAAAGGCGTTGTTCGATTTGGTAAACGAGGGAAATTAAATCCAAGGTATATTGGACCATTCAAGATTATTGATCGTGTCGGACCAGTAGCTTACCGACTTGAGTTACCTCAACAACTCGCGGCTGTACATAACACTTTCCACGTCTCGAATTTGAAGAAATGTTTTGCTAAAGAAGATCTCACTATTCCGTTAGATGAAATCCAAATCAACGAAAAACTCCAATTCATCGAAGAACCCGTCGAAATAATGGATCGTGAGGTTAAAAGACTTAAGCAAAACAAGATACCAATTGTTAAGGTTCGATGGAATGCTCGTAGAGGACCCGAGTTCACCTGGGAGCGTGAAGATCAGATGAAGAAGAAATACCCGCATCTATTTCCAGAAGATTCGTCAACACCTTCAACAGCTTAAAATTTCGGGACGAAATTTATTTAACGGGTAGGTACTGTAGTGACCCGAACTTTTCCATGTTTATATATATTAATTGAGATTGATGTTTACATGATTAAATGTTTCCAACATGTTAAGCAATCAAACTTGTTAAGACTTGATTAATTGAAATAGGTTTCATATAGACAATTGACCACCCAAGTTGACCGGTGATTCACGAATGTTAAAACTTGTAAAAAAACTATATGATGACATATATATGGTTATATATATAGTTAACATGATATTATGATAAGTAAACATATCATTAATTATATTAACAATGAACTACATATGTAAAAACAAGACTACTAACTTAATGGTTTTGAAACGAGACATATATGTAACGTTTATCGTTGTAACGACATTTAATGTATATATATCATATTAAGAGATATTCGTACATCATAATATCATGATAATATAATAATTTAAAATCTCTTTTGTTATTATAAACATTGGGTTAACAACATTTAACAAGATCGTTAACCTAAAGGTTTCAAAACAACACTTACATGTAACGACTAACGATGACTTAACGACTCAGTTAAAATGTATATACATGTAGTGTTTTAATATGTATTTATACACTTTTGAAAGACTTCAATACACTTATCAAAATACTTCTACTTAACAAAAATGCTTACAATTACATTCTCGTTCAGTTTCATCAACAATTCTACTCGTATGCACCCGTATTCGTACTCGTACAATACACAGCTTTTAGATGTATGTACTATTGGTATATACACTCCAATGATCAGCTCTTAGCAGCCCATGTGAGTCACCTAACACATGTGGGAACCATCATTTGGCAACTAGCATGAAATATCTCATAAGATTACAAAAATATGAGTAATCATTCATGACTTATTTACATGAAAACAAAATTACATATCCTTTATATCTAATCCATACACCAACGACCAAAAACACCTACAAACACTTTCATTCTTCAATTTTCTTCATCTAATTGAACTCTCTCAAGTTCTATCTTCAAGTTCTAAGTGTTCTTCATAAATTCCAAAAGTTCTAGTTTCATAAAATCAAGAATACTTTCAAGTTTGCTAGCTCACTTCCAATCTTGTAAGGTGATCATCCAACCTCAAGAAATCTTTGTTTCTTACAGTAGGTTATCATTCTAATACAAGGTAATAATCATATTCAAACTTTGGTTCAATTTCTATAACTATAACAATCTTATTTTAAGTGATGATCTTACTTGAACTTGTTTTCGTGTCATGATTCTGCTTCAAGAACTTCGAGCCATCCAAGGATCCATTGAAGCTAGATCCACTTTTCTCTTTTCCAGTAGGTTTATCCAAGGAACTTAAGGTAGTAATGATGTTCATAACATCATTCGATTCATACATATAAAGCTATCTTATTCGAAGGTTTAAACTTGTAATCACTAGAACATAGTTTAGTTAATTCTAAACTTGTTCGCAAACAAAAGTTAATCCTTCTAACTTGACTTTTAAAATCAACTAAACACATGTTCTATATCTATATTATATGCTAACTTAATGATTTAAAACCTGGAAACACGAAAAACACCGTAAAACCGGATTTACGCCGTCGTAGTAACACCGCGGGCTGTTTTGGGTTAGTTAATTAAAAACTATGATAAACTTTGATTTAAAAGTTGTTATTCTGAGAAAATGATTTTTATTATGAACATTAAACTATATCCAAAAATTATGGTTAAACTCAAAGTGGAAGTATGTTTTCTAAAATGGTCATCTAGACGTCGTTCTTTCGACTGAAATGACTACCTTTACAAAAACGACTTGTAACTTATTTTTCCGACTAGAAACCTATACTTTTTTTGTTTAGATTCATAAAATAGAGTTCAATATGAAACCATAGCAATTTGATTCACTCAAAACGGATTTAAAATGAAGAAGTTATGGGTAAAACAAGATTGGATAATTTTTCTCATTTTAGCTACGTGAAAATTGGTAACAAATCTATTCCAACCATAACTTAATCAACTTGTATTATATATTATGTAATCTTGAGATACCATAGACACGTATACAATGTTTCGACCTATCATGTCGACACATCTATATATATTTCGGAACAACCATAGACACTCTATATGTGAATGTTGGAGTTAGCTATACAGGGTTGAGGTTGATTCCAAAATATATATAGTTTGAGTTGTGATCAATACTGAGATACGTATACACTGGGTCGTGGATTGATTCAAGATAATATTTATCGATTTATTTCTGTACATCTAACTGTGGACAACTAGTTGTAGGTTACTAACGAGGACAGCTGACTTAATAAACTTAAAACATCAAAATATATTAAAAGTGTTGTAAATATATTTTGAACATACTTTGATATATATGTATATATTGTTATAGGTTCGTGAATCAACCAGTGGCCAAGTCTTACTTCCCGACGAAGTAAAAATCTGTGAAAGTGAGTTATAGTCCCACTTTTAAAATCTAATATTTTTGGGATGAGAATACATGCAGGTTTTATAAATGATTTACAAAATAGACACAAGTACGTGAAACTACATTCTATGGTTGAATTATCGAAATCGAATATGCCCCTTTTTATTAAGTCTGGTAATCTAAGAATTAGGGAACAGACACCCTAATTGACGCGAATCCTAAAGATAGATCTATTGGGCCTAACAAACCCCATCCAAAGTACCGGATGCTTTAGTACTTCGAAATTTATATCATATCCGAAGGGTGTCCCGGAATGATGGGGATATTCTTATATATGCATCTTGTTATTGTCGGTTACCAGGTGTTCACCATATGAATGATTTTTATCTCTATGTATGGGATGTGTATTGAAATATGAAATCTTGTGGTCTATTGTTACGATTTGATATATATAGGTTAAACCTATAACTCACCAACATTTTTGTTGACGTTTTAAGCATGTTTATTCTCAGGTGATTATTAAGAGCTTCCGCTGTCGCATACTTAAATAAGGACAAGATTTGGAGTCCATGCTTGTATGATATTGTGTAAAAACTGCATTCAAGAAACTTATTTTGTTGTAACATATTTGTATTGTAAACCATTATGTAATGGTCGTGTGTAAACAGGATATTTTAGATTATCATTATTTGATAATCTACGTAAAGCTTTTTAAACCTTTATTGATGAAATAAAGGTTATGGTTTGTTTAAAAATGAATGCAGTCTTTGAAAAACGTCTCATATAGAGGTCAAAACCTCGCAACGAAATCAATTAATATGGAACGTTTTTAATCAATAAGAACGGGACATTTCACCTATAACCAACCGTGGAACCTGACCGACGACCTGAACTGGAACCCCTATCCAGATTGATACAGTTCCCGTTGGTGATTTTTATCTTTTATTATTTTTATTTACTTATGTTTAAAACATATAATATTGTGATACTTTTAATGTAATGTTTAATATTTTTATTATTATGTACTAATATTTCATATTTATAATTTGAAAGTGGGATGTTAAGTCCCATTTTAAATTACCATGCATGTTATTATTTGTATGTATGTATATTTTCAATTGTACACAACAGGGTAAAACAGCGAACTTTCAAAGACTGACATTAAGTTCAGCAAAAGCTACTAATTTTGACGACAAAACGAAAAACAAATGTGATGTAACAACAAGACGGAATGAACAAATGATGTGCACCATTTATTATTCAACAAACAAACGCCAATATGTTTGGAAACTTTGGTAAAATTTAATCATTTTTCTAGGCTAATCACCCTCAATAATTTAAATTGTACTGATTTCTTGCAAATGAGGGCATTGCTAGATCTTAAGTGTGGGAAGGGATTAAATTCTTTCGGTTTTAAAATTTTTTGACTTATACACTTGGTTACCATTAAAAATACTAGTAACGCAGTAGTTGTATTAGAATCTAGTGCTCTCTGATAATAAAGAACAGCCATAGTCTTATATACTGACTACCCAATTCTAGTAAAATTTTTCAAATTTTTTTAAAAAAAGAACTCAAAATTATGTTTATACATATTTATGAACGATAAAACTAGGTGTTAACACCGAAATTATTGTTACCTCGTAAAGGACATAAATTGAAAAACAACCCAAAATGTTAGAATTCATTTAAAATGGAATAGAGAAAAATAAAAAGGCAAAGAAAGGAAAATAAAAGCCAAGTGTGGGAAAAATTTACCAAGTTATTTTGAACATATATCACATATTTTTGTACAAATAATTAAAGATACTTTTGTTTTGAACGATATTAATCAGTTTTACCCAGTTTATTGTAATATAAATAAAATTTAAAAGGAAGTAAAGTCTTCCGAGAGAAAAATACACGCGCTTCTTGATTTAGGTCAGGAAGTTGTCGTCCAGACCAGTTGTAGAGTCTACGAAAAACCTTGAAAAGTTTTCTCAAAAATCAGCGGGAAATCCACGGACCTCAGCATCAAACAGGGTCGCCAAGTGGTCAAACTTATCCTAACCATGAGAGGATCTGTCTCGTACAATGGGGGGCACCATGCAAATTAGCTTATAAGACTAATGAATCAGATCCCCAGAAAGGATAATCTCCTTAAAGATCAAAAATTAGCTTTTAAGACTGATATTACTCAATCCTTGAGATTGACCTTAAAGATTGAGAATTCAAACTCATGGAATTCAATAATATCTAAACTCGAGCTTGAACGAGAAAATATTTTGATCAAATTACAAACCGATTTGTTTTCTGAAAACCCATTTTCAATGCGTTTATTACCATTGAACGTAAAATCCTAGGAATTCACCTAGAATTCATTAGGTCACCTGAACCAATTCGGGTGTCAACCGTAAGAACGGTGGTTGCATAGCATGGTCAAAGACAGGACCTTGTGCCAGACCGAAAAACTATAGGGTGATCTTTACTATTGCTCCTACCAAGGATAGTAATTGCATCTGACACGTTATAGACCATAATCAAAAGCATGTCACGGGACGTTGCCTTAACAGTTGCTTGTTCAACGCTTTCCTTTACAACCGGACGGTAGTTTACCGAAAGGTAATATACGGAGCAAGTAAACTGGACGTGTTGCTTTCCCAATACAAGGTTAGCAAGTGGGTGACACAAAACTATAAGTTTTGAGCTAAAATTTTCAAATCTGAAACCCACAAAACCCACAAAAACATTTTGCAAACACCGGTGAAGGGTTATTTCGGAAAACTTATCTATGGTAAAAGCTAGATTAAATTTTCAAAAAAACAAAAAAAAAGATCAAATGTTTTCATAAAGATCCAATTTCCTTAAAGGATCTAAATTTTCATAGTCATGTGGGACTGTAAACCACAATGTTACTATCATTGTTCATACCGCCGTATAGAAATCACTGATGTATAAAGTGTGAAGAATAAAGAAGTGATTCTAGTTTTTTTATTTATTTCAAGACTATATTGCTTGAGGACAAGCAACGCTCAAGTGTAGGAATATTTGATAATGCTAAAAACGAACATATATTTCATAGCATTATCCCTCAAGAAAGACAAGCTTTTACTTGCAATTGTTCTATTTACAAGTGATATTCGTTTAAATAATAAAAGGTGAAGACAAAAGACAGATTCGGCAATTTAAAGACGCAAACGACCAAAAAGCTAAAAAGTACAAAGTACAATCCAAGAGGTTCAATTTATTGATAAGAAACGTCTAAAAGTTACAAGAGTACGAGCCGCAAAACGCAAAGTACAAGATATTAAATAGTACGAAAGGACATTCGAAAATTCTGAACCGGGACCAGAGTCAACTCTCAACACGCGACGCAACGGACTAAAAATTACAAGTCAACTATGCACATGAATATAATATAATATATAATTAATTCTTAAAATTATATATATATATATATATATATTATATATTAAAAACGTCGACAAACTAGTGTACAAAGGAGTGTGAGCTGGAACAGCCCTCCATGCGATCGCATGGCCCTGAAATGCTGGCCACATCTATAAAAGGCGACGAATTCTAAAAATCATCCTTTATCAATCTCCTAATTTTAATTTTAATTTTAATTTAAGATTAATAATAATAAGGTTATGTTAGCGAATGTTGTAAGTGTGTAAGTTGAAATTCTGTCCGTGTAACGCTACGCTATTATTAATCATTATAAGTTATGTTCAACCTTTTTAAATTAATGTCTCGTAGCTAAGTTATTTTTATGCTTATTTAAATTGAAGTAATCGTGATGTTAGACTAAATATTAAAGACGGGGTTATTGAGCTTTGTACCATAATTGGGGTTTGGACAAAAGACCGACACTTGTGAAAATTGAACTATGGGCTATTAATGGGCTTTATATTTGTTTAACTGAATGATAGTTCGTTAATTTAATATAAAGATTTACAATTGGACGTAATTATAAATAACCACATACACTCGATCGTACACGATGGGCGGGATATTTATAAGTACTAATAATCGTTCATTTGACTGGACACGGGAATGGATTAATAGTCAATAGACTCATTAAAACAGGAGTGGATTACATACAAGGACACTTGGTGTAATTGATAATAAAGTATTAAAACCTTATTACAGTTTAAGTCCCTAATTAGTTGGAATATTTGACTTCGGATATAAGGATAATCTGACGAGGACACTCGCACTTTATATTTATGACTGATGGACTGTTATTGACAAAAACCGTATGGACATATTGAATAATCCAGGACAAAGGACAATTAACCATAGTAATAAATTAAAATCAACACGCCAAACATCATGATTACGGAAGTTTAAATAAGCATAATTCCTTTATTTCATATTTCGTCGCACTTTTATTTTCTGTCATTTTATTTATTGCAATTTTATTTATCGCACTTTAATTTATCGCACTTTTAATTATCGTACTTTTTAATTATACCAATTTTATTTACTGTCATTTTTATCGCACTTTAAATTATCACACTTTTATTATCATTTACTTTACGCTTTAAATTAAGTCATTTGTATATTTAATATTTTACATTAGGTTTTAATTGCGACTTAAGACATAAAATCGACAAACCGGTCATTAAACATTAAAAACTCCCTTTTATAATAATAATACTACTTATATATATATATATATATATATATATATATATATATATATATATATATATATATATATATATATATATATATATATATTATATACAAATTTAGTTTTAAAAATATAGTGTTAAACTTGGCTAGTTCCCTGTGGATGAAACGGACTTACTAAAAACTACACTACTGTACGATTAGGTACGCTGTCTATAAGTGTTGTAGCAAGGTTTAGGTATATCCACTTTATAACTAAATAAATAACTTGTGTAAAATTGTATCGTATTTAATAGTATTTCGTAGTAAATATATAACTATTTCGTACACCTCTGCTTTAACATCAGAGATCGTAGTACCGGTACCTAAAGTCGAGGATAAG
This sequence comes from Rutidosis leptorrhynchoides, assembly GCF_046630445.1. Classification (NCBI taxonomy): domain Eukaryota; kingdom Viridiplantae; phylum Streptophyta; class Magnoliopsida; order Asterales; family Asteraceae; genus Rutidosis; species Rutidosis leptorrhynchoides. The sequence continues at coordinate 520,545,937 of NC_092336.1, forward strand.
TCGGGTAGCAACAAAAGAAAATGGGAAGCCACTCCATCAAGCAACTACAACAACAACTTCACCAAAAAGCCTTTCACCTCCGACGCCAAGAAAAGTTATGGCGGAAATAAACTTTTTTCCAACAAATGCTACAAACATCACTATGGTGAATGTGACAAATCATTTTTCCACCGGTGTCAAAGGAGTGGCCATGTGGTCAATGATTGTAGAAGTGCCACCCCCGTCGCTCAAAAGAGGCCCAATGCACCAAAACCGGGTGCTTGTTTTGAATGTGGCCAAACGGGTCATTTTAGAAATGCATGTCCGAAGAAGAAAGCCAACCCCAACACACGCGGCCGAGCTTTCAACATTAACGCCCAAGAGGCCCGAGATGACAATGAACTAGTCACGGGTACGTTTCTTCTCAACAAATCTTATGTTTCTTGCTTATTCGATTCGGGTGCCGATAAATGTTTTATATCCAAGACTTTGGTTCATACTCTTAGCACTCCGTCACTCCCCCTAGATACTACTTATGCCATTGAGGTGGCCAACGGGAACCTGTTGAGTGCCGACACATATTACCGGGGGTGTACGTTAAACATTTTGGGAAATGAGTTTGAAATTGACTTGATACTTATGGAACTAGGGAGCTTCGATGTAATAATCGGTATGAATTGGTTAGTCAAAACGAAATCTCACATTCTTTGCGACCTTAATGCAATCCGGATTCCTATCGAGAACGGTGAACCCTTGATTATCTATGGCGATAAGAGTTGCACCGGACTCAACCTTGTCTCGTGACTTAAAGTTAGAAAACTACTCCGTAAGGGTTGTTTTGCGATCCTTACCCACGTTAAGAAAGTTAAGTCCGATGAGAAGCATATCGATGATGTGCCAATTGTTAGTAACTTTTCCGATGTATTTCCCGACGAATTGCCAGGTCTTCCACCTCATCGACCGGTTGAATTCTAAATCGATCTTATTCCAGGAGCCGCACCCGTAGCACGTGCACCGTATATACTTGCTCCATCTAAAATGCAAGAATTGCAAAGTCAAATCCAAGAACTGCTTGAGCGTGGTTTTATCCAACCTAGCCATTCACCATGGGGCGCTCCGATTTTATTCGTTAAGAAGAAAGATGGATCCCTACGAATGTGTATCGACTATCATGAACTAAACAAATTGACGGTTAAGAACCGATATCCTCTTCCACGCATCGATGACCTCTTTGATCAATTACAAGGATCTCGTGTATATTCGAAAATCGATCTCCGCTCGGGTTATCATCAATTAAGGGTTAAGCGGGAAGATGTGTCCAAAATCGCTTTCCGGACTCGTTATGGTAGTTATGAATTTCTTGTAATGCCATTTGGTCTCATTAACACACCGGCGGTGTTCATGGACCTTATGAACCGCGTGTGCAAACCGTATCTCGATAAATTCGTTATTGTGTTCATCGATGAAATCTTGGTCTATTCTAAAAGCGAAGAAGAACACGAACAACACCTTCGACTCGTGCTCGAACTCTTGAGACAAGAACGACTCTATGCCAAATTCTCCAAGTGCGAATTTTGGTTGAAGGAAGTTCAATTTCTTGGTCATGTTATAAGTGATCAAGGTATTAAAGTCGATCCCGCAAAAATCAAAGCCATTAGCAAATGGGAGACTCCTACTACTCCTACTCACATTCGTCAATTTTTGGGTCTCGCTGGGTACTATCGTAGATTCATCGAAAACTTCTCTTTGGTTTCACGTCCTCTAACCGCGTTAACTCACAAGGGAAAGAAATTCATTTGGGCGACCGAGCAAGAATCCGCGTTTCAAATCTTGAAGACAAAGCTAACCACCGCTCCTATCTTGTCACTTCTCGAAGGCAATGATGATTTTGTTGTATATTACGATGCCTCGAAACATGGTTTTGAGTGTGTATTGATGCAACGAAAGAAAGTCATTGCTTATGCCTCTCGACAACTAAAAATTCATGAACGGAACTATACGACACATGATCTCGAACTCAGAGCCGTTGTCTTTGCACTTAAAATGTGGAGACACTATATTTATGGAACCAAGAGTACTATATTCACCGATCACAAAAGCCTCCAACACATCTTCGATCAAAAGCAACTAAACATGAGACAACGACGGTGGATTGAAACCTTAAACGACTACGATTACGAGCTTCGTTACCATCCCAGGAAGGCAAATGTAGTAGCCGATGCCTTAAGTCGAAAAAAAAGAGCGGTGCCTCTTCGTGTCTGAGCTTTAAACATCACCATCCACACCAATCTTAATAGTCAAATTCGTGTAGCCCAAGACGAGGCTCTCAAGGATGAAAACATCTCTCTCGAACACTTGAACATCCTCACCTCTCAATTTAAAGTTAAGGAGACCGGACTCCGATATTTCGCCGGAAGAATTTGAGTGCCTAGTTATGGGGACTTGTGAAGCCTTATTCTAGACGAAGCCCATAAGTCAAGATATTCGATTCACCCCAGTGCCAATATGACGTACCACGACCTCAAAGAACAATATTGGTGGCCGAACATTAAAAGGGATGTTGCTACTTATGTTGGAAGGTGCCTAACTTGCTCCAAAGTCAAAGCCGAACATCAAAGATCGTCCGGACTACTTCAACAACCCGAAATCCCGCAATGAAAGTGGGAAAGGATAGCGATGGATTTTATCACCAAACTACCAAAGACGATGGACGGTTATGATACTATTTGGGTTATTGTTGACCGTCTTACCAAATCCGCACATTTCATCGCCATGAAGGAAACCGACAACATGGAAAAACTTACACAACTTTACATTAAAGAGATCGTTGCCCGGCACGGTATGCCTTTATCGATTATTTCCGACTGAGATGGCCGTTTTGTTTCTAGATTTTGGCGTGCCTTACAAGAAGCGTTGAGAACGTGTTTAGACATGAGCACCGCATATCATCCACAAACCGACGGACAAAGCGAACGCACAATCCAAACATTGGAAGATATGTTACGAGCTTGCGTTGTTGATTTCGAAAAGGCTTGGGAAAATCATTTGCCACTAGCCGAGTTCTCTTACAACAATAGTTATCACACGAGTATTAACGCCGCACCATTCGAAGCGTTATATGGCCGAAAATGTCATTCTCCTCTTTGTTGGGCCGAAGTAGGCGACACACAAATCACCGGACCCGAACTCATTCATGAAACAACCGAGAAGATCGTTCAAATCAGAGATAGGCTTCGGACGGCTCGTAGTCGTCAAAAGAGCTATACCGACAAAAGACGCAACGACCTTGAATTTCAAGTCGATGATCGCGTAATGTTAAAAGTCGCAACTTGGAAAGGCGTAATCCGTTTCGGGAAACGCGGGAAGTTAAATCCGCGGTATATTGGTCCTTTCGAAATCTTGGAGCGTGTTGGAACCGTTGCTTACCGTCTAGATCTTCCGCCTCAATTGAGCTCCGTTCAACCTACTTTCCATGTATCCAACTTGAAAAAGTGCCTTGCCTATCCCGATGTCATCATCCCTCTTGAAGAGCGTACTATTGATGACAAACTTCATTTTGTGGAGGAACCGGTTGAAATTGTGGACACCTCTGTCAAGACATTAAAACAAAATAGAATCCCGATCGTTAAGGTCCGTTGGAATGCCAAGAGGGGACCCGAGTTTACTTGGGAAAGGCAAGATCAAATGTAAAGGAAATACCCTCATTTATTCGTGGTTTCGGAAACGCAAGATCTCGAGGAAGAAACAACGACTACTACGCCTACTTAAATTTCGGGACGAAATTTCTTTTAAGGAGTAGGTAATGTAACATCCCGCCTTTTTCCATTTACTTTCCGTTTAACTATTTTAAAGTCCGTTATATAATTATAACATCTCCCGTTAAAACTTGTTTTAAAATATCTCGTTTAGGTAATTCACGCACCCGATTCAAACTTGAGAGACTAATTTTGCCAAGAGACCAAAGGTGTGACTAGGTCAAATGGTCAACACCTTTCTCATACATTCATTCATCTCCTAACTCTTTCAATACTTTCACTTTTTACTCTCAAATCTTCAAACCAATATTCATCATCCATTTTCAGGTTAACAGTCAAACATCCAAACAAATTACATATTTGGAATCCTTGCATCTTCCTCTTTGATTCCATACCGATTTCATCAAGTTTGGGTAACTTTCTAAAATTACTAGATTCTTAGTTCTTGATGTTTTTAACTTATAAAAGTGTTAATTAGTGTCTATGGCTCAAGTCTAACATGAATATGTGTTTGGTTTGCTCGATTTGTTATTTTGAGTAACTAGCTTGAATATGAAAAATGGGTGTGCTTAATCTTGAATTTTGTATGATTAAATGTTGATTAAATGTTTAAGTTCATGTTTTAATTGTGTTACTAGTATCACTAGCTTCAATTTGATGTGTAGGTTGCTTTAGAAAACTTCATAAACTTGATTATTGATTTTGGTGATATTGGTTAGGGTTTGATAGACCTAAATATGAACATTTGATGCATTGAATGCCATGAATTGTTGTTGGTAAGTGTTTAGTCGGATTGTATGCTTGATTACCTACAAAACGGCGTATCATATGTGTGCATTAAATTTCCGAATCATCTAAGTGTATTTATGAACTTGAAAACATTTATGGTGAGCATTTAATGAGATTTCAATTTGTTTTTGATTATTGTAAGTGATGATTTGGTTGATGGAATGTGGTTAGTTGTGTTCTTTGTCAAAATACCTTTCCAACGATATAAGATACATGTTTTAGATGTTTACGGATCATAAATTGCGTTAAATTGAAGTTTGGTTTGAGACTTGTTATGTTTTAAGGTAGTTTTACTGAAACATATACAGATGCGGCGCATCTGCCTTGGATGCGGCGCATCTGCTGTAGATGCGGTGCATCACATGCAGATGCGGCGCATCTGATGGCTGCTGTCCGAAATTTTTATTTTTTTCGTTTAATTCCCGCTATGCTATACATGTCCGATTAACATGAAACTTGGCCAACATACTTATATATGCTTACCTTTCATAGAAAAATTGTCGGATACCCGATCCGACCCCGTTGACTTTGACTTTGACTTTGACTAAGTTTGACCAAGTTTGACTTTTAATCAAATTCAACCAAATACTTATGCGATCGTTTCTAACATACTTTTATACTTGAATCTTGCATGAAACTTGACAATTTGATTCACATGCTACATCAATCGAGTCGTAACGAGCCATAGGACTAATTGAACATCTTTGACAAATCGTGTTTACCGTTATTGATACAACCTACTTGTTTAGGTCAAGACTAGCATTCGTTCTTGCACACGTTACTTTGCGAAGTACCTTATTTACTTGTGCACTCAAGGTGAGATCATAGTCCCACCTTTTCAACAACTTTTACGCTTTAAACTATGGGATGAGAAACATACGTATCATACTTTTAATTCTTTGAACACAAGTACGAAAACAAACATTCCACATGCGAGTTTGAACAAAAAACCTCAATTCAATTATCATTAGTTACACTTGCAGGGTGTAAACGAGAACTTATATTATGTGATCACATGGGCTTGACGAGCCTCATTCGGACGGTTCGCTACTGTTAGCGGATGAAATATATTTTTGAGAATAGTGTATGTTCTAACACTACGTAACAGGGCACAAAACAGTTAAGTCTTGTTAATTGTGTGCTCGCGATACAAACAATAACTTTGGAATGCAAATGATTTGGATAATCAACTATATTAAATCTTGTGGTTCAAATACAACGTTTACTAATACACCTATGATTTCACCAACATTTTCGTTGACAGTTTTCTATATGTTTTCTCAGGTCCTTGAACGCTATGTGATACATGCTTCCGCACTCTTTTTGATACTTGCTTGGATGTCGAGTATATATATGCATACATGGAGCATCTTTTAGCTTATTTTTCAAAATTGTGTCGCTTAGGTTTCATTTGTTCACTAAACATTGTAATGTAACTAGTCGTGGAACTACCTTTGTAAACTTGGAACACTTTTACATTTGAAATGAATGCGACATATTTTGGTCAAACGTCATTTTAAAGACTTATGACCACGTATCGGGACCTAAGTAGACGGCACCGTCAATGAAGATTTTGTCGGGTCTCTACAAATACAATAACATATGGTTACATTGCGAGATATTTGACCTCTATATGATACATTTTACAAACATTGCATTCTTTTTTAAAAGACAACCTTTCATTACATCGAAAGTTGACAAGTATGCATACCCTTTCATAATATATCCAAACTATAGATGACTTAATATGTCATTTACTTAATAATGATCTTTATTGAACTCAGCAACTTGAATGCAACGTCCTTTGAAATATGTCATGTATGACTCCAAGTATTATATTTAAAATGAGCAAATGCACAGCGGAAGATTTCTTTCAAACCTGAGAATAAACATGCTTTCAAGTGTCAACCAAAAGGTTGGTGAGTTCATTAGTTTATCATAATTGATTATTTCCATAATTTTAATAGACCACAAGATTTTTATTTCCATTTCTCATAAACATCATCTCATATCAGGCATTTCGCAAAAACTGCATAGAGATAAAAATCATTCATATGGTGAACACCTGATAATCGACATTAACAAAACGCGTCTAGAATATCCCCATCATTCCGGGACTCTCATCGGACATGATAAAATCGAAGTACTAAAGCATCCATAACCCGGATGGGGTTTGTTAGGCCCAATAGATCTATCTTTAGGATTCGCGTCAATTACGGTTTCTGTTCCCTAATTCTTAGATTACCAGACTAAAAAGGATGATATTCGATTCGATAATCCAACCATAGAATGTAGTTTCGATTACTTGTGTCTATTTCGTAAAACATTTATAAAAGCAGCGCATGTATTCTCAGTCCCAAAAATATATATTGCAAAAGCATTTAAAAGGGAGCAAATAAAACTCACAATACTGTATTTCATAGTAAAAATACATATGACGTCAATGAACAAGTGTAAGGTTGGCCTCGGATTCATGAACCTATATTAAGTATATATATATATATATATATATATATATATATATATATATATATATATATATATATATATATATATATATATATATATATATATATGTTGGTCAATATCTGTCTAACAATTTTGGTTAAGTCGTAGTGTATCACAATTCTAATGCTCGAGACTGATATGCAAAAGTCAACAAAAGTCATCTTGACCCAAAATGACTTCCAAAATCTATACATGTTTATTATATAACTTAAATATAGTCATTATATATATTTAAATATATTTATTAGATTTTATTGAAGTAAATAATACAAGTCATTTATTAATAAATAAAAATCTATATTAAAATTTATATATGATAAAAATATTCTTTTATATATCTCAAATAAAATTTATAAAGCTCAGTTAATATCATAAAAATATAGTGGTATGTATTATTATATTACGTGTGGTAAAAATATCTTTGTATCACATATTTATTTGATAAAATAATATTGATAATAATAATAATGAGTAAAGGTTGTATTATTTTGTAATAATAATATTAATAATTATTATTCTACTAATAATAATAATAACAATATTTATATTTACTAATAATGATATTATAATGAAATGATAATTCTGATTATGATAATTTTAGTAATAACAATACTTTTTAATATTAACTGTAATAATAATATTTTATATAAAAATAATAATTCTATTCAAAATGATAATTTTAATTATAATAATACTAAAATGATAATAATAATGATATTTTATAATAACAATGATATTTCTATTAAAAATGATAATTTCAATAAAAATGATAGTTTTAATATTAATGATAGTTTTAATAATAATAATAATGATAAAAATAATGAAAACGATATTTTTATCTAATTCAATATCTTACAATATTTTAATTTCATCAGGATACTTATACTCATTATTTCCTAAATCGATTTGTTTAATAGCTTTTAGTCATCTTTTATATCGCATTTATAATAGTGATAATAATAATAATCATAATAATTAGATGATACTAATATTAGTTTTTAATGATAATGATACTAATAATAATAATTATAATAATACTAATGATAATACTAATAATTATTATAATGATAATAATAATAATAATAATAATAATAATAATAATAATAATAATAATAATAATAATAATAATAATAATAATAATAATAATACTAATAATAATAATAATAATAATAATAATAATAATAATAACCTTAGTGATAATAACGATAGTATTAATAATAATAATAACAATTTTAATGATAATACGTATATTGATAATGGTAACGATAATAATAATAATAGTTATTAGATAATAACGATAATCATAACGAAGATAGTAATAATAATAATCATTTTAATAATAATAATAATACTAAAATTAATAATAATTCAGTTGACCATATCTTTTAATCCGTTCATCGAAACCATAAGCTTTCTAAATGAAAAGTTATTAATTTTTCGCGAGCTTTCCAACGACATGCATATCATATACCTTATCTTAGTAGAATATGTATTTAATTCATGATTTATCATAAAATATTTAACGATGAAACTAAGCATACAAACATGCATAATCATATATACTCGAGCACTAATCAGTAATACACTATTAATATATAAAAGATAAGATATGAATGCTCACGTATCAATATTGAAATTCAATATTGCAGGAAAGTACGTAGACGCAACGGAGATGATAAACACTAGGTTAACCTCACGAGCTATACCCCCGAACAATACCCATAACTTCCATAGCTATAACCCATAATTTCCTTAGCTCTATCCCGTTTGAAAACTTATTTTGAAATCGCCTGAACATAACTCCGTCGTAGTATTTTATGTATACTAATAATATCTTGAAATAATACTGAGTAAATATATATATGTAAATCGATTGAGAGAGTTTAGAGAAATATATTTTCAAGTTTCTATGAAATAATGAAACCTATTAAATTCTATTTATAATAGATTTTTGAATTATTAAAGTGAATTATTAAAGTATGAATTATTAAAGTGAATTATTAAAGTATGAATTATTAAAGAGAATTATTAAAGTATGAATTATTAAAGTAAATTATTAAAGTTAAAGTAAAGTAAAAGTAAAGTAAAAGTAAAGTAAAGGTAAAGTTAAAGTATAGTAAAAGTATAAAACTATGTACGTATAATACGCGTATAAATATTTATAATATTAATTTAAATTGTTATATATATTTAATAAAATAAAATATAAATATCGTTATCTTTATCATAATGGTTAAGAAATGAGTTGTCAAAAGTGGTTCTAGATATTTATAAAAGTTATATACGTTTTAATAATAAAGTTCTTTTTAAACTGAAAACATTTTTTGTACGTTTAAAACTAAATCAAATAAATATGATAATTTTGTTTTCCAAAACTAAATATATTTAAAATTATTTTGTTAAAAAGTTAAAATAATGGAAATCGCTATATCATAAAATGTTTTAGAAAAGTAGAATTATATATATTCATAATAGGTTTCAAGTTTTTAAATTACAGTCTGTTGGTGAAGAATGTGATAAAGTCCAAAGGTTAAATAAACATATGAAATCATCTTAATGAAAAATGTCGAGTTACTTAACTTGTCGATATCCAACATCTAAGTTATTTACACTCCACGTTCTCACTTTCACATTAAATAAAATGAAAGTTAACATAGTTATCTTATCAAGATCACGAGGAAAATATTATAAAATATGAATTGGAAATTAAACAGAATTTCCACTAACCCTTGTCTAGTTCCCGTTAATTGATACATTTGTTCTTACTTGTAAATCACTTTACCAATTATTCTGAATACCATTAAAAAGAATAGATTTCTTAATTCTCAGTGGACCTTACAACAGAGACCCGTAATCATATCACAATATATCTGATAATTCAATCATTTGATATTATCTTATAATCTTGTCGATAATTATAATAAACTTATATTGAAACAAATATGTTCATGTAAAGTATTATACATATAATACTTTGTTAACGTTTTCAATTAATGAAACCATATATTATATATACATATCTATACACATAAATGTTCGTGAATCGTCGAGCACGGTCAAGGGGTAATTGATTACATGAATGTAGTTCCAAAATTTTGAGATTCAACATTACAAACTTTGCTTATCGTATCGGAAACATATAAAGATTAAGTTTAAATTTGGTCGGAAATTTCCGGGTTATCACAAAGTGAATCCGTATGCGCCAAAGATTCACTACCACAAGGGTGGTAACCCAAAATCGCATAAGTCTACATCATGACTCAAACTCCATGAGTCCATCATCCCAACACACGTACAGTGAATTCGAGCAAGGACCACTCCACCGACCCGCACCCACCCTATGCATACATATGCATATAATATATTTACACTCACCTTAGCGTCTTGATGAATACAACCGAACAAATCCGCAACACGTCAACGGAAAGTACCTATTCCATTATCACAAATACAACAATACAATTAGGGTGGATTTACAAACCAACCCAATTGACACTTAGTGCAATTTCGACCCAAATGCACTTCCAAGCACGAACCGCGCCCAAACTAACCAATAATCACTAACACAAGTGAAATGGTACTAATACACCGATTAGACCCGAACCCAAGTGTTAAACACTCGTCTTACCCAATTTAACACATCAACCCTAATTTTGACCCATTTCAAAATTAATCAACCAAATACTCCCAAATGGGTTCCAACACTTCCATAATCACTAACACTAGTGATTATACCCAATTTACAAACCCTAACCATGGCCAAGTCGGTTTTCTACCCAAAACCCACCAACAACAACAATAAATCCGATTACTAGCATCAATGAACTCACTTCAAGAGTTTAAATAGGTTACTCTACGAATCAAGTTCAAACCCTAACTTTGAATATCAAATCAAACAATGAAATTCGGAGTTAGAACTTACCACAACAACCACAACGTAGCCAAGAACGAGATGAACAACCTTAACACTCGAGCTTTTGATCGATTCTAGCTTCTTCTTCTCCAAAACCCCAAATCTCTCTCTAGAATTCTCCCTCTCTCTCTACAAATGGATGAGAGTGTTTGAGTGGTGAGGATAAGGTTGAATGAGCTCAACCTTGCCCATTTGTGGCTTAAAACCGGCCACTAAGTGAAAAGATCAACATACCCCTTTTAAAATCTAAAAATTACACAGCTGGCCCGTCAGACCATTTGAACGGCCAAGGAAATTGGACGGCGTCCAGTTCTTCATTAGAGGACGGCATCCAAGGAAATTGGACGGTGTCCAACCTAACTGGAAACAGGGTCTTACATGTTTACATTGTATGTTTATGATCGAACGCTTTTTAGTTGATTTTGGTTACAGGGTCGTAGAAGTTAGATGTTTTATTATGAAATAGTGTATGATGAGTATAAGGAACGATGGTTAAACCCTCAGAAGTAATAAAATAGGAGTGGATGAATATGTAGGCACGTGAGGCAACTTAACGGTTGATAAGTAACGGAAGTTAGTAATTGGGTTAACCGTGTCAATTAATTGAAAGATGAAGGTCATGTAAGTAAAAAAAATAGATATAGGTCACCTATGTTGTTGAGACAAAGATGAGAGACCAACAGCGCTATTTTATCTAAAATGAAAGAAACCTCGATCGAATAATGAAGAATCTCAAAACTGATACATCAACAACAAAACATGAAGATTCGAAATGAGTAAGAGAACTACAAGACCCTATAACAAACTAACTTGAAACATGAACAAAATACTGTTAGGAAATCTAGGTGAGCCCTAACAAGAACTTGATAACCCTAGTTATCAAACCCACCATGCATCAAACAAATAATCTCCAACACAAATAAAGATAAGAACAAGAAACGTAAAGAACAAGGAATTACCGTGGTTATGTCCAATCGTTTAATTCAAACGAATAGGTTTACTCCACGGCCAAACAAAGAGGATTTTATTATATTTTTCGTAGGTGTACATGGCATGTTACATATGAGGGTTTTTATAGGGCAAAAAATGAAATATGAACAATCTAGATAACTTGTTGAATACGTACATTGTCGCGTTTCGCGACACCTTGTCGCGTTTCGTGGTAAACCACACTCAAACGTGACACACTTGTTCCAAACGTGACAAGTCCAGATCCCAAGTTCTGCCACATCTGTCACGTTTCGATACACTTTGTCACTTTCCAGTCTTGTCGCGTTTTGCGACAAACATCACCCAAACATGATAAATGCAGCTCATTCGTTTTGATCTTCTTTGCACCCAACAATTCTCCCTCTCAAAGGAGAACAAAACCCAACCTTAACCTGTACTCGATCAACACTTCGACTCTTGAATGTACCCGTCTATACCGCCAAGAAAACTTCTTGGGACACGCACACTCTAACCATCAAGCTAGCAGCTTTCGTTAAAGAGATCCTCAACTTGTCAAGAAATGTAATCTACAAACATCATCCCACAACAACACTTTGATTTCCTGAACGTAACCCCCTTTAAACCATACCGCCGGATAAACAAACCCGGGATACGCCGCACTTTTACGCCATGAGAAGGAAGACTTTCGACACCTTTAAACTGAGCTACAATCGAATCACCGTTACTCGCTTGGGACCAATATAAACCAAATCCTCTTTGTTTCTGGCAATCATCTCACTAGACTGTGAGATACCGGGTCGGAATCCTACCCAACTCTATCAACCCCATCACCCAAGTGATCCATCCGTACACAAAACCATCTACTCGATCTATCTTTCCAACAAAGAATAGACTGCCTGGTAGAACAAACACGTGGACACAACCATCAAGATACTCATGAGAGAACACCATCACATCCTTGATCCTCCACCTTACCGCTTTCCCTTTCACTGTTGGAACACTGACCACATATACGCGCACAAATTCAAACGAACTTAATTCTTTAACCCAAGTCGACTCCCACTGTACGAATGTTGTAATACCAATGACTCCCATAAAGATATCTCGTTCATCTTCACCGGTCAATTGCAACATAGTTGCCATTGGAGGTGATCTAACCGAAGTTTCAAAATCTCTAGTGCTTCTTAATCGACCAAACTGTTTAGTGGCTTCAACACTCCTACTCAAACCCGATTCCCCACTAGTTCCAAGTCTTCCTGAGCTCCCACTCAAACTAGATCCCTCAACAAAATCAGAAAGTTCAAGCATGCTAGGATTTTTAGCACCTACTCGCTCACCTAGCCATTCCTCAATAGGAATCTCAACCATATACATGGTTCCCCTTTTCACCCTACAAGCAATGGTCCGACCGCCTTTAGACATCTCCACTTTTGATCTCCAAACGAAACATGACAATTTTCATCATCCAACTGCCCAACTGAAATTAACCTTTTCGCGAGCTTGGGAATGAACCTCACGTTTCTCAAAATCCAAATATAATCCAAGTGTTTTATAGCAAGATAACCAATACCTGCAATCTCAAGTAGATTCCCGTCCGCAGCTCGAACTTTACCTGAATACTGCCTGAAATTAAACATCTCGTTCATGTAGGGCACGCATGATACGAGGCACCCGAATCTAAAATCCAAGATTCGTCAAGAAATTCCTCATGGAAAATCAAAGCATCTTCAATCACCGGCACTGTGTTCTCACCCGCCTTCACACCCGGGCACTGCGATCTAAAGTAACCGACTTGCTGACAATTCCAACAAACAACGTTTCTTCCCTGAGATGAATTTCTCTTAGATCTTGTCCTGCTTCTACTTCTACCCCTAGATCTGCCAGATGCATTCAAAAGAGAACCCGTATTTCCACAATCTTTTCTTCTAAATCCCTCATTGAGAATTAAATCACGTATCCCTTCAAACGTCAACTTAGTAGTTCCAGATGAACCACTAACTGCTATAACCGTGCCAGACCAACTCTCGGGTAACGATGACAAAAGAAACAAGGCTTCCAGCTCATCTTCAAATTTAACATCAACTGATTTAAGAAGAGTCAAAATCAGATTGAATTCATTATCATGATCTGCTGCAGAAGATCCTTCTTTCATCTTTGTATTAACAAGCTGCCTGATCAAGAAGACTTTATTTAACCGAGGGTTTCTCGTACATATTTGACAAAGAAGTAATCACTCCTTTAGTCGTGGTTTCAGCCACGATGTTTTAGGCGACATTCTTGGCCAGAGAAAGTCGAACTACTCCGAGTGCTTTTCTATCCAGGAGATCCCACTCCTCTTGCTTCATCTCTTCAGGTTTATCACCAGTGATCGGCTAATATAAACCCTTCTGATATAACACGTCTTCGATCTGCATCTTCCAGAAACTAAAATCTGACCCATCAAACTTATCTATCTTTATTGTGTCTTTATCTGCCATTGCTCCAGGTAACACATAAACCTTATGCTCTAGATACCACTTGTTAGAAAATCTAGGTGAGCTCTAACAAGGACTTGATAACCCTAGTTATCAAACCCACCGTGCAACAAACAAATAATCTCAAACACAAATAAATATAAGAACAAGAAACATAAAGAACAAGGAATTAACGTGATTATGTCCAATCGTTTAATTCAAACGAATTGGTTTACTCCACGGCCAAACAAAGAGGATTTTATTATATTTTTCGTAGGTGTACATGGCAGGTTACATATGAGGGTTTTATAGGGCAAAAAACGAAATATGAACAATCTAGATAACTTGCTGAATACGTACATTGTCGGGTTTCGCGACACCTTGTCGCGTTTCGCGACAAACCACACTCAAACGCGACACACTTGCTCCAAATGTGACAAGTCTAGATCCCAAGTTCTGCCACATCTATCACGTTTCGATACACTTTGTCACTTTCCAGTCTTGTCACGTTTTGCGACAAACACCACCCGAACACGATAAATGCAGCTCATTCTTGTGATCTTCTTTGCACCCAACAAATACCCCATAAACAAATGACAAATAATAAAAGAAAATAACAAAAAAAAAAAAAAAAACCGACGAACCCCAAAATAAACTACCAAAGCACCTGAATCCGAGTTAACTGGATTTGGGTGTAGCCTTATTATTTCTTAAATTCGAGCGATTAGTAATCATGTCCTCCTTAATTCAAAGGCGGAGCCAGGATTTTGAATTCGGGGTGGCTTATACAAGAATCGGTAATCAACAAAATAATTTTTAATCGAATATAATAACAAAAGAATATATAGAAAGCTATAACGATTTTTAAATAGAAAACGTCCAAGTCGTAATTAGGGACTACAATGATTACGCAATACAATGAATATTCATCCGATCTAATGAATATCCACCGATCCACCATAGTTGTCATAAGTTTCACTAAAGCATTTTATGCTCTAAGTTAATCTATTTTCTCATTGACGTTAGAGCAGTTGATAAACATATCATAATATTTTTTTTATAAACCTTTTTGTTTCGTTATATTTGTTTTTCTTTCTTTAACTTTGCTTTTCCTTTTCCCATATTTTATTTCCTGAACTTGTTAAGATAATTACACGTAAAATCTTTGAATGATAATCACCCGCTCATAACAACGCACTCGACCATATACACGTTAATTTTATATTTGAAAGATCCAATCGAGGTTACGTTTGAATGAGGACGATAAGCTATCCCTTTGATACGAGATTCATTGTTTCTAAACCGTAATTTCTAGACATCTTCGTGAAAAAGTGAAAAGTGACATCAAACTAACTTTGAAGT
This sequence comes from Rutidosis leptorrhynchoides, assembly GCF_046630445.1. Taxonomy (NCBI): domain Eukaryota; kingdom Viridiplantae; phylum Streptophyta; class Magnoliopsida; order Asterales; family Asteraceae; genus Rutidosis; species Rutidosis leptorrhynchoides. The sequence continues at coordinate 520,561,647 of NC_092336.1, forward strand.
TAAAATCCTGAAATTTAACCCATTTTATCTAACAAAATATTGGAAGAAAAATTCAAAAACAATGTTTTAAAAACTTAACATAATATCAATTACAACTACTAAAGCTTGGCATGAGCGGTATGGGGTGAATCCAACTTGGGGTACTATCAATCTGGATTCGATTCTCACTCCAAGCAGTGAGTTTCCAACTTTTGATGGTACTGCCAACATCAATGCTATTTGGGAAGGTCTTTGGGGGGTTTTCCAACATTCGATGGTACTGCCAACATCGCCGCGAATTGGGTTTCCTTCTAACGCGTGTGTAGGTGACAAATGAGAGTATTCGATATCGAATATCAATTAGAAACTTCCAAAAACCCGTCCATATGTATGTCAAAACATCATCTTGTATCTTATACTCCAAAGTTACAAGGAAACATCAGTTGCAAAATAAAGGAATTTGTACGTGCATCCCATCTTGGGCTTTAGATGCTAGTAATTGACATTGACATTCCATTCCATTCTATTCTATTCTATATATATTCGATCCAAGAATAAATGAACAGTAAAATTGAATTTGTGCAATTGAAATTAACCCCAATTTTTACTGATTATATACCTTTAGCTCTATAAATTTCTGAAAGGCACATTTGGTTCAGTGGTCGGCATCTTTCTTTGCTAAACAAAATCCCCAGGTTCGAATCTTGGGGCATGCATTTCTTTTAAGAATATATATATATATATATATATATATATATATTTTGGCGAAAAATGTATTATTATAAATAAATAAAAATAGATCTGATGATCTAGGGCGTTACATGTGTTGTTACATTGACAGATATGAATCTGTTTGACTTTACCCTATTACAATTACATTAGAACGGCAATAATTGAGAAAAAAAAAACCTCGACACAACCACAATCGTGAACAAAAGCTGATGCTTTCTTGAAGTAACCGCCGCCTAGACCACCGAATCCGGTAAAAAAATCCTCACCTGAATTGAAGTCAGCAACAACGAACAACAATCCACGAGCCCACCCACCAAACCGCATCAAACCCACACAAATACCACTGAACCCAAATCGCTCGTCGGGGAACCCAAGAACACCCACCTCGAGACCGTATCAACCAGCAACCCAAATCATAACCCCGTTAGTCAGCACAACCAAGCAAATCCAACAGCAATCAGCTCGGAAACCCTAACCTGTCAAAGCCTAACCATCCGGAATATCGGGCACCAACCGAGAAAACTACTCCAGGAGACCAATCTTTTGGCGCTTAACAACCCTAAAGTCACTAAGGCGACAACAACACCGGACCGTTCTGAACCGAAACCGGCGATGAGGAAGATGGAGCGAGCGGGATCAAACCCAACGAAACTGCCAAGGGCCAAACGAACCCAAAATTCACAACACCGAACAAGCCCACCCAAAACCCAAACTACCTAGCCGAAAACAGCCCAAGCCAGCACAAGGCCCAAACCAACCAGGCCTGGCGTACACAAACCCATAAACTAGCCCGACCTATTAAGAGGCCCACTAATCACCTGTCAAAACATCCGGCTATATCGCCGGACTCCGGCGATCAAATCCAACGAAGCAGACCCAAGGAGGTGAGAAGAGGGTGAAGCAAAACCGCCATTTTTGTAAAAAAGATACGAAAGAAGAAGAATCACCATCACAACCCAAAATCATACAAAAAAGACGAAAATCCGGTCAAAATTCACGTCACCCCACAAATCCGGTCACAGAACACAAAGTGTTGTCGCCTGTAACCGGCTAAGGGGAAGCCACCGGAAGAGACCTCCGTCACACATGAAGACCGTACCAGGGAGAAGGCTTACCGACGACAAAAAGCAATATCCAAAGCACATGGACAATATCCACCATCATTCAGAATGGAAGGGTTGAAACCTTACCATTCGTCGCCTGAAAACGAGAGAAAGGACCACGAAGCCGACGGAAAAAGCTAAAACCACCGGAAAAGCCTTGGAGCAGACGGATCGGGGAAAGAGGAAGAAAAGCAAATAAAGAGTAAAAATAAACACGCCAGACCTCCTGCGAGGTGCCGGAGGCTGGGAGGCGACTGCCGGAAAAAACTACAAACTAGCAGAGGAAAAATAGATCTGAGAAAATATAAGAGGAAACAAAGAAAAAAAACTTACCGGAAAAGAAACTTACAGGAGGTTAATGATGGAAAGTTTAATGGTGGTGAAAGGAAGTTTATAAGTATAAAGTGGAGGTTGTTGGTAAAGAAAAGGTGGATAACAGTAAAGTTCCGTTCAAAATTGAAGGTCAATGTAGAATTCAAAAGTAAAGCACGTTTCCCAAGTCAGAGAAAAGAAAGCTTCACGGGTCTTGAATTCTTCTTTTCAATATTAACATTTACGGAGTATTTTATTTAAAGTTTATATAAAAAATAATGTAACAAAAAATTAATGTAATAGTAGTGTAGTGGTAATGCATTCATAACGTCAAATGGAGTGTTCACGGTTTGAGTCCCTGTTTGAACCTTTTTCATTGTTTTCATTTATTATTATTATGTTTTTACTTTTTGCTGATTAATCCTCCTTATTTTTTTTTTTTTTTTACCTTTTTCATTGTTTTTATTTATTTTTACTAGTTAAAGACCCGCGATTTCGCGGAATTTTTTAAAGGTGAAATCATTTATTAATATCATATTAAACTGTATTTGTTATTTTGCCTAGAATTTGGTTATCCAAACAACGTAGTAATAGAAGATGATCCATACGAAGTTGATGTTTCCATAAAAATACTATTTGTAATATATTTATATTGGCAATATTTTTATAATATATAGAAGAATAAGATTATACAAATGTAAGATCATACATTTTAGTTGTTTAGTTGCAACTTGTGTTTAATGATAAGATCTGTATTATATCAAAATTACCATCATTCATCGATTGGCATATAAAGTTTAATTACATGCCAAACTATTCAATGGTTACTAAGCTATCATAACTCCATAAGTTATATCTTAAACTGTATTTGTTATTTTGCCTAGAATTTGGTTATCCAAACAATGTAATAATAGAAGATGATCCATACGAAGTTGATGTTTCCATAAAAATACTATTTGTAATATATTTATATTGGCAATTTTTTTATAATATATAGAAGAATAAGATTATACAAATATAAGATCATACATTTTAGTTGTTTAGTTCCAACTCGTGTTTAATGATAAGATCTGTATAATATCAAAATTACCATCATTCATCGATTGACATATAAAGTTCAATTACATGCCAAACTATTCAATTGTTACTAAGCTACCATAACTCCATAAGTTATATCTTAAAGTGTTTAATAATTACATGCATAAGCATTAAAATAGAAAGAAACTAGATCAATAAACATTTGCAATTGTTCATCTATATCATTCATGCTTTTTTATTATAATTAAAAGGTTTGTTTATTTGATGATCCTTCGATAGTTAAGAAATAGAAATTCTTGTTAAACTTAGAATTAAATATACCCGAGCTGCTATCATTTTCATTATTTTCATCATTAGTGATAGGATTATTCTGATAATGAAAATGGACATCAATGTTGGTTTGTCTATTGTGATCACCCGAACTTCCCAAATTTCTAAAACTGAAATAAAAACAGGTATAGTAATATGAACATAAACATAATATTGAACGAAACATTGTAATTAGATATGATGTGTGTATACAAAGGAAAATACCAGTTGATGCATAACAGTATCCGTAATGTGTTTTATGCAAGATGGAAAATGCATGTGTGGTGCCAATTTAAGTCATTTAAGGTGGGTTGATGTATTATTTGTATGTGTTACTTCATCTTCAAACTTGGTTAAGCACATTTCTACATCGTAAATCGTTAAATACCAATAAGCTTGTTGTATTACAGTGAACCAAATGAAATTACCATGTTTTAAATTTAATTGCTACATTATTGAAGGCCAACCACTGCTTATGAATCCTATCTCACATTTTAGATAATTTTAACTTTTAATTCAACATTGTTACAATTGATACAAGCATTTCTCTTTTTCACTATTTTCTTAAACTGTTACATACAAAATGTTTGGGAAGTTGTTGTAGATTAATCATTCAACAAAATAACGTTGATCAATATGTAAACTTTGAAGTTGAAGTACTATAAACAAATGTATTAAGTGATAATTGTATTAAGTTTAGAGAAATACCATTTGTTCTTTCTTTTTTTTTTTTTTTTTTTTTGTGTGTGTGAACGATATGAACAATTAAACATGATAGAGGGGTTATACCATATTGTCAAATTAATTGGGTTTGGGTCAATTGGGTTATGTTTTTATCTAATATGGTTTGATTGAAGAAGTTTTAATCTTAAATTAGTTTAATGGGTCAATTAGAACATACGGTTTAAAAACAGGAAACAAATGGGCCAAAAGATAACCCAAATTGTACTTTAACTTTCGGCTTTATCAACATATGTCGCTCCTTAAACACTAAACCCTAAATCTAAACCTTAAACATACTAAACTTTAAACTCTAAACGCTAATCAATAAACCCTAAACCTCATAACCTAAACCCTAAACCCTAAATCATAAATCCTAAAATCTAAACGCCAAATGTGACGCCCCGTACAAAACCATCATGTACGAATCGTCAACAACAGGTCCATTACACGGTATAATACTACATGCTGTTTTAAAACAAGTTTTGCATTCATGAAAAGATAACGTTTTACAAAAGATAACGTGACACAAAGGTCGTTACAGTCATTATTCAAAATAACATAAGTTGCGACTGTAAAATAAAAGTTCCATGATTGAGACATCTCTAAGTAATGCAGCGGAAGTCTAACACAGCGAGCAAGTTTATAACATCAAGACAGCAAGTCTAACAGCGGAAGCAACAACGTCTAAGCACCTACGAAATACACGCTTAAAAGTCAACACGAATGTTGGTGAGCTATAGTTTGTATCAGTAATGTAATGTAGACCATGAGATTTCGTATTCAAAACAGCATGAAAAGTATATGCTTATCCGTGGGTACCCGGTAATTAACTTAACGTGATAATAATACCCCCTAAAAGTACACTTTGCGAGTGCGTATGTTCTCGAAGTATTAAACACCCATTAAATGCTAGCGCGACTAGCCCGAGTGGTGATGTCAAACCCTATGGTTCTATATCTAATATTCGCGTTCACCAATTCAAAAACCAATGATTAAACGTTACCGTGCTAAGGGGAATCTTTGTGCTGTTATATCACCCACACATATATAAAGTTTAAGTACTTGTATCTAGTATGTAAAACATAAAAATCGCATGTATTCTCAGTCCCAAAAATAGTAAAGTAAAAAGGGAAGCTATAACTCACAGTGAATGTGCAGTAAAGTCGATATGAAAAGTATGCAAGTAGTAAGTCGGTCCGAAAGGTCATCAACCTAAGTCAACGGTCACTAAGTCAGTATATTGTCCCCAAAATTTTAAAAATGAATAAATTAAGTCTTAAGTATAGTCATCATCATAATCATCATTAACATCATACGCAAAAGAATAAGTATGTTTTCAACAAGAATAGAGATCGAAACAAAAGGCTGACTTCGGACAGCTACTACGACCTCTATACATAACGAAAAGACACGTGGTCAGTGGCCAAGGCTCCGTATGTGAGTCCTCTAACCGCTGTCTAATTTTTAGATCCTAACTCGATTTCGTTTTGACCGTGGTGAAGGTTCAAGCGCGAGTAGGTCAGAATTTTCAGCACGTCGTTATAACGGCGTAGTGACTTTCGGAAGGCTATAAATCCTAAACCGTATATCGGATTTAGGCGAGGCCTAAACAAAAAGTCATCTACTCGAAACGAAATATCTGAAAATCAGTTTTACAGAAGTCCTAGAAACTTGATCAGATCCCGAAAAACAGCAAACAAGTGCTCCAGTGGGTTTCTTGGTGCTTAGTGCTCATCACGGTTCTCATCCTTGATGCGTGTAAGCTTCAAGTGTACAACTCTTTGATATTTTAGCATCACTTTGACCAAGTTTCAACCATCAACACACAACTAAGAGTAAAAGCTATCATTCTACAAGTTTTGAACATCAAGGTTGCCTCTTTATCGCATAGACACAATAAAGCTTCAACCTTTGTCCTTTTTACACAAGTTTTATGCATCTTCATCATATGAGATGATGAAGACATGATCTTTATCATCACAACAATCACAAAAAGTTCCAATTAAGTGAGATGTACAATGATAACTTAGATCTCAAGTATTAAGAAAACCCTAAGCTAGAAAGCTTGGATCTTTACAAGATTAATGAGACCATAAGCTAAAAAGCTAAGATCTAATGAAAGAAATGAGACCATAAGCTAAAAATCTAAGATCTAATGAAAGAAATGAGACCATAAGCTAAAAAGCTAAGATCTTTAACAAAATAATGAAACCCTAAGCTAAAAAGCTTGGATCTTTAATGTTCTTGAAGATCCTTAAAGCAAAAGGCTAGATCTTCAAGCTACATGAAGATCATAAACACAAGTTTTGATCTTTTTAACAAAATAAAAGAATTATAAGCTAGAAAACCTAGATCCAATAAAGTAGTGAAGATTCAAAGCTAGAAAGCTTGAATCTTTCATGTTCTTGAAGGATTCAAACCAAAGTTTGAATCTACAAGATATAACAAGATCAAAAAGCTAAAAAGCTAGATCCTTGCATGATGATGATGATGTTGACAATGAGAAGAGAAAAAGAAGAAGAAGAAAATTTAAAACTTACACTTTTTAGAGTGAGAAAGACTAGAGAGAGAATTAGAGAGTAAGTGTGCGTAAAATGTGAATGAGATTAAGTGTGAAATGGGTGAGATTTGCTTGGTATTTATAGAGAGATGGGGTGGTGGGGAGGCCCTTTGGCCGTGGGCTTAGGGGGAGATAAAGGGGGGACAACTTTTGCTTTTTGGTTAATGGTGGTCTAAAGTTGGTGCTTATGTTGGAATCCCATGCAACAATTGTGATTATGGTTAACAAAAATGCTAGTATGTTACCTCTAATAAATGGGTATGTGTCTTACATTTATATGGGTCATAAACTTATTAAAATGTGACTAATTAAATAGTCCATTAACTAGAGTAGGGTGGGCTAAAGTCCAACACAGGTAGAAGTTCAACAAGACTAACTAGTGAGCATAAGTAAATTACTAAGCGTAATTAAGCAACCAAAAGCCCAAGTAATTGTTATTAGAAAATAACAATTAGTATTTCATAGTCGTAATATTCCAATTACGACAAAAGTTAAACGTGTACAAAAACACATAGCTCGTTCTCAACGTCAAGTGACACTAACGGTCGTAAAAGCATTCGGGGATCAAGTTAAGTAACTAAGTACTTAATGGCACGTTGTATGGTATGAAAGAAATTAATTAATCATTAAATAAGATCCCAGAATATAAACTAACACAGTACGCACAATTACGCAGTTTCGCAGAAAGTAACAATAACAAAAGCAAGTCGAAAAAGTCGGGTCGTTAGATTACCCACCCGTTAATGAAAATTTCATCCCGAAATTTTAAGATGAGGTAGATGGTAGAGTTTTGAAGAGGTGAGAATGCTTCTGCATCATCTGATCCTCTCGTTCCTAAGTAAACTCGGGTCCTCGTTTAGCATTCCAACGTACTTGGGCAATTAGAATCTTGTTGTGTTTCAAGGTTGTGACCTCACGGTCCATAATTTCAACAGGTTCTTCTACGAAGTGGAGTTTGTCATCAATCATAAGCTCCTCAAGTGGTATGATAAGTTCTGGTTCAGCAAGACATTTCTTCAGATTCGACGCGTGGAAAGTGGGATGAACTGCACTCAACTGAGTCAGAAGATCCAAACGGTAAGCAACGGGTCCAATACGCTCCAAGACTTCAAAAGGACCAATATATCGCGGATTTAGCTTCCCATGCTGTCCGAAACGGATTACACCTTTCCAAGGTGCGACTTTCAACATCACTCGATCACATACTTGGAATTCGAGATCTTTACGCTTAAGATCGGCATAGCTCTTTTGACGATCACGGGCCGTCTTGAGCCTCGCTTGAATTTGGACAATCTTCTCGGTTGTTTCATGAACGAGTTCGGGTCCAGTGATTTGCTTTTCACCTACTTCGGCCCAACAGATAGGAGAATGACAATCTGCGACCATACAAAGCTTCGAAAGGTGCGGCCTTAATGCTCGCGTGATAACTATTGTTGTAAGAGAATTCGGCTAGCAATAAATGCTTCTCCCAGGTCTTTCTGAAATTAATTACACAAGCACGCAACATGCCCTCCAGGGTTTGAATCGTGCGTTTACTCTGTCCGTCAGTTTGCGGGTGATACGCAGTACTCATATCTAAACGTGTTCCCAAAGCTTCTTGCAAAGAACGCCAAAATCTAGAAGCGAAACGGGCATCTCGGTCTGAAATAATCGATAAGGGTACACCGTGTCGAGATACAACTTCCTTTATGTATAATTGCGCCAGTCTCTCCATCGTAACAGTTTCCTTCATTGCTAGGAAGTGTGCAGATTTGGTAAGACGGTCAACGACTACCCATATGGTATCATATCCACCTACCGTCTTCGGTAGCTTCGTGATGAAGTCCATTGTTATTCCTTCCCACTTCCATTGTGGGATTTCTGGTTGCTGAAGTAATCCAGATGGTCTCTGATGTTCGGCTTTGATCTTAGAACAAGTTAGACACTTTTTGACGTAAGTCGCAACATCCTTCTTGAGGTTCGGCCAATAATATTGAACCTTGAGGTCGTGGTACATCTTACCAGCTCCTGGATGAATCGAATACCTTGACTTGTGAGCTTCATCTAGAATAAGACTTCGTAAATCTCCATAACTAGGCACCCAGATTCTCCTGGAAAAATATTGGAGTCCAGTCTCCTTGACCTCGAATCGAGAAACGAGAATGTTCAAGTGTTCTTGAGCAATATTCTCCTCCTTGAGAGCTTCCTCTTGAGCTACACGGATTTGGCTATTGAGATTTGTGTGAATGGTGACGTTCAAGGCTCGAACACGTAGAGGTACCATTCTTTCCTTACGGCTCAAGGCATCAGCTACAACATTTGCCTTGCCAGGGTGGTAGCGAAGTTCACAATCATAGTCATTCAACATCTCGATCCATCGACGTTGTCTCATTTTCAGTTGCTTTTGATTGAATATGTGTTGGAGGCTTTTGTGGTCGGTGAAGATAGTACTCTTGGTTCCATACAGATAGTACCTCCAAAGTTTGAGTGCAAAGACAACGGCTCCAAGCTCGAGATCGTGAGTAGTGTAGTTTCGCTCGTGAATCTTCAGTTGTCTGAAGGCGTAAGCAATAACCTTCTTTCGTTGCATCAATACACACCCAAAACCTTGTCGGGAGGCATCACAATACACAACGAAATCATCACTGCCTTCGGGAAGGGACAGAATAGGAGTGGTGGTTAACTTCTGCTTTGGGGTTTGGAATGCCGACTCTTGCTCGGTTTCCCAAACGAACTTCTTCCCTTGTGAGTTAACGTGGTCAAAGGACGCGCAATCAAAGAAAAACCTTCGATGAATCTACGGTAATAACCGGCGAGGCCTAAAAATTGGCGGATATGAGTAGGATTAGTGGGGGTTTCCCACTTGCTGATGGCTTCGATCTTTACAGGATCGACCTTGATACCCTGATCGCTCACAATATGACCAAGAAATTGGACTTCCTTCAACCAAAATTTACACTTGGAGAATTTGGCATAGAGTTGCTCTTGTCTCAAGAGTTCAAACATGAGTCGAAGATGTTGCTCATGTTCTTCTTCGCTTTTGGAATAGACGAGGATATCATCTATGAAGACGATAACGAATTTGTCAAGGTACGGCTTGCATACACGATTCATGAGATCCATAAACACGGCAGGTGCGTTGTTTAAACCGAATGACATCACCAGAAACTCATAGTGACCATAACGAGTTCGGAACGCAGTCTTCAGTACATCGCTCTCCTTCACCCTCAACTGGTGATATCCTGATCGTAAATCAATCTTGGAGTAAACGCTGGATCCTTGCAGCTGATCGAAAAGATCGTCAATCCTGGGAAGGGGATACCGATTCTTGATCGTCAACTTGTTCAGTTCACGATAATTGATACACATGCAAAAAGATCCGCCCTTCTTCTTCACGAACAAAACAGGTGCGCCCTAAGGCAATGAACTCGGTCGGATAAATCCACGGTCTAGCAGTTCCTGCAGTTGACTCTGCAACTCTTGCAGTTCGGAAGGTGCAAGTAGATAAGGTGCGCGAGCTACAGGTGCAGCTCTTGGCACTAGATCGATCTGGAACTCCACTGAACCCGGTGGCGGTAATCCCGGCAATTCTTCTGGAAAGACGTCGGGAAATTCGTTCACAATTCGCACTTCATCCATGCTTTTCTCCTCAGTTTCTAACTTCTTCACGTGCGCCAAAATAGCAAAACGGCCCTTTTTCATAACCTTTTGTGCCTTCAAGCAACTAATAAGGTTCAACATCGGGCTACATCTATCTCCGTAAACAATTAGTGGCTCACCATCTTCGCGTGGTATACGAAGAATCTTCTCTCCACAAATAACTTCTGCTCTTACCTTGGACAACCAGTCCATACCGACTATCACATCAAAACTCCCTAACTCAATGGGTATCAAATCAATCTCAAAATCCACACCAGCTAAGTTTATGATACTTCCTCGGCCAATTTGGTCAACTCTCTCAAGCTTTCCATTGGCTACCTCAACAAGTATACTCTCATCCAAAGGCACTAACGACCAATCTATCTTAGAGCAAAAGTGTCTACATACATAACTCCTATCAGCACCGGTATCAAATAGGACAGAAGCTAATAGTTTATTGATAGTGAATGTAACTGTAACCAAGTCATTATCTTCACGGGCATCTCTGGCGTTCATGTTGAAGGCTCTTCCACGTGCTGGCTCGACATCCTTCTTCTTGTTAGGACATTCATTCCTGAAGTGACCCTACTGACCGCACTCATAGCACTTCCTTGGTCCACTTGGGTTAGTCCTCACAACTGGGGCAGTGATCTTACAATCTCTGCCGATGTGTCCAGTCCTTTTACACTTCTCACACACTACGTTGCAGTATCCAGTGTGATGCTTGTAGCATCTCTTACACTGAGGAAGGGTACCTTTGTAGTTAGGGTTAGAGCTAGGGTTCGGGTTAGGGTTCCTCCAGTCATTTTTCCCCTTAAAATTCTCATACCTCTTAGCTGGGTTCTGGTCAAAACCTTTTCCCTTGTTTCCATCCCACTTACGTTTCCCATTACTAGCTCCAGATTCTGACTTCGCCTTCTCTGGCTCTTGGCAGGTAATTTGATTCATCAGGGTGTGCACCATGAGCATAGCTTCCGGTACATTCGCTGGTTTCGAAGAAGTGACATTTCCCTAAATGTCCTTGGGGAGTCCTGATATTGCTCAATTCATGCATATTTTTAGTCGCAATATCAGTCCCAAATGTTATGATTTTATTGTTTTCGAGTAGTTTTCAGGTTTGTAATTAGTTAAAATGTCCAAAGCGTTGAATGAAGTTTTATTATGGATTTTTAATGATATAAAGATCAAAATAAAGATAAAATGAAGATTTCTAATGAGCAACAAAAGACTACAACATCGCGCTTCAAGACTACAAGTTAAAATGATCGAAATCACGAAATCAGCGCGCCTGCACGAAAAAAATCATAACTAAATCATACGGACTCGAAAAAAGGCGAATCAGGTGTCCAGACGTCCGTAACTCAAAAATATACAACTTTCATGAATATACCTTACCCGAAACGCGTACACATCTACGCGAAACGCGTACGTTTTGGACGAGATTCAGATTAGAGTTCACATGGATGGCAGCTTTATGTTTAATTATTATTACTTTTACAACTTTACAGAGAAAACACAGCCAACTTCACCTACTACTGAATTTGAATGCTATATACGGAGTACTAAGTACACAGAGGAGGAAGTAGTTTGTAGAGTAGGCAACAATACTACTAGTATTACACTGTCCAAATTTTCATTTCCAATTTACTCCGTACCATTTATATTTCAGTTTATATTCTGTACTGTTATTATTTTCAAATTAAAATAGGATAGTTTTAAATATTGTAAGAGTGTTATTTCAATATTGTAAGGGTGGTATTGTTCGTGTGCACGGGTACTCTCATTTCCATTTCTTACCATTTATAATCATTAAATTGAAGACCTTTTGTAAGTTTGTTACTTTCATTTTTATTATTGTTATTGTTACTTATTATTATGTTTATGTTTATGTTTATGTATTATTATTTTTACTCCCGTACCATTATCATGATTAGTTAGTAAATTTCCATAGTGTTTGCTTAGATGTAGAGCCCTAGTGAAATGGATTGTTATCATTCGTAAATATTAAAATGTAACTTAAGTATTTTTAACATTGAGCCTAGCTAAAAGAACCATTGTTATATGATTAGATATTTAATCCTTATCACTTACTTTGTTAGATATAAATAGCGAAGGTTATATTTATTTATATAAATTAAGCTTCAACACTACAAGTGATTTAGACGGACTTATGAATAATTTATTAACACTAAATTAGAAATAAGGTTCGGTGGTTTGGGTAATATCACTAGTCATATAATAGTGAAATTGTAAAAAGGGAAACCGTTATGATTTGGGTTTTGGCGAAAGTCAAAACTGGGTTGGGTCTCAATTTAAATACTTGGGGACTAGTAACTATCTAAATAATATCAAATGAAAATTAGACTTAATTTAGCTAGTTGAAACTTCAATTATTCGAAAGAAAAATATAAGTTTTATACTAAACATTTTAATAGAGCTTAAATTCAAAACAATCCATGGATCTAGAGGTGACACATTTAAGTAAACACTCCCATTTATATATATCGTAAAATATTTATTATTATTATTTACGTATTATTTATAGCACTAAAATATAAAAATATACATCAAAATACTAAGATTGTACCAGAACTGTTTGTCACATCGTATAAAGCATACGCGAATCGCGTACAATGTCACACGAACCGTGTATCATTAAAAATATACGCGTATCGCGTATATACCTACACGAAACACGTAAGTGTAGATATAGTACTGTTATGATTTTAGTTTAAATTCCAAGTTTTAATTAAATCTTTTTATTATTACTTCCTTTTTCTACTAGATTAACTATCGGTAATTTAATCTCTTGAACTCCATTCTCCCTGTGGAACGAATCGGATTTACCAACAAACTAAACTACGCGGATAGGACTAGTTGCCTATATATGTGTGAAATCAACCTGAATTCATTAAAACACCACATATACAATAAATAAATTCGTGTAACAAAATAACTCAAATTCGTTCATAAATAAAGGTACTATTTCAACGCATCAACTTTTTGGCGCCGCTGCCGGGGAGAAATTGTTCATTCAGGAATTTAATTACTTTTAGTTATTTGATCCTTTCGTCGGGATTTATTTTCCTAGGAAAGTTCTGTTTTTTTTCTTTGTTCTTTTTAAATTACAACTAGGTTCCAGTCATATTGTAATATGGATGATTTTGAGAATATGACCATGGAAAATCTTTTTAATGCCCAACAATTTAATCAATACTCTCAAACAAGTTTTAATGATAATTGGTGCGATTCATCTATGTTTAATAGGGTTGAAACTACATATATTTGTGAAAATTGTGGAGGTTACCATTTGACTTGGGAATGTGATTATCATATTTCCATGGATCAAATGGAGAGTTATGAACCCATGAACTATATATGGAATGAATATCAAGAGAATAACTCGAATCCAGATTTTTATTATCTAAACCAACCTTATTACGACTCTTCACAAAATTATCAACAATACCAATCTTCTGACCAAATACCACAAAATTTTCAACAAACTCAAAATGAAGAAAATTTCTCGTATAAATTTCAAAATATTATGATGAGTTTTATTGAAAGTCAAACCGAAACTAGGGAATTACTAAATCAACAATGCCAACAAAATCAAGCATCTATTCAAAATCTAAAAAGAGAAATGGATCGTTTGTTTACTATTCTTTCGGAAAGACAATCGGATGATTCATCAGTTGAGTCTCCATTTTATTATCCTAACCCTATTTTACAGGTTTCAAACGACCAAACAATTAATGAGGAGGACGAGGTGCAAATTGAAATTGTAAAAATTAATTCACATAACCCTCCTGAATTAAAAGAATATGAAATCTCTATGAAAAACATAAATGAACGTGGGGTAAATGGAAATAAAAATGATGAGCATTATGATTCCGAGGTCGAAGTGGTAGAACCAGTTAATCATACGCCAGAGATCTTTTCCTGTTATACTAATCCGCTTTGGTATAATGATGAGGAAAATGAGGGTGTTACACCTGAGATCTTTACAGTTTATAATAATCCACTCGCGTATAATTGTGATAATGAGGAGGTCGAATTGATGAAGTCGTTAGAAAACATTGAGGATGAAAAGTTTAATATATTAGAACCACTTGAGAAGTCACCTTCTCATGTGGAATTCGTATATCCTCAAGAGGTTAACATTTGGAATATCTTAAAAAATGATCCATTTGGGCAGGATCCACCTAGGAAAATAAAATTTTTATTGCAAGCCGCACTTAGAGAAGAGTTGTGCGTTGACTCTCGGGTTGAGTCATCCTTTTTCGGTCAACTGAAAAAAGATTTATCTGATATATTATATACCACCCGAGATGTAAATGAATGGCTCACTCTTCTAATTCGTGGAACTTTTTCCACTGATTTTACATGTCGTTCGATAAATATAGAGAAATTTGACCCCGCTAGGCAATAAAGTGTGGGGTCGAGTCTAGAAAACGACTTGTTGAAAAAAAATCATGTTTTGTGTGCCTTTAATTCATTATGTGATTTATAATATTAAAAGTAAAAAAAAAATAGAGTGCATTTAATTCTTATTAAATTTGTGTGATTTTTAAAAAATCTAAAAAATATTTAATTCTTTTATACATTAATTTTTTTAAAAAAAAAAATTTGAATTTTAAAATTTATAAACGGATAAAGACTAGGTTTTACAACCGAACTTTTCGTTATGAGAAATATAAATATTATAAATGATATTTTAAAATTTTAAATAGTTACTAAGTTAAAAAAATTTTAATAATAATAATAATAATAAACAAATAAATAAATTTTAAGTGTGTTTTTAGTTTATTATATTTTTATTTATTTATATATATACAAAAATTTTAAAGTGTGGGGTAAAATTTTGTACTATTAATGTACAACCCCATCTTGTGTGTAATTAACATGTTTGTTGACAGGTACTTATGATGATGATGCATTAGACATAACGAAATACCAGATTTATCATGTGATAAAGGGATTGGATATGTTGATACGATAAGAAAGTTTACAATCTCTAATTTTTAACTAAGGAAGTTCTAACAACCTTTACACTTTTTGTCCTCTCAAATTTATATATTTTATCTGATTTTATGTAATGAGAGCATTACATAATCTTAAGTGTGGGGTGGGAATATATAAATTCTCGAGAACTTATAAATTTGGTGTTTTTACGAAAATTTTGAAAATTTTTAAACAAATATATCTAGTCAATTTTTAAGGTAATTACGAGCAATTAAAGATTAGGTGTCAAAAACCGAAATTATTGTCTCCATACATTAAAAATACATAAAGTTTATTTGATTAAAACATATAAAAAAAAACCAAGTATAACAGAATTTATAAACCCATATTTTTAGAACCATTTATCACATGTTTCTATGAAGTTTATTGCAGATATCATTGCTTTGGAATGTATAAACCTGAATATCTCATTAAGGAAGTAAAGTCTTCCAAAATGACACACTTGCTAACTTATGTTAGAAGATGTAGTCCAGAACAGCTGTAGGTTGACGAAAAATCTTGAAAAGTCATCTCTATTATCGGCTGGAAATCCACCTCACCTCAGCATCAAACAGGATTTTTGGTGGTCAGACTTATCCTAACCATGAGATGGATCTGTCTCGTACAATGATGGGGCACATTGCAAATTAGCTTTTAAGACTAATGAATCTAATCCCCAGATGGATGATCTCCGTAAAGATCAACCGCATCTATGTTTGACCGCGGTCAACATACATATGCCATAACAAATTGAGGTGTGCAAACTCATGGTTCACCAATGATATTTGGACACGATATAATTTTATTCTAAAACTTATGCTATTTTATGAACTATATTGTGTAAAACCATTTTTAGGACACTCGGTTTCAAGTTTCATGATACTTCAATTATGGGGGCGAGTAGCTTGCTAATCGCCGACTGAGACTACGGTTTTCAGTTACCCTCGACCGGAATTTGAGGTTAAAACCGAAAAATGTGTCTAGTGTAAAAACTAGCATGCCATTTTATAAAATCATAAAACGTTTTCACAAGGTCCAATTTTCCCTAAGGATCCAAATTTTTAACTTTTCGTGAGACTTTAATCACGAAATTTCAACTTCGTTGTTTCTGTTGTCAGAATTTCATTTCGTGTGGTGTGCGTGTGACCCAATAAATATTGTGTGGTGTTTTCAATTCACTTCATAAAGCGTGTGTTTTCATTTCGTGTGACGTGTGTGTTGTGTGATTTAATGTTCGATAGGGAAAATTACGTAGTATCCCGAGTCTATTAAAAACTATTATTGCTTGAGGATAAGCAACGTTCAAGTGTGGGGTAATTTGATATTGCTCAATTCATGCATATTTTTAGTCGCAATATCAGTCCCAAATGTTATGATTTTATTGTTTTCGAGTAGTTTTCAGGTTTGTAATTAGTTAAAATGTCCAAAGCGTCGAATGAAATTTTATTATGGATTTTCAATGATATAAAGATCAAAATAAAGATAAAATGAAGATTTCTAATGAGCAACAAAAGACTACAACATCGCGCTTCAAGACTACAAGTTAAAATGATCGAAATCACGAAATCAGCGCGCCTGCACGAAAAAAATCATAACTAAATCATACGGACTCGAAAAAAGGCGAATCAGGTGTCCAGACGTCCGTAACTCAAAAATCTACAACTTTCATGAATATACCTTACGCGAAACGCGTACACATCTACACAAAACGCGTACATTTTGGACGAGATTCAGATTAGAGTTCACATGGACGGCTGCTTTATGTTTAATTATTATTTAATTATTATTACTTTTACAACTTTACAGAGAAAACACAGCCAACTTCACCTACTACTGAATTTAAATGCCATATACGGAGTACTAAGTACACAGAGGAGGAAGTAGTTTGTAGAGTAGGCAACAATACTACTAGTATTACACTGTCCAAATTTTCATTTCCAATTTACTCCGTACCATTTATATTTCAGTTTATATTCTGTACTGTTATTATTTTCAAATTAAAATAGGATAGTTTTAAATATTGTAAGAGTGCTATTTCAATATTGTAAGGGTGGTATTGTTCGTGTGCACGGGTACTCTCATTTCCATTTCTTACCATTTATAATCATTAAATTGAAGACCTTTTGTAAGTTTGTTACTTTTATTTTTATTAGTGTTATTGTTACTTATTATTATGTTTATGTTTATGTATTATTATTTTTACTCCCGTACCATTATCATGATTAGTTAGTAAATTCCCATAGTGTTTGCTTAGATGTAGAACCCTAGTGAAATGGATTGTTATCATTCGTAAATATTAAAATGTAACTTAAGTATTTTTAACATTGAGCCTAGCTAAAAGAACCATTGTTATATGATTAGATATTTAATCCTTATCACTTAATTTGTTAGATATAAATAGCGAGTTATATTTATTTATATAAATTAAGCTTCAACACTACAAGTGATTTAGACGGACTTATGAATAATTTATTAACACTAAATTAGAAATAAGGTTCGGTGGTTTGGGTAATATCACTAGTCATATAATAGTAAAATTGTAAAAAGGGAAACGTTATGATTTGGGTTTTGGCGAAAGTCAAAACTGGGTTGGGTCTCAATTTAAATACTTGGGGACTAGTAACTATCTAAATAATATCAAATGAAAATTAGACTTAATTTAGCTAGTTGAAACTTCAATTATTCGAAAGAAAAATAAAAGTTTTATACTAAACATTTTAATAGAGTTTAAATTCAAAACAATCCATGGATCTAGAGGTGACACATTTAAGTAAACACTCCCATTTATATATATCGTAAAATATTTATTATTATTATTTACGTATTATTTATAGCACTAAAATATAAAAATATACATCAAAATACTAAGATTGTACCAGAACTGTTTGTCACATCGTATAAAGCATACGCAGATCGCGTACAATGTCACACGAACCGTGTATCATTAAAAATATACGCGTATCGCGTATATACCTACACGAAACGCGTAAGTGTAGATATAGTACTGTTATTATTTTAGTTTAAATTCCAAGTTTTAATTAAATCTTTTTATTATTACTTCCTTTTTCTACTAGATTAACTATCAGTAATTTAATCTCTTGAACTCCATTCTCCCTGTGAAATGAACCGGATTTACCAATAAACTAAACTACACGGATAGGACTAGTTGCCTATATATGTGTGAAATCAACCTGAATTCATTAAAACACCACATATACAATAAATAAATTCGTGTAACAAAATAACTCAAATTCGTTCATAAATAAAGGTACTGTTTCAACGCATCAAGTCCCCACAGATACCTCTCCATCCGTTTGTACACTGGAGTAACCATTGTGGGGCACATCAAAGCCAACTCTAAGTACCTCCGATTATAGCCATCAAGGTCAGTTCCTACAACTTTCAGTTCCCAAAATTCTGCTTCCATTTCCTGAATTTCGATTCTGGGGCAGTACTCCTCGATCATAGCTCTCTTAAACTCCTCCCATGGTGTAGCATAAGCTTCATCGATTCCCCGAGCCTGGACGAGCGTATTCCACTAAGTCAAAGCACCATCCGATAAAGTGCAGGATGCGAACTTAGTCTTATTCCCTTCGGAGTAGTTACTCACACAGAACACAGACTCCAATTTCTCAAACCATCTCGTCAGCCCAACTGGCCCTTCCGTTCCACTAAAATTGTGGGGCTTACAACTCTAAAATTCCTTGAAAGTACACCCAGTCCGAATGTCTTGGTTAGCCGGTGGAGCTTGGGGGTTGGCATTTGCCATAGCTGCGGTTACTCGAGCGGCTATCATCTCCTCAATATGTGCTGCTGTGGGCATTTCCCTTGGACCTCATCCGTTAGCCATCGATCTTCCAAACAAAAATTTTGAATTAAGTCAAAATCCATTAACCAACAACGTCACGGCATACGGTAAACAACATGGAAGCAACACAGTACACGATAACTAAGCATGGCAACAAGCAGCAGATAGCACAAAAGCCAACATGTAATAAAACGTCTTATAATAAATCAACAACAATAGTTCCATTCATAATAAGAAAATTGCATACAACAGCATAAGATTCGTACAATACATAAATGAAAAACAGGAAATTACAAACAGAATACATAAAGATATCTAATACAACAGTCCTAGGGTAAGGGTGGGTAAATGATGTCCATCAGGTGTGTCATATGGTCCTCGAGCTCAGTTACCCGAGCACGGAGGGCATGCATTTCTCTTGTCAGTTCCTCGAGTGTAGGAGATCCTGGTGGGGCAGGTGATATAGATGGTGCAGATGGTGCAGGTGGTGCCGGTGGTGCAGATGGTCCAGGTGGTGCGGATGTAGTACTAGAAGTAGACGGCACTGAGCGGGCGACCTTACATACAAATGGATCGGCATGATACGGTACAACCTTCTTACGGGCGGTGACCCTAACCAACTGTCCATGTGCGTTCACGAACGTCTTACCTCCATTAACCCCTGGAATAACAGTACCATCGAAGCGGTACTGCTTCTTCGGCGGGGTAGAGGGTGGCTGCACGGGCTCCTCCTCGGGGTCCTCCTTAGAATCCTCCTCGGGATCCTCCTCAGAATCCTTCTCAGGATCCTCCTCATTGGTATCATCGGATGATGATCCGCCTGAATTGTCGAAAGGTAGTGAGGGTATATCACGGGCGGGAGAAAGCATCTGGCCGGTGGTCATAAGTCGATATCTGCCAGGTGTAATCAGTATGACACGTCCGTCAGCGGTGCGTCTAGCCTAATGTCCATGCTCGTTACGGAAGGGACCGTCTCCGTCTCCCCCAGGAATCACAGTACCACCAAAATGGTGCTGTGGCCCCGGGAGTCTAGGGCTGGGTGGTGCTGGAATCTCCTCGGGATCCTCGTCTTCATCTGAGATGTCCATCAGGTCAAGTGCGTGTCTACTATCTCGAGAGACGAATCGCCAGAGTTGCCGGAGGATAGCAGTGAGTCAGCAACAATAGTAGGCGAGGTAGAAGACGTATCTGAGTCGCTCTCAAAGTCAAAGGTCATGGGCGGCATGTCTGACATCTGAACAAGGAAAATAACTTTTTCCATGTTAGTAAGACATATAGCAAGCACGTGATCAGGCACTACAGCATCCTAGCAGTACATAGCATGGCAATCGTAATAGTATTAAATAGAAGTAGCGTGCGATCAAAAGCAGATAGTAGCATGCAGTAGCGAGAAAGTAGCAGCATACAGTAAGTTCACATAGCAGTAAAGGTAAGCAGTAGCATGCAGTAGTAGTAAGCAGTAACAAGTAAACGAGCAAGTTGTAGATTAGTCCTATTAGCGAATCCTACTCGGCTCGGTCAAGACTCACTAATGCAACCTAATTCCCTACAACCGATGCTCTGATACCAAATGTGACGCCCTGTACAAAACCATCATGTACGACTCGTCAACAACAGGTCCATTACACGGTATAATACTACATGCTGTTTTAAAACAAGTTTTGCATTCATGAAAAGATAACATTTTACAAAAGATAACGTGACACAAAGGTCGTTACAAAGTCATTATTCAAAATAACATAAGTTGCGAATGCAAAATAAAAGTTCCATGATTGAGACATCTCTAAGTAATGCAGCGGAAGTCTAACACAGCGAGCAAGTCTATAACACCAAGACAGCAAGTCTAACAGTGGAAGCAACAATGTCTAAGCACCTGAGAAATACACGCTTAAAAGTCAACACGAATGTTGGTGAGCTATAGTTTGTATCAGTAATGTAATGTAGACCACGAGATTTCGTATTCAAAACAGCATGAAAAGTATATGCTTATCCGTGGGCACCCGGTAACTAACTTAACGTAATAATAATACCCCCTAAAAGTACACTTGGCGAGTGCGTATGTCCTCGAAGTATTAAACACCCGTTAAATGCTAGCGCGACTAGCCCTAGTGGGGATGTCAAACCCTACGGATCCATATTTTATATTCGCGTTCACCAGTTCAATAACCAATGATTAACGTTACTTTGCTAAGGGGGAATCTTTGTCCTGTTATATCACCCACACATATATAAATTTTAAGTACTCGTGTCTAGTATGTAAAACATAAAAACGCATGTTGATGTGTGCGAGGGGTAGTATATAATACTATTAATTTTACTACGAAATACTATTAAATACGATACAAGTTTACACAAGTTATTTATTTATTTATTGAATGGATATACCTAAACCTTGCTACAACACTTATAGGCAGTGGACCTAATCGTAGAGTAGTGTAGTTTTTAGTAAGTCCGGTTCGTTCCACAGGGAGCTAGCTGAGTTTAACGCTATATATATTTTAAACTATATTTGTATCTATATATATATATATATATATATATATATATATATATATATATATATATATATATATATATATATATATATATATATATATATATAAGTAGTATTATTATTTGTATATATATATATATATATATATATATATAAGTAGTATTATTATTTTTATTATAAAAGGGGGGTTTTACCGTTTAATGACCGGTTTGTCGATTTTACATCTTAAATCACAATTAAAACCTAATGTAAAATATTAAGTATAAATATAACTTAATTTAAAGCGTAAAGTAAATGACGATAAATAGAAGTGCGATAAATAAAAGTGCACTAATTTAAAGTACGATAAATAAAATGACGGTAAATAAAAGTACGATGAGATATAAATTAAAGGAATTATGCTTATTTAAACTTCCGTAATCATGATGTTTGACGTTGATTTTAATTTATTACCATGGGTTAATTGTCCTTTGTCCTGGATTATTCGATATGTCCATCTGGTTTCGTCCATAATAGTCCATCGGTCATAATTATAAAGTGCGAGAGTCTTCGCCAAATTAACCTTATACCCGAAGTCAAATATTCCAACTAATTGGGGACTTAAACTGTAACAAGGTCTTAATACTTTGTTTAATGAATACACCAGGTTATCGACTGCGTGTAATCCAAGGTTTTAATACTTTGTTAACAATTACACCAATTACCCTTGAATGTAATCCACCCCCTGTTTTAATGAGTCCAGTGACTATTAATCTATCCCCGTGTCCGGTCAAATGAACAATTATTAGTATTTATAGATATCCCGCCCACCGTACCCAGTCAAGCGTATGTGATTAAATATAAATACATCAAATTATAAATCTCTATATTAAATCAACGAGATATCATTTAATTAATATAAAGCCCATTAATAGCCCATAGTCTAATTTCCACAAGTGTCGATCTTTTGTCCAAACCCCAATTATGGTCCAAAGCCCAATAACCCAGTCTTAAAACATTCGCCACTATAACCTTATTATTATTAACTTAATATTAAAATTATAATTATAAAATATAAATATATATATTTGAGAGAGAGTGAGATGTATGATATATGTGTATAAAACTCGTCGAAATTCGTTGCAATTTATAGACCTGGCCAGACTTCTGGGCTCATGCGATTGCATGAGAATTACTCATGCTGGCCATGCGATCGCATGGCCACCTTCTCCTGGTCACATTTCATTTAAAACGTGGGCTGCTGAGTTTTAATAATATATAATATATATATATATATATATATATATATATATATATATATATATATATATATATATATATATATATATATATGTAATTTTATATAGTTATATATATATTATATTATATTCTTGTGCTCTATTGACTTATAATTTTAGCTCCGTTGACTCGCGCGTTGATGCTCGGTTTATGTTCTGGTTCCGAATTTTCGAACATTCTTTCGTACGATTTAATATCTTGTACTTTGCGTTTTGCAGCTTGTACTCTTGTAATTTTTGGACGTTTCTCAGCAATAATTTGAACCAGTTGGATTATACTTTGTACTTTTTAGCATTTTGGTCATTTGCGTTTTCAAATCGTCGAATCTGTCTTTTGTCTTCACCTTTTATTATTTAAATGAATATCACTTGTAAATAGAACAATTGTAACTAAAAGCTTGTCTTTCTTGAAGGATAATGCTATTAAATATGTGTTCGTTTTTAGAATTATCAAATATTCCCACACTTGAGTGTTGCTTGTCCTCAAGCAATATAGAACTTGAAATAAAAACATACTTGAATCACTTCTTTATTCTTCACACTTTGTACATCAGTGATTTTGATACGGCGGTATGAACAATGATAGTAACATTGTGGTTTACAGTCCCACATGACTATAAAAATTTAGATCCTTTAGGAAATTGGATCTTTATGAAAACATTTGATCTTTTGAAAATTCAATCTAGCTTTTACCTTAGATAAGTTTTCCGGAATAACCCTTCACCGGTGTTTGCAAAATGTTTTTGTCGGTTTTGTGGGTTTCAGATTTGAAAATTTTAGCTCAAAACTTATGGTTTTGTGTCACCCACTTGCTAACCTTGTATTAGAAAAGAAACACTTCCAGTATACTTGCTCCGTATATTACCTTTCGGTAAACTACCGTCCGGTTGTAAAGGAAAGCGTTGAACAAGCAACTGTTAAGGCAATGTCTAATGACATGCTTTTGATTATGGTCTATATCGTGTCAGATGCAATTACTATCCTTTATAGGAGCAATAGTAAAGATCATCCTATAGTTTTTCAGTCTGGCACAAGGTCCTGTCTTCGACCATGCTGTGCAACCACCGTTCTTACGGTTGACGCCCGATTTGGTTCAGGTGACCTAATGAATTCCAGGTGAATTCCTAGGATTTTACGTTCAATGGTAATGAACGCATTAAAAATGGGTTTTCAGAAAACAAATCAGTTTGTAATTTGATCAAAATATTTTCTCGTTCAAGCTCGAGTTTAGATATCATCGAATTCCATGAGTTTGTAATTCTCAATCTTTAAAAGTCAATCTCAAGGACTGAGTAATATCAGGCTTAAAAGCTGATTTTTGATCTTTAAGGAGATTATCCTTTCTGGGGATCTGATTCATTAGTCTTATAAGCTAATTTGCATGGTGTCCCCCACCCCAATTGTACGAGACAGATCCTCTCATGGTTAGGATAAGTCTGACCACTTGGCGACCCTGTTTGATGCTGAGGTCCGTGGATATCCAGCTGATTTTCGAGAAAAATTTTCAAGGTTTTTCGTAGACTCTACAACTGGTCTGGACGACAACTTCCTGACCTAAATCAAGAAGCGTGTGTCTTTTTCTCGGAAGACTTTACTTCCTTTTAAATTCCATTTATATTACAATAAACTGGGTAAAACTGATTAATATCGTCCAAAACAAAAGTATCTTTAATTATTTGTACAAAAATATGTGATATATGTTCTAAATAACTTGGTAAATATTTCCCACACTTGGCTTTTATTTTTCTTTCTTTGCCTTTTTATTCTCTTATATTCCATTTTAAATGAATTCAAGCATTTTGGGTTGTTTCTCAATTTATGTCCTTTCCGAGGTAACAATAATTTCGGTGTTAACGCCTAGTTTTATCGTTCATAAATATGTATAAACATGATTTTGAGTTCATTTAGTTAAAAAAAATTTAAATTTTTTTACTAGAAGTGGGTAGTCAGTATATAAGACTAGGGCTGTTCTTTATTATCAGAGAGCACTAGATTCTAATACAACTACTGCTTTACTAGTATTTTAACGGTGGCTATTAAACCATGTGTATAAGTCAAATTTTTAAAACCGAAAGAATTTAATCCCTTCCCACACTTAAGATCTTGCAATGCCCTCATTTGCAAGAAAGCAGTAACAATTTAAATTATTGATGGTGATTAGCGTAGAAAAATGATTAAATTTTACCAAAGTTTCCAAACATATTGTTGTTTGTTTGAATGATAAATGGTGCACATCATTTGTTCATTACTGCAGTTATTATTTCACATATATTTTGCATCTTGTCGTCAAAATTAGTTGCTTTTGCTGAACTTAATGCCAGTCTTTGAAAATGCGCTATTTTACCCTGTTGTGTACATGAGATAAAATACATACAATACAAATATAAACATGCATGGTATTTTGAAATGGGACTTAATATCCCACTTTCAAATTACAAAAATGAAATATTAGTACAAAATAATAAAAATGTTAAACATTACATAAAAGTTTCAAAATGTTAAATGTTTAACATAAATAGATAAAAATAATAAAAGATAAGAAATCACCAATGGAACACTATTGATTTGGATAGGGATTCCAGTTCATATCATCGCTCGAGTTCCATGGTTGGTGATAGGTGTCCTGGTAGGATTGATTGGGGTCGTACAGGTCAAAGGGTAGTCGCATGTCGGGCTGATGTGGTGGATAAAAAGCAGGCCGAGTCTGGATGTAGTTATGTAGTACCTGATATGATAGCTGGCTCATGATTTGGTGCTGATGAACTTGCCAGCTATCGTCTTGGCATCGCCTAGAGCGCTCATACTCATCCGTGGCTCTTCACTACTCATACTGATGATGCCTAGCCTGGTTATTCATTTCCACCTCATCTACATGCTGGAAGAAATCAGTATAACTATCCCTAATGACATCCCTAATGTCATCTGCTTCCTCCATCTCCTCATCCGAACCCCTCTCTACCTGTGGATGGTTGCCCTGATATGGTATTGGCATATTGTGCCTCCGTTTTAATACCGTTGCACCTTAATAAACCTACAAACCTATAGTATCGGTTTGTTCCTCAACCACCATCATTGGACCCCCCGTGTTCCCTATCTACACCTAAATACTCTCCAATGAGAGTAACAAAAATGTCTCCTCCTATTATTCCCCCGTCCTGTATTCCTTCCACAACTTTGGACAAATAAAACCCAACACAGTAGGGGATATTAACAAAGCCTCTAGTGTCTCGAATGCACTTAAGGTAGAATAAATCATTTAGGATTACTTTCTCCTTGTTTCTACCTCTTTGTGTAATCGAGTTTGCTAAAAATCTATGTATTATACAGAGCTCTGCTTTATTAATATCTAAATAGGAGTGTCTTCCACCCCGCGTAAACACATTAAAATTTGACATACGCCTCCATATGGCGTTAGCGTCAAAATCTCTATCTACCCTCTCACCTTGATAAATTAAAGTTGTACAATCAGGTGATAATAATTCAGCGGGGGTGTAAATCTGTAAAGCCCTAGCCATGTCTATCATGGACATCCTGTACATCCTACCTCCAAGTAAAAATCTAAGAAAAGTCTTATCGTCTAACCAATCTACATCCTTATTTAAGGCTATAGTACTCATTAGCTCAACACACCACTCCTTATATACAGGCCTACGAGTGGTAAATAAACGTTTCCAATCAGGAAAAGAAGAGTTGCCATACCTTTGGATTAGTAATAGCCTAACTGAGTTAGCTAGGTTGACCCTTTCCAAAGGCTCCCAATCTATTACCCTTGGTACTTCCACATTTTTGGTGTAAAGCTTAAATTTGTTGCGTTGGTACGTTGGGTAATCTCTCCAGCTTCTATCAAATCTTAGATTGGGATGTAACTCCTGTTCATGAATTCTTGAGTGTTCTATTACATGGTGAACGGGAAATATTATGTAGGCAATAAAAAATTGTGGTTCTGGTTCATAGTATGGCACGTGTTAATCATGATGTTGTTGTTGTTCAGGTTATGGTTCCGGTTGCGGTTCTTGATCAGGTTTTTGTTCAGGTTGTCTAGACGATGATGCACCGTCCGTATCTGTATTTCTCTGCAAAACACATTAAACACAAAATTTGTGCATCCAAATATGCATTAGTGTTAGCAAAATAACAAATTAAAACAATTATAATAACATGTTTAATCCATATTAAACTTATACTCATTTTCATATTTTTATCAATTCTACAATTTTTCAAATAAGCGTATATGAAAATGTATACAAAGTTCTTAAGCATTCAACTCAAATAATATGTTAAAATAACCATTACTAGCAATTAAACAAGTTTCAAATGGTAATTACATCAATTACATCAATTTAATCAAGTTCATGAATTTTAGACTTAAAAAGTCCACTTTGATGCTCAAAAATCATGTTTAAGATCAAAGTTTAGATCATTTAGATACCTAAACATGTTACACTACTTAATTTAGCACTAATTCATAACAAAAATCGGCCATAACATGTTTATATCAAAAAGTCCAAAATTACTCAAGAACACAAACCCTAGATTTCTAAAAATTTTGAAGTTTAAGGCTTCAAATCATGACAAATAGCATCAATCTAGGTTATACAAGTATAATATACTAATAATTTAACTCTAATTACGCTAGAAATCATCAAAATTAAATTAGGTAAAAATTTGCACAAGAACACTAAAATTCGAATTTAAAGAGTTTTAGGGGTGGAATCGTTACCTTCTTTGAAAAACTTCTGAACAAACGCATGATTAGAGCGGATTATAGCAAGAAATTTGGTTGATTTTGATGAAAAATTGAAGATTTTAGAAGTGTTTGTGGGTGTTTGCTCGAGTTTGTGTGTGTTTGGAATGGGACAGAGACCAGTCGCTGGGAACTTTTAATCTGTCCAGGTTTTTCTAACCATGCGATCGCATGGTTTTTTAGGAGAAACCCCATGCGATCGCATGGGGTCTAGTATTTTTTTTATATATATAAAACCTTTGCTTATAAAACAAATAATTAATTAATTTTTAAAAATTTGTTTCTTTTTAGAATGAGGGTGTTTCGGTACGTTTACCTAGTTCGTCCCTCAACAAAATTTTAAAATTTGTCATTTTAAAGCGATTGTTTTAAAGGTAAAGATTTTTGGATTTTTTTAATATTTTTGGCATAATTTAGATCAATAAAATTAAAAATAATGATAATAAAATTTCTCGTCCCGCCCTCGGGTAAAGCAATTTCGGTTCAACGATCTAGTCTTCAACTCACGACGAATTTTAGAAATCAATTTTTTTAACTTAATGAAATAAAGTACATTTTTGTTTTTAAATTCACACCAAACTTAAATTTAAAATGCATAAAATTTCATATAAATATTAATAATATTTATATACATTAATTTTACAAAATTATATTTAAAAATAATATAGTTATATATTAATTTTTTTTTAAAAATTACGATATTAATAAATTAATATTAATTTTAAAAAACATGGTAAAAATAAAAATCTTTTTGGTCTTTTATCCCACTTTAATCAATCAAATATTAACAAAAATATACGTCCCTCTTTTGGGTAAAGTAATTTCGGCTATTTTACCTACTTTTACTCCTGATGAATTTTTGAAATATTTTGAATTGATTGATTAAAAATATTTATACCTTATGAATAAACTGTATATTTCGCAGTGATGCATTAAATTTTTGTATGATATCAATAATTTCAGTTTCGCATACCTAATTTTATTGAATATCAATTTAATACTTTATAGCGAACGATTCAGCGTTTATTATCAAAAGATTAAAAGCAATAAAATAAAAATAAATAAAAACTGTACATACTTACCTGTGAGATAAAATTCTTAGAAACCTGCTTTAGTCGACTCATAGGAGAGTCGTTCGATTTGGTTTTCCTTTGCTACATAAGCGTAACCTCGATTTTTCAATAACTTTTCTTCTAAACATATGAACGGTCCATCTCTGCATAAAGTAACGAACTCGGTATTGGAATGTGTTTGATTGTTTGAACATTTCCCTTCGTGTGACCATTTTCCGCATTTATGACATCTTTCAAGGTGTCGTGCTCTTCTTTTTGTTGCGGATTTTGATTTTCCTTTGCCAAAATGTATCTTATTATGATTGTTCCTGAGTTCTTTCCTCACTTCGTCCATTTTTCCTCTTATGAATGATACCAGTTCACTCGGGAAAGTGTTATTATTATGTTTAGTAAGCATAGCGTGTAGTAGTAGACCATGGGTTAGATCAAAGTAATTCTTCATCTCGTAAAACCTAAAAGAAATAAAAATTCAGAATGGAGGGAGAAGACTAGTTCTTTAGGGTCTGCTAGGGAAAGACCATTCGGATTCCATTTTCGAGAACTACACGAAAACAGAAAATCTAACCCTAGACAGCATTATATTATCCTTTAAAACATTTGAATCTCCCCACACTTAGCTAGCTGTGGTGTTGAACTTGTGATTAACTTCATTATTAATTTCAATTGGAACATCAACAACTTGCATATCTCTGACTTTTGCTTCAAGCCATTTGTTGATTTCCTATGTAACATTCACAAATTCAATTAACATCGCATTTTCTTTAGGTGACAAATTGGATACTAATCGGTTACATAACTTAAAGTTCCCCTTAATCCTAGCATCTTGAATCCGTTTATAAAGTTTCTTCGTTGAACTGTTAAAAACGGGTCCATCTAATTTTGTATCAACAATGGGGTTCTTTGTTATCAGGTCATCATTGGGTGTTGCTTCATCTTCCCCACACTTAGGCCTTTTTATTGGTTCAACAGTTTTGGTTGGTGAAGATCTAAACTTTCGGTTCACAAAGGTGACTGATTTATCACCATGCCTAAGTGTCATTCTACCTTCTCTTACATCAAAGAATGCCTCGGTGGTTGCTAAAAATGGGTGACCTAAAATTAGAGTAATATCAAAGTCTTCCTCCATATTAATAACTATGAAATTTGCAACAAAGGTCAAACTTCCCACTTTAACAAGTAAATTATTGGCTATTCCAACTGGGTATTTAATGGTTTGATCAAATAATTGAACACCTATTCTGGTTGGTCTTAATTTACCCACACCTAATCTTTTGTATAACGAAAGAGGCATAACGTTTGCACTTGCTCCTAAATCTGCGAGCCCATTATACATAGCCCCATCATTAAGCAAGCAAGAAATGAAAAATTCCCCTGGGTCTCCTACTTTAGTAACTAGAGTTGGTTTATTAACCTTTTCTGGGTGATCTTTTCTTGGTTCTTTCACTTCTACTTGAACTTCTTGTTCACATTTTTCTTCGTTTCTTGGAATGGGAGGTTTATATAGAAATTCTTCTTCATCACTCCAAGTTGAAGCTTCCCCATCTTTCAATTTTGGTTTTTCATATGTTGTTGACAACATATTTATGTTTTCATTCTGAGAGTTTTCTTGGGTGGTGAAATTATGATTAACTTCATTGTCAATTTCCATCGGATCATGTATATAATGTTTAACTCTGTGACCATTAACTTTAAATTCAATCCCATTTGAATTTATTAACTCTATTGTTCCGTATGGGAAAACTCTTTTGACTATGAATGGTCCAGACCATCTTGATTTCAACTTTCCTGGAAATAGCTTGAATCGTGAATTGAAAATAAGAACTCTGTCTCCTTCCTTAAATTCTTTTGAACTTCTGATTCTTTTATCATGCCATTTCTTCGTTCTTTCCTTATAGATTAACGAATTTTCATATGCATCATGTCTTAATTCTTCTAATTCATTTAGTTTACTTAACCGTAGACGTCCGGCTTCATGTAAATCAAGATTACATGTCTTCAAAGGCCAGAATGCTTTGTGCTCAATTTCTACTGGAAGGTGACATGCTTTTCCGTAAACGAGTTTAAAAGGTGTGGTGCCAATTGGAGTTTTGTAGGCTGTTCTAAAAGCCCAGAGTGCATCCTCTAATTTCATGGACCATTCCTTCGGATTTGACCCTACAGTTTTCTCTAAAATACGTTTTAAAGCTCGGTTGGTATTTTCAACTTGTCCACTCATTTGTGGATGATAAGTGGTTGAGATTTTATGAGTTACTCCATATCTTTTGAGAACTTTCTCAAGTTGATTGTTACAGAAATGAGTACCCCGATCACTTATTAAAGCTTTCGGTGTTCCAAACTTAGCAAAAAGATGTTTTAAGAAGTTGACTACAACTCGTGCGTCGTTAGTTGGGAGAGCTTGTGCTTCCGCCCATTTAGATACATAATCAATGGCAACGAGAAAGTAGAGATTATTATGAGATTTTGGAAATGGACCCATAAAGTCAATACCCCAAACGTCAAGTACTTCACATACTTGAATGACATTTTGTGGTATTTCATCACGTTGATTTATTTTTCCGGCCCTATGACAAGCATCACAGGATTTACAGAGAAGGTGTGCGTCTTTCAAAACTGTAGGCCAATAGAATCCAGCATCGTAGACTTTTCTTGCTGTGAGTTGAGGCCCGTAATGCCCTCCAGTTGGTCCTGTGTGACAATGGTTTAAGATTTGACTAGCTTCATCCCCGAATACACATCGGCGAATTATTCCATCGGGACAACTTTTGAATAAATGTGGATCTTCACAAAAATAGTAAAGAATTTCTTTCGTTTTTGGTACGACAACCCTTTTTCAAGGAATCCACATACTAAGTAGTTTGCATAGTCTGCAAACCATGGAATTTCATTATAATCGATCTTCAATAGATATTCATCAGGAAAGTTGTCTTGTATAGCCGATTCATTTAGAACTTCTAATTCAGGATTTTCAAGACGAGAAAGATGATCAGCAGCGAGATTTTCTGCTCCCTTTTTGTCTCGGATTTCAATATCGAATTCTTGTAAGAGTAAGATCCAACGGATTAATCGTGGTTTGGCATCTTGTTTTGAAAATAGGTATCTAAGAGCAGAATGGTCGATATAGACCACCGTTTTAGCTAGAACGAGATATGAACGAAATTTGTCAAAAGCAAAGATAATAGCAAGGAGTTCTTTTTCAGTAGTTGTGTAATTCATTTGTGCTCCTTGTAACGTCTTACTAGCGTAATAAATAGGTTGAAATCATTTTTCAATCCTTTGTCCTAAAACGACTCCCATTGCAAAATCACTTGCATCGCACATGAGTTCAAATGGTAGATTCCAATTTGGAGTTATCATGATCGGCGCATTAGTGAGTTTTTCTTTAAGAATATTAAAAGATTTGATACATTCATCCGAAAAGATGAATGGAGCATCCTTTTCTAGGAGTTTATTCATAGGAGTGGCAATTTTAGAAAAATCTTTTATGAAACGCCGGTAAAAACCGGCATGCCTTAAAAACTCCTAACTCCTCTAACATTGGTGGGATGTGGAAGTTTAGCAATTACATCTACTTTTGCTCTATCCACTTCAATTCCTTCCTTTGAAATTTTATGACTAAGAACGATGCCTTCTTTAACCATGAAATGGCATATCTCCCAATTAAGTACTAGATTTGATTTCTCGCATCTAATAAGCATTCGTTCAAGATTAACTAGACATGTTTCAAAAGTATCACCGAAGACTGAAAAGTCATCCATGAAAAATTCCATGCATTCTTCTATCATGTCGTGAAAAATTGCCATCATGCACCTTTGAAAGGTTGCAGGGGCGTTGTAAAGTCCAAATGGCATGCGTTTGTAAGTAAAAGTATCATAAGGGCACGTGAAGGTGGTTTTTTCTTGGTCCTTGGGTGCGATTGGAATTTGAAAGTATCCGGAGAAACCGTCAAGAAAAAAATAGTAACTGTTCCCAGCTAACCTTTCCAACATTTGATCAATGAAAGGTAATGGAAAGTGATCTTTTCAGGTGGCGTCATTTAGTTTTCTATAATCAATACAAACATGCCATCCCGTTACAGTCCTAGTGGGAATAAGCTCATCTTTTTCATTTGTGATGACAGTCATGCCACCTTTCTTAGGTACGCATTGAACTGGGCTTACCCATGGACTATTAGAGATTGGATAAATTAAACCTGCATCTAGCAATTTAATTATTTCTTTCTTAACAACATCTTGCATATTAGGATTTACTCTTCGTTGGCGTTGCACATATGTTTTATGACCTTCTTCCATAAGGATTTTATGTGTGCAATACGAAGGACTTATGCCTTTAATGTCATGAATTTTCCATGCAATAGCTGGTTTATGAGCTTTTAACACAGAAATGAGTCGAGATTTTTTATTTTCAGTAAGAGAAGACGATATTATTACAGGTAATTCAGATTCACCATGTAAATAAACGTATTCCAAATGGTTTGGAAGTGGCTTTAACTCTAATATCGGTGGTTCTTATATCGATAATTTGTATCAATATCTGTCTTCCTCTTTCAACATTTGAAGTTCTTCTGTTGTTGGTTCATATTCATTAGCCATGAGTGTAGCTAACATTTCAGCTTCATCAATTGGTTCAATTCCTTCTCCTAAAGAACATTCTCCTGTTCCTTGTAATTCTGGAAATTCTTCTAACAATTTTGCATGTGAATCTATAGTTTGAATATAATAATATGTATCATCTGCAGATTGCGGTTGTTGCATGGCTCTATCAACAGAAAAGGTAACACTCTCGTCCTCTATACTTAGGGTCAGTTTCTTACCAAACACGTCTATTATTGCTTTAGCCATGTTTAAGAATGGTCTTCCTAATATGAGAGGAACTCGCGAATCTTCTTCCATGTCCAGAATAACAAAAACTACTGGAAATACTAAAGTACCAACTTTAACTAGCATGTTTTCCATTATCCCTATAGGATATTTTACTGATCGATCAGCTAGTTGTATGCTTATTCTTATTGGTTTCAATTCTCCAAGGTCTAGTTTAGCGTATAGTGAATATGACATTAGATTTATACTAGCACCTAAGTCTGCCAATGCTTCTATTGAACTAAGACTACCCAGAAAACATGGAATTGTGAAATTTCCTGGATCTGATAATTTTTTTGGTAGTTTATTTAACAGCACTGCAGAACAATTAGCATTCATTGTAACAGCCGAGAGTTCTTCCATTTTCTTTCTATTTGTGATTAGATCTTTCAAGAATTTAGCATATCTTGGCATTTCTGAAATCACATCAATGAAAGGAATATTGACATTTATTTGTTTAAACATATCCAAAAATTTGGATTGCTCGGCTTCAAGTCATTCTTTTCTCATTTTACTTGGGTAAGGAAGCGGTGGTTGGTATGGTTTAACATAAGGCTTTGCCTTAACTGTGTTATCTTCATTAACCTTTTCAACTACTGGTTCTGATTCCTTCTCTGGCTCAGGCTGTGGTGCCTGTGTAGTAGGAATAGAGTCATCAGAAATTACAGGTATTTCAGATGGTTTAAGTGTAATACCACTTCTTGTGGTAATGGCTTTAGCTGTTTCATTCCGGGGGTTAGCATTTGTATCGCTAGGTAGACTCCCCGGTTTTCTTTCACCTATTAACCTTGCTAGGTTACTTACTTCTTGTTCCAGATTTTGGATAGAAGCTTGTTGATTTCTAAATGCTTGAGTATTTTGTTCATTGGTTTGTTTCTGAGATGTGAAAAACTGCGTTTGAGATTCAACTAGCTTCGACATCATATCTTCTAAATTTGGCTTTTTATCATCGGTTTGTGGTGGTTTATTTGGAAAAATAGGTCTTTGCTGGTTGTAAGTATTGTTAGATACTTGTTGATTGCTAGGACCTTGTTGGTTGTTGTATGGAACATTTCGATTATAATTCTAATTTTGATTGTAGTTTGGTCTTGGCGGTTGATAATTATTCTGATAATTATTTCCAGGTCTTTGGTTCATGTATGAAACATTCTCTCTTTGTTCCATTGTTTGTTCAATACTGAGACAATCTTTTGTCAAATGTGGTCCTCCACACTGCTCACAACTAATTCGAATTACGTGAATATCTTTAGTCATCTTTTCCATTCGTCTCTCGAAAGCGTCTAACTTTGAGGAAATGGAATCAAAGTCATGGCTAGAATCGGCTCTAGCCGCTTTAGATGATATAACGATGTCTTTTTCTTGATGCCACTCATGTGAGTGGAAGGCTGTGTTATCAATAATTTTGTAAGCTTCAGTTGCGGTTTTCTTCATAATGGAACCACCAGCTGCTATGTCGATGTCTTTTCGTGTAGTAATGTCTCATCCTTGGTAGAATATTTGTACTATTTGATAAGTGTCTAAACCATGTTGAGGACATCCTCTCAACAACTTTCCAAATCTTGTCCATGCTTCATATAAAGTTTCGTTTGGCTTTTGTGTGAACGTAACAATTTCTCCTTGAAGTCTCACGGCTTTAGATGCCGGAAAGAATCTTTTAAGAAATTTCTCAACTAAAACATCCCATGTATCAATCGCCCCTTCAGGTAACGATTCTAACCAATCTTTGGCTTCTTCCTTTAAAGTCCAGGGAAATAACATGAGATAGATATTTTCATCCTCAACTTCTCTGATTTTAAATAAAGTAAAGATCCTATTAAAGGTTCGAAGATGTTCGTTTGGATCTTCCTTCGGCGTACCACTAAATTGGCATTGATTAGTTACCATGTGTAAGATTTGTCCTTTGATTTCATAATCTGGTGCATTAATGTCTGGTTGAGTAATTGCGTGAACTTGGTCAGTGCCTATAGTTCTCATTCGATCTTCCTTACTTAGAGGTTCCTGATTTTCCATGATTGAATTTATTGAATCTGAATCACTAGAGGATTCTGATTTAATGGTTTCTTCTTCGACAATCTCTGGTTGAGTAATTTGTGGTTCAGGAGGAATGATTAGTGGTTCAGGATCTCTGAATTGTCCTTGAATATCCTCCGGGTTCTCAATTGTGAGACCAGGTTCAAAAAATGGATTATCGGAAATTTGAATTGGAGTACTTGGTCGACTAGATGACGATTCTAAAGAAAAATCAACGGCGACAATATTGGCTAGATGTCTTGATCGAGTTACAGGTGGTGAACGTATGAAAGGTGGTGAACGTTTTGCTCGGCGCATTCACTGAATATCCTATTAGTTATAAAAAAAATAAAAAATTATATAAGTTATCAAATTAATAGACTTTTCTGATTTTGCCCACGTTTCGAATAGCCAATAGATGCAGCAGGTAGCCAGGATCCTTTAAATCGGAAGCCCACAACTCGCCACTAACAAATCCAACTATTACTACGAACCAGAAAATTTTGGATGTCTATCAATTTAACCACTTAAAATAATTTTGTTTTCGAAATTTTGAAGAAGATATAGAAATTTCTATGTCCTAAAAACTAGAGCGTAGAAATGAGAAAGAAGAAGAGTGCGTCGAAAAACGTCGAAAAATAAGCGTCAAAAAACAAACTAAATCTTGCGTCTAAAAATATTAAAGCTTAAAGGAATTCTATATCCAAAACGGCAATAACTTAAATATGCACTAAAATCTATTAAATATTAAAGCGATAAGTGACGTCGTAAAATTTTAAAGCGCCTAAATCTTAATCTAAAGAAAAAGCACTTAAGGGATTTTACGGCAAAGCCTAAAGATCTAGAAATATAAAAGAACTATGACAAAAACTATAACTTAAAACTAATTACGAACGAAAAATATACAATATACGAATAAACGATAAAAATATACAATTTATAAAAATACTAAAAAAATGATAAAATTACAATTTTATAAAAATATTATTTTTATATTATTATTTTATAAAAGTATTAATTTATATATTAATATAACTAATTAAAACTTAAAAATACAAATTAATTATTAAAACTAGAACTAAAAATTAATTTAATAACTAAAACCCTAATTAATAATTAATTATTAATAATAATTATTAATAAACGTAACCCTAATTCTGTCGGCTAAGGTACCTGGGCTGTCAAATCAATCCATGCGATCGCATGGATTGTGAGTAGGATTTTTATGCGTTCGCATGGAGTTGGTTACCAGGACGGATTGATTGGGCTGCTACAGTACTCGGCCCGTATACTTTTTTTTCTGAGTTTAATATATATAAAATATAAATATAAACTTATTAGTTTTATAAAATATTACTTATTAGTTTTAATTTTAATTTTTAACAAAAGAAATAATAAAAAAAATATAAACTTTTTAATTTAAACACTTAAAAATATAGAAATTTTTTTTTATGTTTTTATAATTTTAAAACTTATGTATTTGTTTTACAAAAATAGCTTAAAAACTAATATATTTTTTTATAGAGTTCTATGGCGTCCCCGGCAGCGGAACTAAAAATACTTGATGTGTGCGAGGGGTAGTATATAATACTATTAATTTTACTACGAAATACTATTAAATACGATACAATTTTACACAAGTTATTTATTTATTTATTTATTGAATGGATATACCTAAACCTTGCTACAACACTTATAGGCAGTGTACCTAATCGTAGAGTAGTGAAGTTTTTAGTAAGTCCGGTTCGTTCCACATGGAGCTAGCTGAGTTTTGTAACGACCCGAAAAAATCGCCATTGACGGCGCCGTTAACTTAGGTCCCGTTGCGTGGTCATAGTCCCTATATGAGACGCGTTTGACCAAAATTATGTCGCATTCATTTGAAACGTACAAGACTTACAAAGTTTAGTTTACCAAACGGTTCGACAACAAGTTTAAGTTTACAAAAGTATAAAGTATAAATGAAATAACTTGCGACATAATTAGTTTAAAATCACGGTTGCTATAAATAGCATAAGTATGTATGCTTGACCCCAAGCAAGTATATCAAAGTGTGCGCATGTATGCTTGACCCCAAGCAAGAAATCAGAATGTATGCATGTATGCTTGACTCCAAGCAAGTATGAGTGTACGCGAAAGCATGTATCAAATAACCATTCATGAACCTGAGAAACATATAGAAAACTGTCAACGAAAAACGTTGTTGAAATCATAGGTGTATTTGTAAAGTATGTTTTTGAACCACAAGATTTTGTATAAACCGATTATCAAGCGTATACATCTCAAAAGATGTGTTTGTATCACTAGTATCCAATTATCAAAGCTTAACTGAATCTTACCTCTGCATATAGTGTTAGAACCTACACTATTCCGATAAAATTATATTTCATCTGTTAACGGTAGCGAACCGTCCGAATGAGGGTTCGTAAAACCCGTATGGCCACACAACATAAATTCACGCTTACACCCTACAAGTGTAACTGATGATAATTGGACTTGAGGATTTTTGTTCTAACTCGTACGTATCTTTGCTTTCGTATTTGTGTTTAAAGTATAAGAGTATAAACCGTATAAAATGTATACAAAGTATATGTTTCTCAGCCCACGATTTAAAAGTATAAAAGTTATTGAAAAGGTGAGACTATGATCTCACCTCGAGTGCACGAGTATAAATGTACTTCACAAAGTAAACATGTGCATGAAAGTTGTTTAGCCTTAACCTAAACAAGTAAGTTGTATCAATTAACCGGTTACGACACAAGGTCGGGCGAAATGTGTTCAATTAGTCCTATGGCTCGTTATGACTCGAATAGTATAGCATGTGAATCGCGTTGTCAAGTTTCATGCAAGAATCAAGTATAAAGGTACATTAGAATGATTGCATAAGTGTTTGGTTAAGTTTGACTAAAAGTCAAACTTGGTCAAAGTCAATGAAAAAGTCAAAACGTTCGGGTCGGGTCCCGAACTATTTCCCTAAGCTTAGAAATCATATATGAGCATGTTGGCCAAGTTTCATGTCAATCGGGGGTGCGTAGCATAGCTAGAATTAAAAGAAAACGGACATTTTTGGGCAGTCTGCCTCAGATGCGCCGCATCCAAGGCAGATGCACCGCATCTGTGTCTGGTTCAGCAATTCTGGGGCAGTTTAACACTTAGACGAATTCAACTTCAAACAACCATAACTTATGAACCGTAAACATACAAAACACGTATCTTATATCGTTGGAAAGGTATTTTGACGAGGAATACAACTAAACACTTTTCATCAATCAAGTTTATCATTTACAAAAACAAAAACCTTGTCGAATGATCGTTAAATGTTCAAAATCAAAGTTTCAAGTTCATAAAATACATTTCTTGACTCGGGAATCCAATCCACACATATGATATGCCGTTTCGAAGGTAATTAAACATACAATATAATTAAACACTTACTAACAAAATTTCATAGTGTTCAATGCATCAAAAGTTTATTTCAAAGTTCATCAAACCCTAATCAAAATCATGAATTCAATCATTTTGTAAATGAAGCTTTTTCTAAATCAACCTACACATCAAAATGAAGCTAATTGTAGTGACCCAAACTTTTCCATGTTTATATATATTAAATGAAATTGATATTTATATGATTAAGTGTTTCCAACATGTTAAGCAATCAAACTTGTTAAGACTTGATTAATTGAAATAGGTTTTATATAGACAATTGACCACCCAAGTTGACCGGTGATTCACGAACGTTAAAACTTGTAAAAACTATATGATGTCATATATATGGATATATATATATATATATATATATATATATATATATATATATATATATATATATATATATATATATATATATATATATATATATATATAGTTAACATGGTATTATGATAATTAAACATATCATTAAGTATATTAACAATGAACTACATATGTAAAAACAAGACTACTAACTTAAGGATTTCGAACGAGGCATATATGTAACGATTATCGTTGTAACGACATTTAAATGTATATATATCATATTAAGATATATTAATATATCATAATGTCATGATAATATAATAATTTAACATCTCATTAGATATAATAAACAATAGGTTAACAACATTAAATGAGATCGTTAACTTAAAGGTTTCAAAACAACACTTACATGTAACGACTAACGATGACTTAACGACTCAGTTAAAATGTATATACATGTAGTGTATTTAGATGTATTAATATACTTTTGGAAGACTTCAAGACATATATCAAAACACTCATACTTAACGAAAATGGTTACAGTTACATTCCCATTCTTTTTTCATCAAGAATTCTAGTCGTATTCATACCCGTATTATACACAGCTACTAGACGTACTTACTATGGGTATATACCAATAGGAACTAGCATGGGATTCCACTCTTGGTTAGGTCATGCATGAATAATCAATTTTAACATCTACCATGAACTAGTCAACTAACTAGAACTCCTTTTAACCCCACTCACCACTTACCACTCATCATTCACTCCATTTCACTTCCAATTCTCTTTCTAATTCTCTCTCAACACACACACACACACTATTGAATGAATTTTTCCAGTAGCTAATCATCATTTTCATCAAAAATTACTTCAAGAATCAAGCTATAATCATCTTAGGAAGAACACTTCAAGAACACTTCAAAAATCCTTTCAAGTTTACTAGTTTACTTCCAAGCTTTCTAATCCATTCCAAGTAATCATCTAAGATCAAGAAACCTTTGTTATTTATAGTAGGTTATCTTTCTTATTCAAGGTAATATTCATATTCAAACTTTGATTCAATTTCTATAACTATAAACTATCTTAATTCGAGTAAAAATCTTACTTGAACTTGTTTTGTGTCATGATCCTAATTCAAGAACATTCAAGCCATCCAAGCTCCTTTGAAGCTAGATCATTTCTTGTCACTTCTAGTAGGTTTACCTACTAAACTTGAGGTAGTAATGATGTTCATAACATCATTCGATTCATATATATAAAACTATCTTATTCGAAGGTATAAACTCGTAATCACTAGAACATAGTTTAGTTAATTCTAAACTTGTTCACAAACAAAAGTTAATCCTTCTAAATTGACTTTTAAAATCAACTAAACACATGTTCTATATCTATATGATATGCTAACTTAATGATTTAAAACCGGAAAACACGAAAAACACCGTAAAACCGGATATACGCCGTCGTAGTAACACCGCGGGCTGTTTTGGGTTAGTTAATTAAAAACTATGATAAACTTTGATTTAAAAGTTGTTCTTTTGGGAAAATGATTTTTCTTATGAACATGAAACTATATCCAAAAATCATGGTTAAACTCAAAGTGGAAGTATGTTTTCCAAAATGCTCATCTAGACGTCGTTCTTTCGATTGAGATGACTACCTTTATATAAACCACTTGTAACCTGTATTTCTGACTATAAACTTATACTTTTTCTGTTTAGATTCATAAACTTAAGTTCAATATGAAACCATAGCAACTTGAAAAACTCAAAACGAATTTAAAACGAAGAAGTTTTGGGTAAAACAATATTGGATATTTTTGCTTGTTGTAGCTACGTGAAAATTGGTAACAAATCTATATTAATCATATCCTAGCTAACTTATATTGTATTATACATGTATTCTAATATATTATGTAATCTTGGGATACCATAGACACGTATGCAAATATTTTGACATATCATATCGACCCATCTATATATATTATTTGGAACAACCATAGACACTCTATATGCAGTAATGTTGGAGTTAGCTATACAGGGTTGAGGTTGATTCCAAAAATATATATACTTTGAGTTGTGATCTAGCCTGAGACATGTATACACTGGATTGTGGATTGTTTCAAGATAATATATCGATTTATTTCTGTACATCTAACTATGGACAACTAGATGTAGGTTACTAACGAGGACAGCTGACTTAATAAACTTAAAACAGTAAAACGCATTAAAAATGTTGTAAATATATTTTGAACATACTTTGATATATATGTACATATTTGTTATAGGTTCGTGAATCGACCAGCGGCCAAGTCTTACTTCCCGACGAAGTAAAAATCTGTGAAAGTGAGTTATAGTCCCACTTTTAAAAATCTAATATTTTGGGATGAGAATACATGTAATTTTATAAATTTTTTACGAAATAGACAAAAGTAAATGAAACTACATTATATGGGTGAATGATCGAAGCCGAATATGCCCATTTTTAGCTTGGTAGCCTAAGAATTTGGGAACAGACCCCCAAATTAATGCGAATCCTAAAGATAGATCTATCGGGCCCAACAAGCCCCATTTTGGAATTTGGAATGCTTTAGTACTTCGATTTTATCATGTCCGATGGGTGTCCCGGAATGATGGGGATATTCTATATGCATCTTGTTAATTTCGGTTACCAGGTGTTCACCATATGAATGATTTTTATCTCTATGTATGGGATGTATATTGAAATATGAAATCTTGTGGTCTATTACTATGATTTGATAATATATAGGTTAAACCAATAACTCACCAACATTTTTGTTGACATTTTAAGCATGTTTATTCTCAGGTGATTATTAAGAGTTTCTGCTGTTGCATACTAAAATAAGGACAAGATTTGGAGTCCATGCTTGTATGATATTATGTAAAAAAACTGCATTCAAGAAACTTATTTTTGATGTAATATATTATGTAATGGTCGTGTGTAAACGGTATATTTTAGATTATCATTATTTGATAATCTACGTAATGCTTTTAAACCTTTATCGATAAAATAAAGGTTATGGTTGTTTTAAAAATGAATGCAGTCTTTGAAAAACGTCTCATATAGAGGTCAAAACCTCGCGACGAAATCAATTAATATGGAACGTTTATAATGAATATGAACGGGACATTTCACTAATGATGCTAGTAACACATTTAATACATGAACTTTAACATTAAAACAACATTTAATCATCCAAAATTCAAGATTAAGCACATCCATTTCAAGTTCATGCTAGTTTATGCAAAACAACAAGATCGAGCAAATAATTCATATATTAATGCTAGACACGAGCCATAGACACTAACTAACACCATTTCAAGTCAAAAACACGAATTAGAGAAATCTAGAGTTTTAGAAATGTTACCCAAACGAGATGAAATTGGTACCAAAATATAGAGGATGATGAGAGGATCACGAATATGTAATTTGTTTTGTTGTAAGCCTCCTAGATCGAATTTAGATGATGAATGAATGATTTGGGTGTTTGAGTTCAAAAATGGAAGTAGAGAAAAGAGAGAAAGAGATGAGGAGGTGAAAATGAAAATGAATGGTGGAAAGAGTGGGTTGACTAGTTGACCTAGTCAACTAGTTTTGAAATGTCCCATTCTTATTGATTAAAAACGTTCCATATTAATTGATTTCGTTGCGAGGTTTTTATATGAGACGTTTTTCAAAGACTGCATTCATTTTTAAAACAAACCATAACCTTTATTTCATAGATAAAAGTTTTAAAAAGCTTTACGTAGATTATCAAATAATGATAATCTAAAATATCCTGTTTACACACGACCATTACATAATGGTTTACAATACAAATATGTTACAACAAAATAAGTTTCTTGAATGCAGTTTTTACACAATATCATACAAGCATGGACTCCAAATCTCATCCTTATTTAAGTATGCGACAGTGGAAGCTCTTAATAATCACCTGAGAATAAATATGCTTAAAACGTCAACAAAAATGTTGGTGAGTTATAGGTTTAACCTGTATAAATAAAATCATAATAATAGACCACAAGATTTCATATTTCAATACACATCCCATACATAGAGATAAAAATCATTCATATGGTGAACACCTGGTAACCGACATTAACAAGATGCATATATAAGAATATCCCCATCATTCCGGGACACCCTTCGGATATGATATAAATTTCGAAGTACTAAAGCATCCGGTACTTTGGATGGGGTTTGTTAGGCCCAATAGATCTATCTTTAGGATTCGCGTCAATTAGGGTGTCTGTTCCCTAATTCTTAGATTACCAGACTTAATAAAAAGGGGCATATTCGATTTTGATAATTCAACCATAGAATGTAGTTTCACGTACTTGTATCTATTT
Source organism: Rutidosis leptorrhynchoides (assembly GCF_046630445.1). Lineage (NCBI taxonomy): Eukaryota > Viridiplantae > Streptophyta > Magnoliopsida > Asterales > Asteraceae > Rutidosis > Rutidosis leptorrhynchoides. The sequence continues at coordinate 520,605,392 of NC_092336.1, forward strand.
TGTAAATCATTTATAAAACCTGCATGTATTCTCATCCCAAAAATATTAGATTTTAAAAGTGGGACTATAACTCACTTTCACAGATTTTTACTTCGTCGGGAAGTAAGACTTGGCCACTGGTTGATTCACGAACCTATAATAATATATACATATATATCAAAGTATGTTCAAAATATATTTACAACACTTTTAATATATTTTGATGTTTTAAGTTTATTAAGTCAGCTGTCCTCGTTAGTAACCTACAACTAGTTGTCCACAGTTAGATGTACAGAAATAAATCGGTAAATATTATCTTGAATCAATCTACGACCCAGTGTATACGTATCTCAGTATTGATCATAACTCAAACTATATATATTTTGGAATCAACCTCAACCCTGTATAGCTAACTCCAACATTCACATATAGAGTGTCTATGGTTGTTCCGAAATATATATAGATGTGTCGACATGATAGGTCGAAACATTGTATACGTGTCTATGGTATCTCAAGATTACATAATATACAATACAAGTTGATTAAGTTATGGTTGGAATAGATTTGTTACCAATTTTCACGTAGCTAAAATGAGAAAAATTATCCAATCTTGTTTTACCCATAACTTCTTCATTTTAAATCCGTTTTGAGTGAATCAAATTGCTATGGTTTCATATTGAACTCTATTTTATGAATCTAAACAGAAAAAGTATAGGTTTATAGTCAGAAAAATAAGTTACAAGTCATTTTTGTAAAGGTAGTCATTTCAGTCGAAAGAACGACGTCTAGATGACCATTTTAGAAAACATACTTCCACTTTGAGTTTAACCATAATTTTTGGATATAGTTTCATGTTCATAATAATAATAAAAATCATTTTCTCAGAATAACAACTTTTAAATCAAAGTTTATCATAGTTTTTAATTAACTAACCCAAAACAGCCCGCGGTGTTACTACGATGGCGTAAATCCGGTTTTACGGTGTTTTTCATGTTTCCAGGTTTTAAATCATTAAGTTAGCATATCATATAGATATAGAACATGTGTTTAGTTGATTTTAAAAGTCAAGTTAGAAGGATTAACTTTTGTTTGCGAACAAGATTAGAATTAACTAAACTATGTTCAAGTGATTACAAGTTTAAACCTTCGAATAAGATAGCTTTATATGTATGAATCGAATGATGTTATGAACATCATTACTACCTTAAGTTCCTTGGATAAACCTACTGGAAAAGAGAAAAATGGATCTAGCTTCAACGGATCCTTGGATGGCTCGAATTTCTTGAAGCAGAATCATGACACGAAAACAAGTTCAAGTAAGATCATCACTTGAAATAAGATTGTTATAGTTATAGAAATTGAACCAAAGTTTGAATATGATTATTACCTTGTATTAGAATGATAACCTACTGTAAGAAACAAAGATTTCTTGAGGTTGGATGATCACCTTACAAGATTGGAAGTGAGCCAGCAAACTTGAAAGTATTCTTGATTTTATGTAACTAGAACTTGTAGAATATATGAAGAACACTTAGAACTTGAAGATAGAACTTGAGAGAGATCAATTAGATGAAGAAAATTGAAGAATGAAAGTGTTTGTAGGTGTTTTTGGTCGTTGGTGTATGGATTAGATATAAAGGATATGTAATTTTGTTTTTATGTAAATAAGTCATGAATGATTACTCATATTTTTTGTAATTTTATGAGATATTTCATGCTAGTTGCCAAATGATGGTTCCCACATGTGTTAGGTGACTCACATGGGCTGCTAAGAGCTGATCATTGGAGTATATATACCAATAGTACATACATCTAAAAGCTGTGTATTGTACGAGTACGAATACGGGTGCATACGAGTAGAATTGTTGATGAAACTGAACGAGGATGTAATTGTAAGCATTTTTGTTAAGTAGAAGTATTTTGATAAGTGTATTGAACTCTTTCAAAAGTGTATAAATACATATTAAAACACTACATGTATATACATTTTAACTGAGTCGTTAAGTCATCGTTAGTCGTTACATGTAAGTGTTGTTTTGAAACCTTTAGGTTAACGATCTTGTTAAATGTTGTTAACCCAATGTTTATAATATCAAATGAGATTTTAAATTATTATATTATCATGATATTATCATGTATGAATATCTCTTAATATGATATATATACATTTAATGTCTTTACAACGATAATCGTTACATATATGTCTCGTTTAAAAATCATTAAGTTAGTAGTCTTGTTTTTACATATGTAGTTCATTGTTAATATACTTAATGATATGTTTACTTATCATAGTATCATGTTAACTATATATATATATTCATATATATGTCATCATATAGTTTTTACAAGTTTTAACGTTCGTGAATCACCGGTCAACTTTGGTGGTCAATTGTCTATATGAAACATATTTCAATTAATCAAGTCTTAACAAGTTTGATTGCTTAACATGTTGGAAACATTTAATCATGTAAATATCAATCTCAATTAATATATATAAACATGGAAAAGTTCGGGTCACTACAGTACCTACCCGTTAAATAAATTTCGTCCCGAAATTTTAAGCTGTTGAAGGTGTTGACGAATCTTCTGGAAATAGATGTGGGTATTTCTTCTTCATCTAATATTCATGCTCCCAGGTGAACTCGGGTCCTCTACGAGCATTCCATCGAACCTTAACAATTAGTATCTTGTTTTGCTTAAGTCTTTTAACCTCACGATCCATTATTTCGACGGGTTCTTCGATGAATTGAAGTTTTTCGTTGATTTGGATTTCATCTAACGGAATAGTGAGATCTTCTTTAGCAAAACATTTCTTCAAATTCGAGACGTGGAAAGTGTTATGTACAGCCGCGAGTTGTTGAGGTAACTCAAGTCGGTAAGCTACTGGTCCGACATGATCAATAATCTTGAATGGTCCAATATACCTTGGATTTAATTTCCCTCGTTTACCAAATCGAACGCAACTTTAAGCATGACCATCTCTCCAATTTCAAATTCTATATCTTTTCTTTTAATGTCAGCGTAGCTCTTTTGTCGACTTTGGGTGGTTTTCAACCGTTGTTGAATTTGGATGATCTTCTCGGTAGTTTCTTGTATAATCTCCGGACCCGTAATCTGTCTATCCCCCACTTCACTCCAACAAATCGGAGACCTACACTTTCTACCATAAAGTGCTTCAAACGGCGCCATCTCAATGCTTGAATGGTAGCTGTTGTTGTAGGAAAATTCTGCTAACGATAGATGTCGATCCCAACTGTTTTCGAAATCAATAACACATGCTCGTAGCATGTCTTCAAGCGTTTGTATCGTCCTTTCGCTCTGCCCATCAGTTTGTGGATGATAGGCAGTACTCATGTCTAGACGAGTTCCTAATGCTTGCTGTAATGTCTGCCAGAATCTTGAAATAAATCTGCCATCCCTATCAGAGATAATAGAGATTGGTATTCCATGTCTGGAGACGACTTCCTTCAAATACAGTCGTGCTAACTTCTCCATCTTGTCATCTTCTCTTATTAGCAGGAAGTGTGCTGATTTGGTGAGACGATCAACTATTACCCAAATAGTATCAAAACCACTTGCAGTCCTTGGCAATTTAGTGATGAAATCCATGGTAATGTTTTCCCATTTCCATTCTGGGATTTCGGGTTGTTGAAGTAGGCCTGATGGTTTCTGATGCTCAGCTTTGACCTTAGAACACGTCAAACATTCTCCTACGTATTTAGCAACATCGGCTTTCATACCTGGCCACCAAAAACGTTTCTTGAGATCCTTGTACATCTTCCCCGTTCCAGGATGTATTGAGTATCTGGTTTTATGAGCTTCTCTAAGTACCATTTCTCTCATATCTCCAAATTTTGGTACCCAAATCCTTTCAGCCCTATACCGGGTTCCGTCTTTCCGAATATTAAGATGCTTCTCCGATCCTTTGGGTATTTCATCCTTTAAATTTCCCTTTTTTAAAACTCCTTGTTGCGCCTCCTTTATTTGAGTAGTAAGGTTATTATGAATCATTATATTCATAGATTTTACTCGAATGGGTTCTCTGTCCTTCCTGCTCAAGGCATCGGCTACCACATTTGCCTTCCCCGGGTGGTAACGTATCTCAAAGTCGTAATCATTCAATAATTCAATCCACTTACGCTGCCTCATATTCAGTTGTTTCTGATTAAATATGTGTTGAAGACTTTTATGGGTGGTATATATAATACTTTTGACCCCATATAAGTAGTGCCTCCAAGTCTTTAATGCAAAAACAACCGCGCCTAATTCCAAATCATGCTTCGTATAATTTTGTTCGTGAATCTTCAATTGTCTAGACGCATAAGCAATCACCTTCGTTCATTGCATTAATACACAACCGATACCTTGCTTTGATGCGTCACAATAAATCACAAAATCATCATTCCCTTCAGGCAATGACAATATAGGTGTCGTAGTTAGCTTTTTCTTCAAAAACTGAAACGCTTTCTCTTGTTCATCATTCCATTCAAATTTCTTCCCTTTATGCGTTAATGCAGTCAAGGGTTTTGCTATTATGGAAAAGTCTTGGATGAACCTTCTGTAGTAACCAGCTAGTCCTAAAAACTGGCGTATGTGTTTCGGAGTTTTCGGGCTTTCCCACTTTTCAACAGTTTCTATCTTTGCCGGATCCACCTTAATACCTTCTTTGTTCACTATGTGACCGAGGAATTGAACTTCTTCCAACCAAAATGCACACTTTGAAAACTTAGCGTACAATTCTTGCTTCCTCAATACTTCTAACACCTTTCTTAAATGTTCACCGTGTTCTTGGTCATTCTTTGAGTAAATAAGTATGTCATCAATGAAAACAATGACAAACTTGTCAAGGTATGGTCCACACACTCGGTTCATAAGGTCCATGAACACAGCTGGTGCATTAGTTAAACCAAACGGCATGACCATAAACTCGTAATGACCGTAACATGTTCTGAAAGCAGTCTTTAGAATATCATCTTCTTTCACCCGCATTTGATGATACCAGGAACGTAAGTCAATCTTTGAATAAACAGACGAGCCTTGTAGTTGATCAAATAAGTCGTCGATTCTCGGTAGTGGGTAGCGGTTCTTGATGATAAGTTTGTTCAACTCTCGGTAGTCGATACACAACCTGAATGTACCATCTTTCTTCTTGACAAACAAAACAGGAGCTCCCCACGGTGATGTGATTGGTCGAATGAAACCACGCTCTAAAAGTTCTTGTAATTGGCTTTGCAGTTCTTTCATCTCGCTGGGTGCGAGTCTGTAAGGAGCACGAGCTATTAGTGCAGCTCCTGGTACAAGATCTATTTGAAATTCAACGGATCGATGTGGGGGTAATCCCGGTAATTCTTTCGGAAATACATCGGGAAATTCTTTTGCAATGGGAACATCATTGATGAGCTTTTCTTCAGTTTGTACTTTCTCGACGTGTGCTAGAACAGCATAGCAACCTTTTCTTATTAGTTTTTGTGCCTTCAAATTACTAAGAAGATGTAGCTTCGTGTTGCCCTTTTCTCCGTACACCATTAAGGGTTTTCCTTTTTCTCGTATAATGCGAATTGCATTTTTGTAACAAACGATCTCTGCTTTCACTTCTTTCAACCAGCCCATACCGATTATCACATCAAAACTCCCTAACTCTACTGGTATCAAATCAATCTTAAATGTTTCGCTAACCAGTTTAATTTCTCGATTCCGACATATATTATCTGCTGAAATTAATTTACCATTTGCTAATTCGAGTAAAAATTTACTATCCAAAGGCGTCAATGGAACACTTAATTTAGCACAAAAATCTCTACTCATATAGCTTCTATTCGCACCCGAATCAAATAAAACGTAAGCAGATTTATTGTCAATAAGAAACGTACCCGTAACAAGCTCCGGGTCTTCCTGTGCCTCTGCCGCATTAATATTGAAAACTCTTCTGCGGCCTTGCCCATTCGTGTTCTCCTGGTTCGGGCAATTTCTAATAATGTGGCCCGATTTTCCACATTTATAACAAACTACATTGGCATAACTTGCTCCGACACTACTTGCTCCGCCATTACTCGTTTCGACACCATTTGTTCCTTTCGTTCTATTAACCCCTGGTCCGTAGACCTCACACTTCGCCGCGCTATGACCATTTCTTTTACACTTGTTGCAAAATTTGGTGCAGAACCCCGAGTGATACTTTTCACACCTTTAGCATAGCTGCTTCTGATTGTTGTTGTTGTTGCGGTTATTATTGTTGTTGGGATGATTGTTGTAGTTGCTGTTGTTGTTGTTGTTGTTGTTGTTGTTGTTGGGCCGTTTGTTGTAGTTGCGATTGTTGGGATAATTGTTGCGATTATTGTTGTAATTGCTGTTGTTGTTGTATTGGTGATTCTTATCACCGTTTTCCTCCCACTTTCTTTTGACTTGCTTCACATTGGCCTCTTCAGCAGTCTGTTCTTTAATTCTTTCTTCAATCTGGTTCACTAGTTTGTGAGCCATTCTACATGCCTGTTGTATGGAGGCAGGCTCGTGTGAACTTATATCTTCTTGGATTCTTTCCGGTAATCCTTTCACAAACGCGTCGATCTTCTCTTCCTCATCTTCGAATGCTCCCGGACACAATAGGCACAATTATGTGAATCGTCTTTCGTACGTGGTAATATCAAATCCTTGGGTTCGTAACCCTCTAAGTTCTGTCTTGAGCTTATTGACCTCGGTTCTGGGACGGTACTTCTCGTTCATCAAGTGCTTGAATGCTGACCACGGTAGTGCGTACGCATCGTCTTGTCCCACTTGCTCTAGATAGGTATTCCACCATGTTAACGCAGAATCTGTGAAGGTATGCGTAGCGTACTTCACTTTGTCCTCTTCAGTACACTTACTTATGGCAAACACTGATTCGACCTTCTCGGTCCACCGTTTCAATCCGATCGGTCCTTCGGTTCCATCAAATTCCAAAGGTTTGCAGGCAGTGAATTCTTTGTAGGTGCATCCTACACGATTTCCTGTACTGCTAGATCCAAGGTTATTGTTGGTATGTAGCGCAGCCTGTACTGCGGCTATGTTTGAAGCTATAAAAGTACGGAATTCCTCTTCATTCATATTCACGGTGTGTCGAGTAGTCGGTGCCATTTCCTTCAAAATAGTCAAATGGAACAAGTTAATCATACAGAATATTAAGAGTAGTTAATAGTATTTCGTAGCATAATATGAACTCATTTATAAAAGCTTTTTCTTCATATTAGTGTTTTATAAGTTTAAATTCGGGTAGTACCTACCCGTTAAGTTCATACTTAGTAGCTAATATACAATTCAACTACTACAATTCTATATGAAAAACTGATTATAATAATATTTCGCGTTCAAACTTTTACACAATATTTTACAAACTTACAATACCGCTTATTTTACATATAGCATGAAATATAGCACACAATAAATTTGATACAAGATGGTTGTGAAGATAATTCTAGCTAGTACACAAGTCGTTCAGCAAAGGCAATAAAGAAACGTAATGCATACGTCCAGAAACAAGTCATGCATTCTGGTTTTACTAGGATTACTTCCCATCCATGGTCTTGTGGAACATAACCGTTATGGCCGTTGATAAGACAGCGTGTTGTAATGTCGTCAAAGGGATGAGGGTTACGTAATGTCCAACAGTCCCGTAACAATCTAAAAACCTCATTTCTTACCCCAATTACTGACTCCGTCACTTGTGGAAACGTTTTGTTTAATAGTTGTAGCCCGATGTTCTTGTTCTCACTTTGGTGAGAAGCGAACATTACCAATCCGTAAGCATAACATGCTTCTTTATGTTGCATGTTAGCCGCTTTTTCTAAATCACGAATTCCAATATTCGGATATATTGTGTCAAAATAATTTCTTAACCCATTGCGTAAAATAGCATTTGGGTTCCCCGCAATATATGCGTCAAAATAAACACATCGTAACTTATGGATTTCCCAATGTGATATCCCCCATCTTTCGAACAAAAGCCTTTTATAAACCAAGGCATTCTTGGAACGTTCTTCGAATGTCTTACAAACTGATCTCGCCTTAAATAGTTGTGCCGAAGAATTCTGACCGACTCTAGACAAGATTTCATCAATCATGTCTCCGGGTAGGTCTCTTAAAATATTGGGTTGTCTATCCATTTTGTGTTTTTATACTGTAAAATAGACAAGAGTTAGATTCATAAAAAAAATACTTATTAATACAAGAAATTTTTACATATATCATAAAGCATAAGCACACTATATTACATATATTACACCACACGAATACAACTATCTTATTCCGACTCGCTTGTTTCTTCTTCTTCGGTTTTGATTCGTTTTGCCAAGTTTCTAGGGATATATGATGTTCCCCTAATACGAGCCGTCGTTTTCCACATTGGTTTAGAAAAACCTGGTGGTTTAGAGGTTCCCGGGTCATTGTTACAACTTAAGGACTTCGGGGGTTGACGATACATATAAAGTTCATCGGGGTTGGAATTAGATTTCTCTATTTTTATGCCCTTTCCTTTATTATTTTCTTTTTCCTTTTTAAATTCAGTTGGGGTAATTTCTATAACATCATCGGAATTCTCGTCGGAATCCGATTCATCGGAGAATTGGTAATCCTCCCAATATTTTGCTTCCTTGGCGGAAACACCATTGACCATAATTAACCTTGGTCGATTGGTTGAGGATTTTCTTTTACTTAACCGTTTTATTATTTTCCCCACCGGTTCTATTTCTTCATCCGGTTCCGATTCTTCTTCCGGTTCCGATTCTTCTTCCGGTTCCGACTCTTCTTCCGGTTCCTCTTCGGGAACTTGTGAATCAGTCCACGAATCATTCCAATTTACATTTGACTCTTCATTATTATTAGGTGAGTCAATGGGACTTGTTCTAGAGGTAGACATCTATCACATAATATCAAACGCGTTAAGAGATTAATATATCACATAATATTTACATGTTAAAAATATATAGTTTCCAACAAATTTTGTTAAGCAATCATTTTTCAAGTAAACACGGTCGAAGTCCAGACTCACTAATGCATCCTAATAAACTCGATAAGACACACTAATGCAAAATTCTAGTTCTCTAAGACCAACGCTCGGATACCAACTGAAATGTCCCGTTCTTATTGATTAAAAACGTTCCATATTAATTGATTTCGTTGCGAGGTTTTGACCTCTATATGAGACGTTTTTCAAAGACTGCATTCATTTTTAAAACAAACCATAACCTTTATTTCATAGATAAAGGTTTTAAAAAGCTTTACGTAGATTATCAAATAATGATAACCTAAAATATCATGTTTACACACGACCCTTACATAATGGTTTACAATACAAATATGTTACAACAAAATAAGTTTCTTGAATGCAGTTTTTACACAATATCATACAAGCATGGACTCCAAATCTCGTCCTTATTTAAGTATGCGACAGCGAAAGCTCTTAATAATCACCTGAGAATAAACATGCTTAAAACGTCAACAAAAATGTTGGTGAGTTATAGGTTTAACCTGTATATATCAAATCATAATAATAGACCACAAGATTTCATATTTCAATACACATCCCATACATAGAGATAAAAATCATTCATATGGTGAACACGTGGTAACCGACATTAACAAGATGCATATATAAGAATATCCCCATCATTCAGGGACACCCTTCGGATATGATATAAATTTCGAAGTACTAAAACATCCGGTACTTTGGATGGGGTTTGTTAGGCCCAATAGATCTATCTTTAGGATTCGCGTCAATTAGGGTGTCTGTTCCCTAATTCTTAGATTACCAGACTTAATAAAAAGGGGCATAATCGATTTCGATAATTCAACCATAGAATGTAGTTTCACGTACTTGTGTCTATTTTGTAAATCATTTATAAAACCTGCATGTATTCTCATCCCAAAAATATTAGATTTTAAAAGTGGGACTATAACTCACTTTCACAGATTTTTACTTCGTCGGGAAGTAAGACTTGGCCACTGGTTGATTCACGAACCTATAACAATATATACATATATATCAAAGTATGTTCAAAATATATTTACAACACTTTTAATATATTTTGATGTTTTAAGTTTATTAAGTCAGTTGTCCTCGTTAGTAACCTACAACTAGTTGTCCACAGTTAGATGTACAGAAATAAATCGGTAAATATTATCTTGAATCAATCCACGACCCAGTGTATACGTATCTCAGTATTGATCACAACTCAAACTATATATATTTTGGAATCAACCTCAACCGTGTATAGCTAACTCCAACATTCACATATAGAGTGTCTATGGTTGTTCCGAAATATATATAGATGTGTCGACATGATAGGTCGAAACATTGTATACGTGTCTATGGTATCTCAAGATTACATAATATACAATACAAGTTGATTAAGTTATGGTTGGAATAGATTTGTTACCAATTTTCACGTAGCTAAAATGAGAAAAATTATCCAATCTTGTTTTACCCATAACTTCTTCATTTTAAATCCGTTTTGAGTGAATCAAATTGCTATGGTTTCATATTGAACTCTATTTTATGAATCTAAACAGAAAAAGTATAGGTTTATAGTCGGAAAAATAAGTTACAAGTCGTTTTTGTAAAGGTAGTCATTTCAGTCGAAAGAACGACGTCTAGATGACCATTTTAGAAAACGTACTTCCACTTTGAGTTTAACCATAATTTTTGGATATAGTTTCATGTTCATAATAAAAATCATTTTCTCAAAATAACAACTTTTAAATCAAAGTTTATCAACTTATTTCTAGTGATTACAAGTTTAAACCTTCGAATAAGATAGCTTTATATGTATGAATCGAATGATGTTATGAACATCATTACTACCTTAAGTTCCTTGGATAAACCTACTAGAAAAGAGAAAAATGGATCTAGCTTCAACGGATCCTTGGATGGCTCGAATTTCTTGAAGCAGAATCATGACACGAAAACAAGTTCAAGTAAGATCATCACTTGAAATAAGATTGTTATAGTTATAGAAATTGAACCAAAGTTTGAATATGATTATTACCTTGTATTAGAATGATAACCTACTGTAAGAAACAAAGATTTCTTGAGGTTGGATGATCACCTTACAAGATTGGAAGTGAGCTAGCAAACTTGAAAGTATTCTTGATTTTATGTAACTAGAACTTGTAGAATATATGAAGAACACTTAGAACTTGAAGATAGAACTTGAGAGAGATCAATTAGATGAAGAAAATTGAAGAATGAAAGTGTTTGTAGGTGTTTTTGGTCATTGGTGTATGGATTAGATATAAAGGATATGTAATTTTGTTTTCATGTAAATAAGTCATGAATGATTACTCATATTTTTTGTAATTTTATGAGATATTTCATGCTAGTTGCCAAATGATGGTTCCCACATGTGTTAGGTGACTCAAATGGGCTGCTAAGAGCTGATCATTGGAGTGTATATACCAATAGTACATACATCTAAAAGCTGTGTATTGTACGAGTACGAATACGGGTGCATACGAGTAGAATTGTTGATGAAACTGAACGAGGATGTAATTGTAAGCGTTTTTGTTAAGTAGAAGTATTTTGATAAGTGTATTGAAGTCTTTCAAAAGTGTATAAATACATATTAAAACACTACATGTATATACATTTTAACTGAGTCGTTAAGTCATCGTTAGTCGTTACATGTAAGTGTTGTTTTGAAACCTTTAGGTTAACGATCTTGTTAAATGTTGTTAACCCAATGTTTATAATATCAAATGAGATTTTAAATTATTATATTATCATAATATTATCATGTATTAATATCTCTTAATATGATATATATACATTAAATGTCTTTACAACGATAATCGTTACATATATGTCTCGTTTAAAAATCATTAAGTTAGTAGTCTTGTTTTTACATATGTAGTTCATTGTTAATATATTTAATGATATGTTTACTTATCATAGTATCATGTTAACTATATATATATTCATATATATGTCATCATATAGTTTTTACAAGTTTTAACGTTCGTGAATCACCGGTCAACTTGGGTGGTCAATTGTCTATATGAAACACATTTCAATTAATCAAGTCTTAACAAGTTTGATTGCTTAACATGTTGGAAACATTTAATCATGTAAATATCAATCTCAATTAATATATATAAACATGGAAAAGTTCGGGTCACTACAAGTTTGCCCACTTGGCAACTTCGGTCCCTCAAGTTTCAAAACGGGTGCGTGAATTAACCGAACGAATATTTTAAAAACGCTAGAGTAACCGGGAGATGTTATAACCAAATAACGGAAATATTTAGAATGTTAGTCAACGAAATGTACGAATTTAGATAACGGAAGATATTATCTAAAAAAAAAAGACGGTGTTAGAATAAATCTAACAGAAAAACGCGGGATGTTACAAGTTTAACGCTATATATATTTTAAACTATATTTGTATTTGTATCAATATATATATATATATATATATATATATATATATATATATATATATATATATATATATATATATATATATATATATATATATATATATATATATATATATATATATATATATAAGTAGTATTATTATTATTATAAAAGGGGGGTTTTACCGTTTAATGACCGGTTTGTCGATTTTACTTCTTAAATCACAATTAAAACCTAATGTAAAATATTAAATATAAATATAACTTAATTTAAAGCGTAAAGTAAATGACGATAAATAGAAGTACGATAAATAAAAGTGCAATAATTTAAAGTACGATAAATAAAATAACGATAAATAAAATGACGGTAAATAAAAGTACGATGAGATATAAATTAAAGGAATTATGCTTATTTAAACTTCCGTAATCATGATGTTTGACGTGTTAATTTTAATTTATTACCATGGGTTAATTGTCCTTTGTCCTGGATTATTCGATATGTCCATCTGGTTTCATCCATAATAGTCCATTGGTCATAATTATAAAGTGCGAGAGTCTTCGCCAAATTAACCTTATACCCGAAGTCAAATAATCCAACTAATTGAGGACTTAAACTGTAACAAGGTCTTAATACTTTGTTTAATGAATACACCAGGTTATCGACTGCGTGTAATCCAAGGTTTTAATACTTTGTTAACAATTACACCAATTACCCTTGAATGTAATCCACCCCTGTTTTAATGAGTCCAGTGACTATTAATCCATCCTCGAGTCCGGTCAAATGAACAATTATTAGTATTTATAGATATCCCGCCCACCGTACCCAGTCAAGCGTATGTGGTTAAATATAAATACGTCAAATTATAAATCTCTATATTAAATCAACGAGATATCATTTAATTAATATAAAGCCCATTAATAGCCCATAGTCTAATTTCCACAAGTGTCGGTCTTTTGTCCAAACCCCAATTATGGTCCAAAGCCCAATAACCTAGTCTTAATATTTAGTCTAACATCACGAGTACTTCGGCTTAAAAAAACATAATAATAACTTAGCTACGAGACATTAATTTAAAAAGGTTGAACATAACTTACAATGAGTATTTATCGCGTAGTGTTACAAGGACAGAAATTCGACTTACAAACTTAAAACATTCGCCACTATAACCTTATTATTATTAACTTAATATTAAAATTATAATTATAAAATATAAATATATATATTTGAGATAATGTGAGATGCATGATATATGTGTATAAAACTCATCGAAATTCGTTGCAATTTATAGACCTAGCCAGACTTCTGGGCTCATGCGATCGCATGAGAATTACTCATGCTAGCCATGCGATCGCATGGCCGCCTTCTCCTGGTCACATTTCATTTAAAATGTGGGCTGCTGAGTTTTAATAATATAGAATATAATATATATAATTTTATATATATTATATTATATTCTTGTGCTCTGTTGACTTATAATTTTAGCTCCGTTGACTCGCGCGTTGATGCTCGGTTTATGTCCCGGTTCCGGATTTTCGAACGTTCTTTCGTACGATTTAATATCTTGTACTTTGCGTTTTGCGGATTGTACTCTTGTAATTTTTGGACGTTTCTCAGCAATAATTTGAACCACTTGGATTGTACTTTGTACTTTTTAGCATTTTGGTCGTTTGCGTCTTCAAATCGTCGAATCTGTCTTTTGTCTTCACCTTTTATTATTTAAACGAATATCACTTGTAAATAGAACAATTGCAACTAAAAGCTTGTCTTTCTTGAAGGATAATGCTATTAAATATGTGTTCATTTTAGCATTATCACATGTATTCTTAGTCCCAAAAATAGTAAAGTAAAAAGGGAAGCTATAACTCACAGTGAATGTGCGGTAAAGTCGATATGAAAAGTAGGCAAGTGGTATGTCGGTCCGAAAGGTCGTCAACCTAAGTCAAAGGTCACTAAGTCAGTATATTGTCCCCAAAAGTTTAAAAGTGAATAAATTAAGTCTTAAGTATCGTCGTCATCATCATCATCATCATCATTAACATCATACATAAAATAATACGTAAGTTTTCAACAAGAATAGAGATCGAAATAAAAGGCTGACTTCGGACAGCTGTTACGACCTCTATACAAAACGAAAAGATGCGTGGTCAGTGGCCAAGGCTCCGTATGTGAGTCCTCTAACCTCTGTCCCATTTTCAGATCCTAACTAGATGTCGTTTGACTGTGGCGATGGTTCAAGCGCGAGTAGGTCAGAATTTTTAGCACGTCGTTATAACGGCGTAGTGACTTTCGGAAGGCTATAAATCCTAAACCGTATATCGGATTTAGGCGAGGCCTAAACGAAAAGACATCTACTCGAAACGAACTATCTGAAAATAAATTTTCCAGAAGTCCTAGGAACCTTATCAGATCAAAACAGCAAACAAGTGTTCCGGTGGGTTTCTTGGTGCTTGATGCTCATCACGGTTCTCATCCTTGATGCGTGTAAGCTTCAAGTGTACAACTCTTTGATGTTTTAGCATCACTTTGACCAAGTTTCAACCATCAACACACAACTAAGAGTAAAAGCTATCATTCTACAAGTTTTGAACATCAAGGTTGCCTCTTTATTGCATAGACACAATAAAGCTTCAACCTTTGTCCTTTTTACACAAGTTTTATGCATCTTCATCATATGAGATGATGAAGACATGATCTTTATCATCAAAACAATCACAAAAAGTTCCAATTAAGTGAGATCTACAATGATAACTTAGATCTCAAATATTAAGAAAACCCTAAGCTAGAAAGCTTGGATCTTTACAAGATTAATGAGACCATAAGCTAAAAAGCTAAGATCTAATGAAAGAAATGAGACCATAAGCTAAAAAGCTAAGATCTAA
Organism: Rutidosis leptorrhynchoides; assembly: GCF_046630445.1. Classification (NCBI taxonomy): domain Eukaryota; kingdom Viridiplantae; phylum Streptophyta; class Magnoliopsida; order Asterales; family Asteraceae; genus Rutidosis; species Rutidosis leptorrhynchoides. Next base: position 520,620,635 of record NC_092336.1, read on the forward strand.
TGAAAAAATGAGACCATAAGCTAAAAAGCTAAGATCTTTAACAAAATAATGAAACCCTAAGCTAAAAAGCTTGGATCTTTAATGTTCTTGAAGATCCTTAAAGCAAAAGGCTAGATCTTCAAGCTACATGAAGATCATAAACACGATTTTTGATATTTTTAACAAAATAAAAGAATTATAAGCTAGAAAACCTAGATCCAACAAAGTAATGAAGATTAAAAGCTAGAAAGCTTGAATCTTTCGTGTTCTTGAAGGATTCAAACCAAAGTTTGAATCTACAAGATATAACAAGATCAAAAAACAAAAAAGCTAGATCCTTGCATGATGATGATGATGATGTCGACAATGAGAAGAGAAGAAGAAGAAGAAGAAGAAGAAGAAAATTTAAAACTTACACTTTTTAGAGTGAGAAAGACTAGAGAGAATTAAAGAGTAAGTGTGTGTAAAATGTGAATGAGTTTAAGTGTGAAATGGGTGAGATTTGCTTGGTATTTATAGAGATATGGGGTGGTGGGGAGGCCCTTTGGCCGTGGGTTTGGGGGGAGACAAGGGGGGACAACTTTTGCTTTTCGGTTAATGGTGGTCTAAAGTTGGTGCTTATGTTGGGATCCCATGCAAGAATTGTTATTATGGTTAACAAAAATGATAGTATGTTCCCTCTAATAAATGGGTATGTGTCTTACATTTATATGGGTCATAAACTTATCAAAATTTGACTAATTAAATAGTCCATTAACTAGAGTAGGGTGGGCTAAAGTCCAACAAGGTAGAAAGTCCAACAAGACTAACTAGTGAGCATAAGTAAATTACTAAGTTTAATTAAGCAACCAAAAGCCCAAGTAATTGTTATTAGAAATTAACAATTAGTATTTTGTAGTCGTAATATTCCAATTACGACAAAAATTAAACGTGTACCAAAACACATAGCTCGTTCTCAACGTCAAGTGACACTAACGGTCGTAAAAGCATTCGGGAATCAAGTTAAGTAACTAAGTACTTAATGGCACGTTGTGTGGTATGAACGAAAGTAATTAATCATGAAATAAGATCCCATAATATAAATCAACACAGTACGCACAATTATGAAGTTTCGCAGAAAGTAACACGCACAAAAGCAAGTCGAAAAAGCCGGGTCGTTACAAAATCCTAACCTGTAAACAATAAACCCTAAACACTAAATCATAAACCCTATACATAAAACTCTAAACCCTAAACCCTACATCCAAACTCTAAAACCTAAACCAACCCTAAACACTAAACCACTAACGCTATACCCTACACACTAAACCTCAAACCCTTAAACCCTAAACTCTAAACCCTAAACCCTATACACTAAACTCTAAACCCTAAACCACTAACCCTAAACCCCAAACCCTAAACACTTAATCCTAAACACTAAACCTTACACACTCAACCATAAACCATAAACCCTAAACATTAAACCCTAAACATTAAACCATAAACTCTAAACCCTAAACACTAAACCGTAAACACTAAACCCTAAACCCTAAATCCTAATACCTAAACACTAAATTGTAAACCCCAAACAATAAACCCTAAAACCTAAACACTAAACCCTACACACTAAACACTAAACCCTAAACACTAAACCCTAACCCCTAAACCCTACACACTAAACCCTACACACTAAACCCTAAACACTAAACCCTAAACTCTATACACTAAACTCTAAACCCTAAACCCTATATCTAAACCCTAAACCCTAAAACTTAAATCAACCTTAAACCCTTAACCTTACACACTAAACTCTAAACCTTAAACACTATACCCTAAACCCTAAACCACAAATTCAAAAATCTAGACCCTAAACCCTACACTCTAAAACCTATTGTAACGACCCAACCAGTTAATCCTTCCAAAAACGTGCCATAAAAAAAATTCTGGAACAGCACATCTGGACGGCGTCCAGATTTCTGGACGGCGTCCAAGCCCTTTGGACGGCGTCCAAATGGTCTGCCAGGTACTGATCTGGTTAACGATTACACGCGAGTGAAAAACCCGCTTCCCGACACTTTTAAACGAAAACACTTTCACAATATATTACAATAGTTTAAACTAAGAGTTTTTCATAATAAAAACCGAGTTTTACGACACCGGGCCCACCACGACCCAAAATACCACAAGTGACCATTTCGACCCATTTAGTTTAATTCAAAACATAGACCGAGCATGGTGATTGGGATACGCTACCCAATCCTAATCAAATCCAAAAGCAAGTCTTCTAAAGCAAAATACGCAAGTCCACTAGTTCCCGCGCTTACCCGAGCCACCGCATCCATGCAATCTATAAAAATATAAACAACGAGAGGGTAAGCTAATGCTTAGTGAGTGAAAATATACTACATACATATATATGCATAAAATGGACACGCCACACAAAATATCAATACCGCATACCGGAGCATCCAAGCATAAAGGCAAGCTAGTCTAAGCATACCGTACAATCACTAAGCAACGAGCTAAAGGTACATCAACAAAATATAAGTTCACCAACGACGAGGTGAACAACGCCAATAAGCTACACCCGGAAGGTTAGCTACATCACAACAATGCATTTATATATAACAATATATATACACCCAAGGTTAACCCAATATCGAAAACCGAATATCACGATGAAGATTGGCCGAACTACATGAGCCTTAGTAATCCGAAACCATACGAGACTACTATCTTCATTACACAACATTGAGGTTGGCCGAACTACACGAGCCTTAGTAATCTGAAACCACAAGAGATTACTACCTCAATAAGATGACCGAACTACACGCGTCATCGTGAATCCAAACTACACGAGATTCACTTCCGATAAGATGAACGAACTACACGCGTCATTGTGAATCCGAACTACACGAGATCCACTTCTCCAACTCAAAACCCACGGTCATGGGATTATAAAATCCACCACATCGGGGTTATCCACATCACAACAATATCAACCCCTCGCCATTGGGGTTATATACTCCACATCACAAACACGTGTGATAACGTACACACAAAACGTGTACCTCGCCAAAGGTGGTCAACCAAAACGCACAACCGTGCCAATTGGACCTAAACACAAGTCCATCAAATCCACCTATATGTGAAGTGAGCCCGATAACCGATAACCACTTCACCCGACCCGCACCCATCCTACACATACATATGCACATAGGATATTAACACTCACCTTGTCGCCTTGAAGAATGCAACCGAATAATCCGTAACTCGCCGATCGAATGTACCTATTCCATTATCACAAAACACACAACACAATTAGGGTTGACTTACAAACCAACCCATTTGACACTTAGTGCAAATTCGACCCAAATGCACTTTCAAGCACAAACCGTGCCCAAACAAACCAATAATCACTAACACGAGTGAAAATGGTCCTAATACACCGATTGAACCCGAACACAAGTGTTAAACACTTGTCTTACCCATTTTGACACCAAAACCCTAATTTTGACCCATTTCAAAATTAGTCAACCAAACACACTCAAAAGTGTTCCAACACTTCCATAATCACTAAACCTAGTGATTAAACTCAAGATCAAAACCTAATCAAGGCCAAATTGTCAACCAAACCAAAACCCGCCAAGTGACAAGACTAACTAGTCACCATGAACCTACTTCATCATCTAAAAGGGTTTTACAACAAACTAGCTCATAACCCTAACTTGAATATCAAATCTAACAAATGAAATTCGGAGTTTGAGCTTACCAATACAACCACAACGTAGCTAGGAGCGAGATGAATAACTTTAAAACCCGAGCTTTGGTGAGAATCCGACTCCTTCTCCAAATCAAGTTTTCTTTCTCTAAAACCCTTACTCTCTCTCTAAATATGGTTGAGAGTGTTTTGTTGGTGAAGATAAGGTTGAATGGGCTCAACCTTTGCCCATTTGTGGCTTAAAACCGGCCACCAAGTGAAAAGACCAACATACCCCTCTAAATATCTTAAAATCTCACAGCTAGCCCGACAGACCAACTGGACGGCGTCCAACATTTTGGACGGCGTCCAGTCCTTCACTGCTGGATGGCGTCCCACCTATCTGGATGGCAACCCACATAACTGAAAAGGTAAAAACAGAAACAGGGTGTTACAACTCTCCCCCACTTAGAATCGATCACGTCCTCGTGATCTTCGTCACTTAACCGAACGGACCACACCCAACGGTCCTCGAACATAAGTCCCTATCCGACTTTCCTAGACAATTCTTCCCAATGAATCATCCTTTAACAACTAAATCGTCACCCGCGATTTATCAAATCACAATCTGAGCGCTAAAACCTTACTCAATCTCTCACATCGGGAAGAACTCAACCAATCTCGAACCGAGATATCAATCCCCTAGTGTACCTTTACCGAGTACAATGCTAAAAGCAACCAAGTCAACCTAAGGTCAACAACATGAAATGATGGAGACCGAACCAAACGAATCCTTACGGATAACATCAATCACTAAACATCCATTGTAGTGCGCAATACGACCCATACGCAACTACCGTAACAACATAACAAACGGTTAAAACCGATAGCGCCCAAAAATGACTATGGCAATGCTAATCCAAAGGTGTACCAAAATCGACAATCGTCACACCCGTAACAACATGTGTGCGAAGCACGGCTATCGCATCACTAATCCTACAACAAGGTTCTCACGACCCCACCATCGGTGTATAAACCAACCGATACTTCACACAACAAGGTCCTTACGAACCCACCATCGGTGTATAAAACAACCGATAGATCACACAACACAGTCCTTACGACCCCACTATTGGTGTATAAAACAACCAATAGATCAAACATCACGGTCCTTACGACCCCACCATTGGTGTATAAACAACCAATAGATCAAACATCATGAATGCTGGACGAAAACACACGCGCCTTAGTGAATCCGAACTACACGCGACTCACTACCTTCCTCGCAACAACAATCTGGATTGGCCGAACTACACGCGCCATAGTGAATCCGAACTACACGAGAGTCACTATCCCAAAGGAATGACCGAACTACACGAGTCATTTGTGAATCCGAACTACACGAGACTCACTCCTCAATACAATGACCGAAACCACACGAGTCATTGGTGAATCCGAACTACACGCGATTCACTTCCACAATAAGATGACCGAAACTACACGCGTCATCGTGAATCCGAACTACACGAGATTCACAACTCAACACCGGATGAAGTCAGCGGACCTCGAAAGTCATGCTTCACCGATATAATCCCATGATGAAGTCAGCGGACCCCGAAAGTCATGCCTCACCAATTAACAATCCCATGATGAAGTCAGCGGACCCCGAAGGTCATGCCTCACCAATCAACAATCCCATGATGAAGTCAGCGGACCCTGAAGGTCATGCTTCACCAATCAACAATCCCATTATGAAGTCAGCGGACCCCGAAGGTCATGCTTCACCAATCAACGCCCTTTTGGCCTCGAACAACGAGTAGCGTAACATCGCGCTCTACTACGCCATAGTGAATCCTAACGGATACCACTAACCATTCACACCATCGAGCAAGAACCACCTATATCAAACATAGGCACAAAACAATAATTCCCCAAAAGAGAACCCGACACACACATCCCTTACCCGAGGGATTTCACCTTGCTCGCCAAACATGTCCATTATCTCTCAACGAGACTTACCACATTATCACCTCGGTGATAATCTACAATCCAAAACCATAAGTACAATTTATTCCAAATCGTACTTTTACCACAAATCGATCAAATCTAGGTCCCGACACAAATTTCGGATCTACTAAGAGTATCATCCGAAATCTCACACTAAAACCTCATCGTGCGGGAGTGTAACTCCCCCAATTGGAACTACGTTCCATAACCGCATCTTGTACAACCGTACAATGCTATCAAAGGTAGACTTTACTAACAATTGGGTTCACACGACCCATCACCATATCTTGCTCCAACCTTGAGCATACTAAGGATCTTAACCTATCCTTAAACGCTTCGAACGAAAAGTGTACCGCAAATTACACAAACTCTACTCTCGCAATCATCCAATTGCTATAGTTTGTTAACTTCACCTAGTCACTCATGTACCCAAGGGTTTCACCTCGGTACCCTAAGTACAATGTAACCACAAAACAATCGGAGTCGAACACCACGCTAGTAGGTATAAAAGAGGCACCTAATGTCGCGTCACGTAGACTCCTTTACCAACATACATCGAGATCCAAAACACTCGATCTCAAAGTTTTCATCCCACCCGTCGAACCTCATGGCTCATCAACTCCAGCACAAAAGCGAACACGCGCTTAACAACCGAACACCAAAACCCATTCCCATGGCTTGGTAGATACATTTCCCAAATACTAAGAAATGCTTGGTTGCACCAAGTCTTACGCCCTTCGCCCGACAATCAAATGTCACCATAGGGTACTTCCATTAGGAACGTCACCCATAACAACAATATGCACAACATAAGGCATTTAATCAACTCAAATTCAAACGGCACTTAATAAATAATCAAAGGAAATATTTATTAAAATGAAACGTACCTTAACGTCTCCTTGCCGCACCTGTCCGCTAACTTGGGACATTCCGACTTACGATGTCCTTCTTCTTGGCAATTGAAGCACACCATGCCATCACCCTTTGGTACCGAACATTCCCAATACTTGTGACCCCTCATGCCACAATTGTAACATCTAGACGCACTAGAATCCGATATACCCGTCCGTGTACCACCCGTGCTCACACTCGGACCCTTAGTCCTCTTACTTGGAGCACCATAAGAAACAACCCTTCTTTCACTTGAAGGTTCACCCTTCTTGGATCGTGAATACGACTCGAAACCTCTAGCCAAGGCGAATAATTCCGCAAAAGATTTAGCTTGACCCCGACTAATTTTACTCTTCAAGTCATCATCAAGGTCCGATAGAAATCCTCCATCAACAACCGATCATTCCCTAAATACTCCGGGCAAAAACGAGCCTTCGCCATAAAGGTCGTCTTGAGAGTATTTAAATCCATAGAACCCTGTTGCAAATTTCGCAACTCATTACGCAATTCTGACAAGTCGGTCGAAGTTCGGAACTCCTCGAAGAATTCCTTCTTAAACTCGTCCCATGATAACGCCATAAACGGTTCACCACCAACAAGATCAATCTTACCATCCAACCAATCCTTCGCCCTACCCCGCAACAAACTAGTTGCGAGTCTTGTCCTCTTCTTGGGAGGGCATTCAATAGTACGAAAGCACCCTTCGACATCCGAGATCCAAGTTGTGCTCACCAAAGGATCCGGTTTTCCGTCATACATCGGGGGTTTAGTCCTCATGAAGCTCTTAAGACAACGCTCCATATCACCACAACTTTGAAATTTGGAATACTTCCTATCCATTTCTTCTCGTAACGCACCTACTTGCTCCGCAACGGCGGCCGCAACTCTAGCGTTAAACTCCACGTCGTTCATCTCGATCCCGTTTCCCGTCGCCATTCTAAGGAATGCAAAGCGATTAGATCACGAACGTATAAAGCACACACACAAGACCTCCCCATCTTGCCAAACACTCATCGTACATCACTTGTTAGACACGATTTGCACCCGTAATAAGGTTTGCAAGTCCTTATTACGCACACACGCCGTATCAACTTGTTAGTACAACGACCGCCTCGCTCGATGATATAAACAAACACAACAAAATTCTACGCGATATAATCACACGCGAGAATTAGTATCACACACAATAACATATTAATAATATCCGCATTACTAATATAAACGTTAGTCCACCTATAAACAAGGCACTAACTATAACCCATTCCGACCCGTACTCCTACAAGCCCCGCAACAAATAAGCACACACAAAAGTCTAAGTCTAGGCACCTATCTCAAGTCACCTAAATCCCTTAGACCATGTTCTGATACCACTTGTAACGACCCAACCCGTTAATCCTTCCAAAAACGTGCCATAAAAAATTTTTCTGGAACAGCACATCTGGACGGCGTCCAGATTTCTGGACGGCGTCCAGCTCTGAAGGACTGGACGGCATCCAAGCCCTTTGGACAGCGTCCAAATGGTCTGCCAGGTACTGATCTGGTTAAAGATTACACGCGAGTGAAAAACCCGCTTCCCGACACTTTTAAACGAAAACACTTTCACAATATATTACAATAGTTTAAACTAAGAGTTTTGCACAATAAAAACCTAGTTTTACGACACCGGGCCCACCACGACCCAAAATACCACAAGTGACCATTTCGACCCATTTAGTTTAATTCAAAACATAGACGGAGCATGGTGATTGGGATACGCTACCCAATCCTAATCAAATCCAAAAGCAAGTCTTCTAAAGCAAAATACGCAAGTCCACTAGTTCCCGCGCTTACCCGAGCCACCGCATCCATGCAATCTATAAAAATATAAACAACGAGAGGGTAAGCTAATGCTTAGTGAGTGAAAATATACTACATACATATATATGCATAAAATGGACACGCCACACAAAATATCAAATACCGCATACCGGAGCATCCAAGCATAAAGGCAAGCTAGTCTAAGCATACCGTACAATCACTAAGCAACGAGCTAAAGGTACATCAACAAAATATAAGTTCACCAATGACGAGGTGAACAACGCCAATAAGCTACACCCGGAGGGTTAGCTACATCACAACAATGCATTAATATATAACAATATATATACGCCCAAGGTTAACCCCTTAACCCAATACCGAAAACCAAATATCACAATGAAGATTGGCCGAACTACACGAGCCTTAGTAATCCGAAACCACACGAGACTACTATCGTCATTAACACAACATCGAGGTTGGCCGAACTACACGAGCCTTAGTAATTCGAAACCACACGAGATTACTACCTCAATAAGATGACCGAACTACACGCGTCATCGTGAATCCGAACTACACGAGATTCACTTCCGATAAGATGACCGAACTACACGCGTCATTGTGAATCCGAACTACACGAGATCCACTTCTCCAACTCAAAACCCACGGTCATGGGATTATAAAATCCACCACATCGGGGTTATCCACATCACAACAATATCAACCCCTCGCCATTGGGGTTATATACTCCCCATCACAAACACGTGTGATAACGTACACACAAAACGTGTACCTCGCCAAAGGTGGTCAACCAAAACGCACAACCGTGCCAATTGGACGTAAACGCAAGTCCATCAAATCCACCTATATGTGAAGTGAGCTCTATAACCGAGAACCACTTCACCCAACCCGCACCCATCCTACACATACATATGCACATAGGATATTAACACTCACCTTGTCGCCTTGAAGAATGCAACCGAATAATCCGTAACTCGCCGATGGAATGTACCTATTCCATTATCACAAAACACACAACACAATTAGGGTTGACTTACAAACCAACCCATTTGACACTTAGTGCAAATTCGACCCAAATGCACTTTCAAGCACAAACCGTGCCCAAACAAACCAATAATCACTAACACGAGTGAAAATGGTCCTAATACACCGATTGAACCCGAACACAAGTGTTAAACACGTGTCTTACCCATTTTGACACCAAAACCCTAATTTTGACCCATTTCAAAATTAGTCAACCATACACACCCAAAAGTGTTCCAACACTTCCATAATCACTAAACCTAGTGATTAAACTCAAGATCAAAACCTAATCAAGGCCAAATTGTCAACCAAACCAAAACCCACCAAGTGACAAGACTAACTAGTCACCATGAACCTACTTCATCATCTAAAAGGGTTTTACAACAAACTAGCTCATAACCCTAACTTGAATATCAAATCTAACAAATGAAATTCGGAGTTTGAGCTTACCAATACAACCACAACGTAGCTAGGAGCGAGATGAACAACTTTAAAACCCGAGCTTTGGTGAGAATCCGACTCCTTCTTCTCCAAATCAAGTTCTCTTTCTCTAAAACCCTTACTCTCTCTCTAAATATGGTTGAGAGTGTTTTGTTGATGAAGATAAGGTTGAATGGGCTCAACCTTTGCCCATTTGTGGCTTAAAATCGACCACCAAGTGAAAAGACCAACATACCCCTCTAAATATCTTAAAATCTCACAGCTGGCCCGACAGACCAACTGGACGGCGTCCAACATTCTGGACGGCGCTCACTACTGGATGGCGTCCCACCTATCTGGACGGCGTCCCACATAACTGAAAAGGCAAAAACAGAAACAGGGTGTTACACTTATACTCTATAAACTAAACCCAATACACTAAACCATAATCCCTAAACCCTATATGTAAACTCCAAACACTAAACCCTAAACCATAAACCATATAACCCTAAACCTTAAAGTATATACAATATATTCTAAAAACTAAACCCTAAACTCTAAAACCTAAACTCTAAACCCTTAATCCTAAACCCCGAACCCTAAACCGTAAACCCTATACACTAAATCTTAAACCCTAAACCCTAAACCCTATATCCTAAAATCTTAACCCTAAATTCTAAATCCTAAACTGTAAACCATAAACCATAAGCCCTACATAGCAATTCTTTAACCTTAAACCATTAACTCTCAACGTGAATCCTTTTTATCCATTAACACAAATAATGATTATGTTTTTGAATCATGTTATTGGTTACCTTCACACATCGCCTGAAACATGGATACGTCGTTACACATCTTCAATCAATATTCGGAGCGAATTTGAGAGAAACGAATTTGATCGAATACGTCCGCGTATATCTTCAATCGCTATGTTTGTGTGTGTAGTTGGGAATAAAATCCTTCCCCGTTCATATTTCAATCCCCTAATGTATGTATTGTGAGGGTAATCTTCAATTGTTTATCATATTCGATTATCAGATTCGAGTTGCAACTGGTGGTTTGTTACTTAGTTAGGGTATAAGAGATGAAAGGTTATCCCGTGTTTTTTTTTATTGAATTGAACTTTAAATTGAAAAGAATTATTAGAAAAGGGTATTCTAGGAATGGAGTGTACTTAAATTTGATTTATTACCTAATATTTTTAGTGGATGATTAATGATCGTTGGATTAAGGAGTATTGTAACGTAATTTTCTAATCTAACGGTAATTATGACCTTAAGGGGTTTAAAATTCAGCAACTAACAAAATATCGTATACTTGTTGCGTGTAAACATGTCATCATTTCAAACACGCACAATAATTCAACATCTTGCGCGGAAATTATGGGTACATACACTAAATGCATAATATAGAACTTGTAAACAAAAGTAGTACACTCATACTTCTACAAAACTGCAAGTTAATCAAAAAAGCACTAATAGATGCACTGCTCAAACTTTTGCAAATCATGGTTACTACAAAATCAAAATAGTTAATAGGTATAAAGGTTGTCTAGAACTAACTTTAAATTGATAATAGGTACATTAAAGATACACTTGTTTATCGCAAGTGAAACACATAAATAAATAAATAATTGAGTAACAGTTACAATTCCATTAACAACGAACTAAAATAGTATTCGCAGTATATGCAACAAAAACAATAGATATCGTATATTTGAAGAATTGGATAAATGGAATTGTGCAATCGTTCGCAATAGGAATAGACATTTGTAACACCTCTTCGGCAATCTCATTCGACGTAGACGCTAAATTTACACAAATAATGAACCTGTCACATAGCAAAACCAAAAGTAGCCAACACTGAATATCAAATAATTATCTTAGAAAAGCAATAACTGAAGGAATGCCAGTGTTTAAAGAAGGTTGTTGAGAACAACTACTCGATCCATGGGCGACATCAAAAAAGAGAAACACTCACTACATTTTAAAAAAAAAACAGTTTAGTGAATTAATAAAATCACTCGACCCTGTAGGAACATATTCTATACACAAATTGAATATTAATTTGTGAGAAAAAAAAATACACATTGCTTTCAACTTTTTGTTTACTTACTCTTTCTTTCTATAATAAAATAAATAATACTGACTACATCTTGCTTTCTGGTTACATTCCATTCACTAACCACAAGCCATATAAATTCTAAAAAAAGGATGCAAAAGGTATACCCCTATCTCGTCGATCTTCCTTCGGTGGATCAATGTAGGGTTGTTATGAGCGTAGTTATGAGGAATGTCAACCCTTATCTCATTTCCCTCCTATCGTCGAGGAAATTTCGGGTTGTTTTAACTGCACTTGTTTGTTAGTAGCTTTGTTTCTCTCTAAGAGAAAAATCAAGGGTTCTGAACACCATTGCTTTTATAGAACATTATTGCTTTTGTATAAGAAATGAATAAGTTTTGCTTCAAAAGGGTAGAGTAGAAAACAATTTTTAATTTGAAGACTTATTGTTCTCAACCTTGACTGCTCTTTAACAATGCAGTAGGCGATGTATCTCCACTTTTCTGCAGACAGCAGGAACGAAATGTCCCGTTCATATTGATTTTAAACGTTCCATATTAATTGATTTCGTCGTGAGGTTTTGACCTCTATATGAGACGTTTTTCAAAGACTAAATTCATTTTTAAAATAACCATAACCTTTATTTTATCGATAAAGGTTTAAAAAGCATTACGTAGATTATCAAATAATGATAATCTAAAATATACCATTTACACACGACCATTACATAATGGTTTACAATAAGAATATATTACATCAAAAATAAGTTTCTTGAATGCAGTTTTTACACAATATCATACAAGCATGGACTCCAAATCTTGTCCTTATTTTAGTATGCAACAGCGGAAGCTCTTAATAATCACCTGAGAATAAACATGCTTAAAACGTCAACAAAAATGTTGGTGAGTTATAGGTTTAACCTATATATTATCAAATCATAATAATAGACCACAAGATTTCATATTTCAATATACATCCCATTCATAGAGATAAAAATCATTCATATGATTTGAACACCTGGTAACCGACATTAACAAGATTCATATAAGAATATCCCCTATCATTCCGGGACATCCATCGGACATGATAAAACAACATCGAAGTACTAAAGCATCCGCTACAACGGATGGGGTTTGTTGGGCCCAATAGATCTATCTTTAGGATTCGCGTCAATTAGTAGACTGGTTTACTAATTCTTAGGTTACCAAGTAAAAGGGGCATATTTGGCTTCGATCGTTCAACCATAGAAAGTAGTTTCATGTACTTGTATCTATTTTGTAAAATATTTATAAAGCTGCATGTATTCTCATTCCAAAAATATTAGATTTTAAAAGTGGGCCTATAACTCACTTTCACAGATTTTTACTTCGTCGGGAAGTAAGACTTGGCCACTGGTCGATTCACGAACCTATAACAAATATGTACATATATATCAAAGTATGTTCAAAATATATTTACAATATTTTTAATACATTTTATTGTTTTAAGTCTATTAAGTCAGTTGTCCTCGTTAGTAAGCTACAACTAGTTGTCCATAGTTAAATGTACAGAAATAAATTGATATATATTATCTTGAATCAATCCACGACCCAGTATATACACGTCTCAGGCTAGATCACAACTCAAAGTATATATATATTTTTGGAATCAACCTCAACCCTGTATAGCTAACTCCAACATTACTGCATATAGAGTGTCTATGGTTGTTCCAAATAATATATATAGATGGGTCGATATGATATGTCAAAACATTTGCATACGTGTCTATGGTATCCCAAGATTACGTAATATATTAGAATACATGTATAATACAATATAAGTTAGCTAGGATATGATTTGTATAGAATTGTTACAATATTTCCCGTAGCTACAACAATCAAAAAATATCCAATCTTGTTTTACCCATAACTTCTTCGTTTTAAATCCGTTTTGAGTGAATCAAATTGCTATGGTTTCATATTGAACTCTATTTTATGAATATAAATATAAAAATTATAGGTTTATAGTCGGAAATATAAGTTACAAGTCATTTTTGTAAGAGGTAGCCATTTCAGTCGAAAGAACGACGTCTTGATGACCATTTTGAAAAACATACTTTCACTTTGAGTTTAACCACGATTTTTGGATATGGTTTCATGTTCATAATAAAAATCATTTTCCCAGAAGAACAACTTTTAAATCAAAGTTTATCATAGTTTTTAATTATCAAACCCAAAACAGCCCGCGGTGTTACTACGACAGCGTATGTCCGGTTTTACGGTGTATTTCGTGTTTCCAGGTTTTAAATCATTAAGTTAGCATATCATATAGATATAGAAAATGTGTTTAGTTGATTTTAAAAGTCAAGTTAGAAGGATTAACTTTTGTTTGCGAACAAGTTTAGAATTAACTAAACTATGTTCTAATGATTTCAAGTTTAAACCTTCGAATAAGGTAGTTTTATATATATGAATCGAATGATGTTATGAACATCATTACTACCTCAGGTTTTGTGGATAAACCTACTGGAAATGAGAAAAATAGATCTAGCTTCAAAGGATCCTTGGATGACTTGAAAGTTCTTGAAGCAGAATCATGACACGAAAACAAGTTCAAGTAAGATTTTCACTCGAAATAAGATTGTTATATTTATAGAAATTGAATCAAAGTTTGAATATGAGTATTACCTTATATTAGAAAGATATCTTACTGTAAATAAGAAAGATTTCTTGAGGTTGGATGATCACTTTACAAGATTGGAAGTAAGCTAGCAAACTTGGAAGTATTCTTGATTTTATGAAACTAGAACTTATAAAATTTATGAAGAACACTTAGAACTTGAAGATAGAAGTTGAGAGAGATCAATTAGATGCAGAAAATTGAAGAATGAAAGTGTTTGTAGGTGTTTTTGGTCGTTGGTATATGGATTAGATATAAAGGATATGTAATTTTGTTTACAAGTAAATAAGTCATGAATGATTACTAATATTTTTGTCATTTTATGAGATATTTCATGCTAGTTGCCAAATGATGATTCCCACATGTGTTAGGTGACTCACATGGGCTACTAAGAGCTGATCATTGGAGTGTATATACCAATAGTAAATACATCTAAAAGCTGTGTATTGTACGAGTACGAATACGGGTGCATACGAGTAGAATTGTTGATGAAACTGAACGAGGATGTAATTGTAAGCATTTTTGTTAAGTAGAAGTATTTTGATAAGTGTCTTGAAGTCTATCAAAAGTGTATGAATACATATTAAAACACTACATGTATATACATTTTAACTGAGCCGTTAAGTCATCGTTAGTCGTTACATGTAAATGTTGTTTTGAAACTTTTAGGTTAACGATCTTGGTAAATGTTGTTAACCCATTGTTTATTATATCTAAAGAGATGTTAAATTATTACATTATCATAATATTATGATATATTAATATATCTTAGTATGATATATATACAGTTAAATGTTGTTACAACGATAATCGTTACATATATGTCTCGTTTCGAAATCATTAAGTTAGTAGTCTTGTTTTTACATATGTAGTTCATTGTTAATACAGTTAATGACATGTTTACTTATCATTTATCATGATTAAACATAGTATAACAATATCTTAATATGATTCATATGTATTTAGTAAGACGTTGTTATAACGATAATCGTTATATATAGCGTTTCGAGTTTCTTAATTCAATAAACTCAATTTTATGTATATAACTCATTGTTAAAATACCTAATGAGATACTTACTTATCATAATATCATGTTAACTATATATATAATCATATATATGTCATCATATAGTTTTTACAAGTTTTAACGTTCGTGAATCACCGGTCAACTTGGGTGGTCAATTGTCTATATGAAACCTATTTCAATTAATCAAGTCTTAACAAGTTTGATTGCTTAACATGTTGAAAACACTTAATCATGTAAATAACAATTTCATTTAATATATATAAACATGGAAAAGTTTGGGTCACTACAGTACCTACCCGTTAAATAAATTTTGTCCCGAAATTTTAAGCAGTTGGAGGTGTTGACGTATCTTCTGGAAATAAGTGCGGGTATTTCTTCTTCATCTGATCTTCTCATTCTCAGGTGAACTCGGGTCCTCTACGAGCATTCCATCAAAGTTTAACAATTGGTATCTTGTTTTGCTTAAGTCTTTTAACCTCACGATTCATTATTTCGACGAGTTCTTCGACGAATTGAAGTTTTTCGTTGATTTAGATTTCATCTAACGGAATAGTGAGATCTTCTTTAGCAAAACATTTCTTCAAATTTGAGACGTGGAAAGTGTTATGTACAGCCGCGAGTTGTTGTGGTAATTCAAGTCGGTAAGCTACTGGTCCGACACGATCAATAATCTTGAATGGTCCTATATACCTTGGATTTAATTTCCTCGTTTACCAAATCGAACAACACCTTTCCAAGGTGCAACCTTAAGCATGACCATCTCTCCAATTTCAAATTCTATATCTTTTCTTTTAATATCGGCGTAGCTCTTTTGTCGACTTTGGGCGGTTTTCAACCGTTGTTGAATTTGGATGATTTTCTCGGTAGTTTCTTGTATTATCTCTGGACCCGTAATCTGTCTATCCCCCACTTCACTCCAACAAATCGGAGACATGCACTTTCTACCATAAAGTGCTTCAAATGGCGTCATCTCAATGCTTGAATGGTAGCTGTTGTTGTAGGATAATTCTGCTAACGGTAGATGTCGATCCCAACTGTTTTCAAAATCAATAACACATGTTCGTAGCATGTCTTCAAGCGTTTATATCGTCCTTTCGCTCTGCCCATCAGTTTTTGGATGATAGGCAGTACTCATGTCTAGACGAGTTCCTAATGCTTGCTGTAATGTCTGCCATAATCTTGAAATAAATCTGCCATCCCTATCAGAGATAATAGAGATTGGTATTCCATGTCTGGAGACGACTTCCGTCAAATACAGTCGTGCTAACTTCTCCATCTTGTCATCTTCTCTTATTGCCAAGAAGTGTGCTGATTTGGTGAGATGATCAACTATTACCCAAATAGTATCAAAACCACTTGCAGTCCTTGGCAATTTAGTGATGAAATCCATGGTAATGTTTTCCCATTTCCATTCTGGGATTTCAGGTTGTTGAAGTAGACCTGATGGTTTCTGATGCTCTGCTTTGACCTTAGAACACGTCAAACATTCCCCTACGTATTTAGCAACATCGGCTTTCATACCTGGCCACCAAAAATGTTTCTTGAGATCCTTGTACATCTTCCCCGTTCCATGATGTATTGAGTATCTGGTTTTATGAGCTTCTCTAAGTACCATTTCTCTCATATCTCCAAATTTTGGTACCCAAATTCTTTCAGCCCTATACCGGGTTCCGTCTTCCCGAATATTAAGATGCTTCTCCGATCCTTTGAGTATTTCATCCTTTAAGTTTCCCTCTTTTAAAACTCCTTGTTACGCCTCCTTTATTTGAGTAGTAAGGTTAGTGTGAATCATTATATTCATAGATTTTACACGAATGGGTTCTCTGTCCTTTCTGCTCAAGGGGTCGGCTACCACATTTGCCTTCCCTGGGTGGTAACGAATCTCAAAGTCGTAATCATTCTACAATTCAATCCATCTGCGCTGCCTCATGTTCAGTTGTTTCTGATTAAATATGTGTTGAAGACTGTTGTGGTCGGTATATATAATACTTTTGACCCCATATAAGTAGTGCCTCCAAGTCTTTAATGCAAAAACAACCGCGCCTAATTCCAAATCATGCGTCGTATAATTCTGCTCGTGAATCTTCAATTGTCTAGACGCATAAGCAATTACTTTCGTTCGTTGCATTAATACACAACCGCTACCTTGCTTTGAGGCGTCACAATATATCACAAAATCATCATTCCCTTCAGGTAATGACAATATAGGTGCTGTAATTAGCTTTTTCTTTAACAATTGAAACGCTTTTTTTTGTTCATCTTTCCATTCAAATTTCTTCCCTTTATGTGTTAATGCAGTCAAGGGTTTTGCTTTTCTGGAAAAGTCTTGGATGAATCTTCTGTAGTAACCAGCTAGTCCTAAAAATTGGCGTATATGCTTTGGAGTTTTCGGGGTTTCCCATTTTTCAACGGTTTCAATCTTTGTTGGATCCACCTGAATACCTTCTTTGTTCACTATGTGACCGAGGAATTGAACTTCTTCCAACTAAAATGCACACTTTGAAAACTTAGCGTACAGTTTTTCTTTCCTAAACAACTCTAGCACTTTTCTCAAATGTTCTTCGTGCTCTTGGTCATTCTTTGAGTAAATAAGTATGTCATCGATGAAAACAATGACAAACTTGTCAAGGTATGGCCCACACACTCGGTTCATGAGGTCCATGAACACAGCTGATGCGTTAGTCAATCCAAACGGCATAACCATAAACTTGTAATGACCGTAACGCGTCCTAAAAGAAGTCTTTAGAATATCATCCTCCTTCACCCGCATTTGATGATATCCATAACGTAAATCGATCTTCGAATAAACAGAGGAGCCTTGTAGTTGATCAAATAAGTGATCGATTCTCGGTAGTGGGTAGCGGTTCTTGATGGTAAGTTTGTTCAACTCTCGGTAGTCGATACACAACCTGAATGTACAATCTTTCTTCTTGACAAACAAAACAGGAGCTCCCCATGGTGATGTGCTTAGTCGAATGAAACCACGCTCTAAAAGTTCTTGTAATTGGCTCTGAAGTTCCTTCATTTCGCTGGGTGCGAGTCTGTATGGAGAATGAGCTATTGGTACAGCTCCCGGTACAAGGTCTATTTGAAATTCAACGGATCGGTGTGGAGGTAGTCCCGGTAATTCTTTCGGAAATACATCGGGAAATTCTTTTGCGATGGGAACATCATTGATGTTCTTTTTCTTCTGATTTGATTTTTTCGACGTGTGCTAGCACAGCATAGCAACCTTTTCTTATTAGATTTTGTGCCTTCAGGTTATTAATAAGATTTAACTTCGCGTTGCTCTCTTCTCCGTACACCATTAAGGGTTTTCCTTTTTCTCGTATAATGCGAATTGCATTTTTATTACAAACAATCTCTGCTTTCACTTCTTTCAACCAGTCCATACCGATTATCACATCAAAACTCCCTAACTCTACTGGTATCAAGTCAATCTTAAATGTTTCGCTAACCAGTTTAATTTCTCGATTCCGACATATATTATCTGCTGTAATTAATTTACCGTTTGCTAATTCGAGTAAAAATTTATTATCCAAGGGCGTCGGTGAACAACTTAGTTTAGCACAAAAATCTCTACTCATATAGCTTCTATCCGCACCCGAATCAAATAAAACATAAGCAGGTTTATTGTCAATGAGAAACGTACCCGTAACAAGCTCCGGGTCTTCCTGTGCTTCTGCCATATTAATATTGAAAACTCTTCCACGACCCTGCCCATTAGTCTTCCCCTGATTCGGGCAATTTCTACTAAAGTAGCCTGGTTTTCCATATCCAAAACAAACTATGTCGGTGTTATTGGTTTCGACATTATTTGTTCCTTTAGTTCTGTTATGCATTGGTCCGTAGATTTCGCACTTCTTCGTGCTATGACCATTTCTTTTACACCTGTTGCAAAATGTCGTGCAGAACCCTAGGTGATGCTCTTCACATCTTTGGGATGGTTGTTTTTGGTTTTTGTTGCCATTGTTGTTATTGGGATTGTTGTTGGGACGGTTATTGTAGTTGTTGTTGGGACGTTTGTTGAAGTTGTTGTTGCGATTGATGTTGCGGTTATTGGGATAGTTATTGCGATTTTGGTTGTGATTGTTGTTGTTATATTGGTGACTCTTGTCATTGGTTTCTTCCCACTTTCTCTTGACTTGTTTCATGTTAGCCTCTTCGGTCACCTGTTCTTTAATCCTTCCTTCGATCTGGTTCACTAATTTGTGAGCCATTCGACTTGCCTTTTGTATGGAGGTGGGCTCGTGCGAACTCACATCTTCTTGAATTATTTCCGGTAACCCTTTTACAAATGCGTCGATATTCTCTTCTTCGTCTTTGAAATTTCTGGGACACAATAGGCACAATTCTGTGAATCGTCGTTCGTACGTGGTGATATCGAAACCTTGCGTTCGTAATTCTAAGCTCTACCTTGAGCTTATTGACCTCGTTTCTGGGACGATACTACTCGTTCCTCAATTGCTTAAATGCTGACCATGGTAGTGCGTAAGCAGCATCTTGTCCTACCTGCTCGAGATAGGTATTCCTCCATGTTAACGTCGTACCTGTGAAGGTATGCGTAGCATACTTAACTTGGTCCTCTTCAGTACACTTACTTATGGAAAACACCGATTCGACCTTCTCGGTCCACCATTTCAATCCAATTGGTCCTTCGGTTCCATCAAATTCCAAAGGTTTGCAGGCAGTGAATTCTTTGTATGAGCATCCTACACGATTTCTTGTGGAATTAGTTCCACTGCTAGATCCAGAGTTATTGTTATTTTGCATCGCAGCCTGCACTGCGGCTATGTTCGCAGCAAGGAAAACACAGAAGTCTTCCTCACTCATGTTCAAGTTCTGACGAGTCGTCGGTGCTATTTCCTTCAAAAATAGCCAAAAGAATTGAGTTAATCATATAGAATTTAAGAGTAGTCAATAGTATTTCATAGCTTAATATGAACTTATTTATAAAAGCTTTTTCTTCATATTAGCATTTTATAGTTTTAATTCAGGTAGTACCTACCCGTTAAGTTCATACTTAGTAGCTATTATACAATTCAACTACTACGATTCTATATGAAAAACTTTTTACAATAAAATTGCGCGTTCAACTTTATACAATATTTTACAAACTTACAATACCACTATTATACATAAATAATGAAATATAGCACATAATAACTTTGCTACTCGGCAGCTATGAAGGCAATTCTAGTTAATACACGAGTTGTTCAGCAAAAGAAATAAAGACACGTAATTCATAAGTCCAGAAACAAGTCATGCATTCAGGTTTTACTAAGACGACTTCCCATCCTTGATCTTGTGGAAAGTAACCGTTATGACCATTATCTAGGCAGCATGTTGTAATGTTGTCAAAAGGACGAGGGTTTTGTAATGTCCAACAGCCCCGTAATAATCTAAAAACCTTGTTTCTCACCCCAGCTACTGAATCCGTCACTTGTGGGAAGGTTTTATTTAAAAGTTGTAATCCGATGTTCTTTTTCTCAGTTTGGTAAGAAGCGAACATCACTAACCCGTAAGTATAACATGCTTCTTTATGTTGCACATTAGAAGCTCTTTCTAACTCACGAAATCCTATGTTGGGATATGTTGAGTCAAAATAGGTTCTTAACCCGTAACGTAAAATTGCATTTGGGTTCCCCGCATTTAACTCTTTAAAGAAAACACGGCGTAACTTACGGTCTCCCCAATGTGATATACCCCACCTATCAAAGGAAAGCCTTTTATAAACTAAGACATTTCTGGAAAGTCTTTCAAATGTTTGACAAGTTAATTTCGCCATAACTAAATGTGCTGATGAATTCTGACTGACTCTAGACAATATTTCCTCAATCATATCCTCTGGTAGATCTTCTAAAATACTTGGTTGTCTACCCTTAACGTCCATTTTATTTTTATACTGTAAAATAGACAAGGATTAGATTCGTAAAAGATAATTAACAAACAATACAAGCAATTTTTACATAGAACATAAAAGTACAAGTACACTACTATACATATAATACACAACATGATTACAACCCTCTAATCTGAATCACTGGTTTCTTCTTCTTCGGACTTGGTTCGTTTTCCTAATTTTCTAGGAATATATGGTGTTCCTCTAATACGAGCCGTCGTTTTCCACAATGGTTTAGAAAAACCTGGTGGTTTAGAGGTTCCCGGGTCATTGTTACATTTTAGGAAATACAGATGTTGCCGATACATATAAAGTTCATCGGGGTTGGAATCGGGTTTCTCTATTTTTATACCTTTTCCCTTATTATTTTCTTTCGCTTTATTAAATTGGGTCGAGGTAATTTCTATAACATCATCGGAATCCTCATCGGGATCTGATTCATCGGAAAATTGGTAATCTTCCCAATATTTTGCTTCCTCGGCGGAAACACCATTGACCATTATTAACTTTGGTCCGCTGGTTGAGGATTTTCTTTTATTTAATCGATTTACTATAGGTATCAATATTTCTTCCTCCGGAACCTCTTCTTCTTCCTTTTCCTCCTCTTCCGGTTCCTCCTCTTCTGGTTCCTCTTCTTCCGGTTCCTCTTCTTCCGGTTCCTCTTCGAGAATTTGTGAATCTTCCCAAAGTATATTCGACTCTTCAATATTATTAGGTGAGTCGATAGAATTTGTATGTAAGAACCTAATCTTCATTGTACAGTAGTGTAAATAGAGTACATAAAGTGTGGGATTGATCGTGCAGTTAAACAAAAGTCAGAGACGGATCTGAGCTAGGTGCGCTCAGCGCACCCTTAATAGTGCGCGTGGCTCACTAACACTGTAGCCGTATTTCTGCTCTTTTATTCAGATATTTTGATGGGCATTTTGGTAATTGCACTTGTGGACGAGTTAAAGGCCAGTTGGTCAGTTTGTAGAGTATCATTAACTCCATTATCAACAACCTTATCCTCTTCACTTAAATTTTAGAGAGAGAGTGTGATTCTTGAGTGAGAAAGCTTAAATCCAAGAGGAAGAAGTTGTTCTCGGACCAAAGTGCGGGCATTAAAGTTGTTCATCTCCTCTATAGCTCCGTTGTGGTTGTAGTGGTATGTTCTAACTTTAATTTCCTTACTTTGATTGTGTGTAAGGGTTAGGGTTTGGGTAAATGAAGAACATAAAACCCATATTTGGTGATTTTGGGTGTTCTTGGGTAAGATGGAGTCATGAAGACTCAATGGTGACTAACCTAGGGTTTTAAAATGTTAATTGATGATTATGAGTTCTAATTGGTTAGTTAATCACTAGCACACCTAGTTAATTAGTAAATGGGTGTTAGATGGGTTAGTAGATAACCCGAAATGGGTGTGTTGACTTTAAATTAGTCAAAGGGCTAATGATTGACCAAATTAAGAAATATGGGTATGAAATACCCTAATTGTGTAATGGTTAGTGTTGTTGGACCTTAATCACTAGCTTTTAAGTGATTAATGATGGTCTTGACCCTTAAAGGGCGGTTTTGGTGAAAATGGGGCGTTTAATGCATTTAAGTCATTAAATGCATATAATTAAATAGTTAATATTTAGTCAACAAGTTTGTTTGTTGATCAAGTACTTATTATATTAGGTACTTTGCCTTAAAGCTTGCGGAGTTATAAAGTCGTCACCAAATTGTTAAGGTGAGTGGAATAAGTATACATGTACGTATATGATGTGTTTATTTGTATGAGTGGATATGTGTTGTCCAAGTTAGTGATATATGCGTTGCACACTAACGGTTTCATAGTTGGATATATGTTGTCCAAATTTAGTGATATATATGTTGTACACTAACGAATGTATAAATGGATATGTGTTGTCCAAATTAGTGATATATGGGTTGTACACTAACGATTTTATAAACGGATATGTGTTGTCCAAGGGTTAGTGATATATGTGTTGTGCACTAACGGTTGTTATGAACACCGGTGGGAAATTTGAGTATCGTTCCTCTGACGATTGGTTAACCATGGTTGTGTGATTTGGGTATTAGCATATTTAATTGTGAACTATATGCTATTTTTGTCGCTAGCTCATTATGTATTGCGGATATTTGTTTGTGCATAATGTTTGCTTAGTTGTTGAATTGCTAGCTTAAATCCGGTATTGTGTAAGCGAATGCAAGTAGATAGGTTATATATGTATATGTATAATTATTGCATTCACTAAGCTTTGCTTACCCTCTCGTTGTTTATCTTTTATAGGCTCCGGCGTTGACAAGGGTAAGGGCATACGGTTGGATTAGAGATCCCGCTTGTTGTTTAGGGGACGCTTTTGTGATGTGATAGCTTTTGGAGTTTGACCGAGATTTGGGTAGTTTAACCCCAAACACCACGCTCATAGTGTCGTTTAGAAATTAAACTAATGTGGTCGAAACTCATGATTTGTACGAAACTCGTAAAACGGCCGATGTGGGCCCCGTTTTGTAAAACTCATTTTATGTTTGAATCGTATGAGTTGTTCATATTAGAACACGTTGTGAAAAGCATTGCGTCTAATTATATCGGGAAGTGGGAGATCTTTAATTAAAATTTGACGATTTTGGACAGAAGCTGTTGGGGGCCTGTGCACGCCGCGTACCCCAAGGGGTGCGCATGGCGCACTCTACTGTAAAAAAAAAAAAAAAAAAATTTGTTTCGCGTAATCGGTTGGTTATTGGTTTGGGTTGTTACAAGTGGTATCAGAGCATGGTCTAAGGGATTTAGGCGACTTGAGATAGGTGCCTAGACTTAGACTTAATTATGTATGCGCTTTATGCGGGACTTGTAGGAGACGGGTCAGACCGGGAGTTGATTAGTGTTTAGGTTTATGTGAACTAACCTTGCGCTAATTGTTTTGTGTTGTGTTAGCAATCATCAAGCAAGATAGACGTTATACTAGCAAGTTAATGCGACGTGCTTGCGTAACAATGATTAGCTACCATTGTTACGGGTTCAAATCGTGTCAAACAAGCAATGTACGATGATTTTTGAGCAAGATGGGGTAGTGTGGTGTATATGTATATACATAGGTGTTAAGTTTTCTCGTTCGTTGCTTAACCTTTTCTGTTTTATAGAATGAAGATGAGAAATGGACACGACACCAATGATGGAAGTACGAGTGAGGATGTTGAGTTCACGGCCAAAGTTGAGGCCATCTTTAAACGTCAAAAAGCGAAGTTTCTCGAAGATGTTAAAAAGATGTTCCTAGACACGATTGACGAGCAACTAGTCAATGTGGTAAAGGAGCAAGTTAAGGCCGTTCTTCAAGAGGATAATGTGGGGAGACGGGACTTCTTCTATAAGAATTTCAAGGACTCCCAACCTCCCACCTTCGATGGTGAACGGGACCCACTTAAGAGTGCCCGTTGGATCTCCGATATGGAGGGGGCTTTTCGTACATGTGAATGCCCTCTCGACAAAAAGACGAGATATGGTTGTAGCATGTTCAGGGGTGATGCTAAATTGTGGTGGGACGCGAAGATCTGACTTTATGGCGAAGAACAATGCATGGAATTCACTTGGGATGAATTCAAGAAGGAGTTTTTCAACGAATACCGAACTTCGGCCGATCTTACTATGCTTAAGGACGAGTTACGTTCCTTGAGGCAAGGGTCGATGGATTTGAACATTCTCAAATCCGTTTTCTTGTCGAAGACCCAATTTTGCCCGGAGTATGTCGGGAATGATAAAATGTTGAAAGAAGATTTTTACCGAATCTTGAACAATAACTATCAAGAAAAGATTAGTGTAAATGTAGTAAAAAGCTTTGATGAATTGTTCAACATGCCAAAGGGTTTTGAGGCGCTTGTGATAAGAAAGGGTGGTTTTACTTTTGGTAAGAGGAAGTTCGAGAATTCGAGTCAATCGAACTTTTCAAATAAGAACAAGAAGGGTTCCGAAAGTGTAAATAGCATGAAGAAGGGTGGATCCGGTGTTCATGTGGTCACTTGCTATACTTGTGGGCAAAAAGGACACATGGCTCGTGATTGTCCAAATGCGCCGAACAAAGTTACATGTTACAATTGTGGTAAAGAAGGGCACAAAAGGCCCGAGTGTCCCGAGTTGCGCAATGGTAATGTTAAGCGGCTAGAGAAGGCGGTGGGTACGGCTAGGGGTCGCAATTATTTAATGACCAATGAGGAAGCCAAGCAATCTAATGAAGTTGTCTCAGGTACCTTCATGGTTAATTCTAATCTGGCAAGGATACTATTTGATAGCGGTGCAAATTTGTCATTTGTGTCTCCAAAATTTGTGCCTAGACTTAATAGACCGTTAGCTAAGTTAAGTCGTCCGGTAGAGGTCGAAATAGCGGACGGCAAGACGGTGCTAGTGGTTGATGTGTGTAAAAATTGTAATGTTGTGTTTGGTGCCGAAAATTTTAAAATCGATCTCATTCCGATGACTTTGGGTGATTTTGATATCGTTGTTGGTATGGATTGGCTCGATCATAATAGAGCCGATATTGCATGCCATGATAAGTTTATTAGGGTAAAGACCCCAAGTGGGGGAGAGATAATTATTCACGGAGATAAACGAAGAAGACTTGTGCCGATATGCACTTTTGCACGGGCACATCGTTTCCTTGTTAGTGGTGGCATGACTTTTCTTGCCCATGTTGCTGATACTCGAGATGAGCCACCATCCATTCGTGAAATTCTAGTGGTGAATGAATTTGAAGACGTTTTTCCGGATGAGTTACCAGGTGTCCCGGCGGAAAGACAAGTTGAATTTTGCATTGAGTTGGTTCCGGGGGCTACCCTCATTGCTAAAACTCCTTATCATTTAGCACCAACGAAAATGCAAGAGTTGTTAAACCAAACCCAAGAGTTGCTTGAAAAGGGTTTCATTCGACCGAGTGCTTCGCCATGGGGCGCTCCGGTTTTATTCGTGAAGAAGAAGGATGGTAGTATGCGGATGTGCATCAATTATCGGGAGTTGAAAAAAGTGACGATCAAGAATCGTTATCCATTGCCTAGGATTGACGATTTGTTCGACCAACTCCAAGGTGCAACGTATTTCTCTAAAATCGACCTACGGTCCGGCTATCACCAAATGCGGGTCCGTGAGGAAGACATCGAGAAAACGGCTTTTCAAACGCGTTATGGGCATTTTGAATTCGTAGTTATGCCTTTTGGTATTACGAATGCACCACCGGCATTCATGGATCTTATGAACCGAGTGTGCCAACCTATGTTGGACAAGTCGGTAATTGTGTTCATTGACGACATACTTGTCTATTCGAAGAGTATGAAGGAACATGAACATCATTTGCGGGGTGTGTTAAAGATGTTGCGGAAGGAGAAGTTGTATGCTAAATTCTCCAAATGTGAATTTTGGCTAAGGGAAGTTCAATTCCTTGGCCATATTGTGAACGAAAATGGTATTCAAGTAGACCCGGGAAAGATTGAGACGGTAAAGAGTTAGGGACGACCGACTACGCCTACGAAAATCCAAAGTTTTCTCGGATTGGCTGGTTATTATCATCGATTTATCCAAGACTTTTCTAAGATTGCTTCTCCATTAACGAAATTGACGAGAAAGAACGCGAGGTTTAATTGGGAGAACGAACAAGAAATTGCTTTTCAATTGTTAAAAGAGAAATTGTGTCAAGCTCCGGTGCTAGTTTTGCCGGAAGGGGTGGAATACATGACGGTCTATTGTGATGCTTCTTTAAATGGTCTCGGTTGTGTTCTAATGTAAAGGGGTAAAGTCATCGCTTATGCCTCTCAACAATTAAAGGAACACGAAACAAGATATCCGACTCATGATCTTGAGTTGGCGGCGGTTGTTCATGCGTTGAAAATTTGGCGCCATTACTTGTATGGTGTCAAGTGTACGATTTATTCGAATCACAAGAGTTTGAAACATCTTTTTGATCAAAGAGATTTGAATTATCGTCAACGTAGATGGATGGATGTGGTGAAAGACTACGATTGTGAAATACTTTATCATCCTGGCAAGGCAAATGTGGTCCCGGATGCGTTAAGTCGAAAGAGTCAACATCCGGTGTTACGATTGGGATTGTTACGTATGATTATTACTAACGATTTTCTTGAAAAACTTGGTGTGATTCAAATAGAGGTTTACGTTCACAACAAGCATGCGGAACGAATTGTGGGGCAATCAGAGTTCATTACTATGGGCTCGCGTGGGTTGTTGTCTTTTCAAGGAAGAGTGTGGGTGCCTAAGATGGGCGATTATCGACAAGTGCTACTTGATGAAGCACATAAGTCAAAGTATTCCATTCATCCGGGCGCGACGAAAATGTATCTTGACTTAAGGAAAGATTATTGGTGACCGGGCATGAAACGTGATGTTGTAAAGTATGTTAAGCAATGCGTCACGTGTTTGCAAGTTATGGCCGAGCACCAAAAGCCGTAAGGTAAGTTACAACCGTTAGAAATCCCGAAATAGAAATGGGAGCACATTACCATGGATTTCATCACAAAGTTACCTAAAACGGCGAGAACCCAATTCGATTCGATATGGGTGATAGTTGATCGATTGACGAAGAGTGCCTTGTTTCTTCCCATTCGGGAAGCGATATCGTCGGAGACCTTGGCTAAGTTGTTTATCAAGGAAGTCATCTCTCGACACGGAGTTCCTATATCTATTATTTCAGATCGAGATACCCGATTCACATCTCGATTTCGGGAAAAGTTTCATGAAGATATGGGTACACAATTGAAATTGAGCACGGCGTATCATCCTCAGACGGACGGTCAAACCGAACGTACGAATCAAACTCTGGAGGATATGTTACGGGCGTGTATTATTGATTTCGTTGGTAGTTGGGATGAGCACTTGCCTTTGGTGGAATTCTCGTACAATAATAGTTATCATACTAGCATCGGGATGCCACCATATGAGATGCTTTATGGGTGTAGATGTCGAACTCTGATTTGTTGGGGTGAAATTGGTCAAAAGGAAATATGGAGTACCGATTTGGTTTTTGAGACGAACAGCAAGATTGATATGATTCGGGCTCATTTGAAAAAGGCTCAAGATAGACAAAAGTCGTATGCTGACAAACGTAGGCAAATGATCGAATTTCAAGAAGGTGACATGTTGATGCTTAAGGTTTCGCCATGGAAGGGTATTATTCGATTTCGAAAGCGGGAAAAGTTAGCTCCTTGGTTTATTGGACCATTTAAGGTTTTAGCTCGTGTCGGTGAAGTCGCGTATCATTTGGAATTACCCGAAGAGCTTGCGGGGATCCATAATACATTTCATGTTTTCCATCTCCGTAAGTGTCTTGCGGATGATTCATCGTGGGTACCATTAGACGAGATTGAGCTAAACCATAAGTTAGAGTATATTGAGGAGCCGATTGCCATACTCGATGAGAAGGTCAAAAGGTTGAGACATAAAGAGGTTAGGACTTTTAAAGTTCAATGGCGTCGTAGTAAAGGTTCCGAGTTTGCTTGAGAGCCCGAAGAATTTGTGTTGGTTTATCTTCCCTCTTGTCATGCGGCTTGGATCGCGAGGACGCGCTCCGATTCAAGTGGGGGAGAGTTGTAAGACCCTAATCTTCATTGTGAAGCAGTGTAAATAGAGTACATAAAGTGTGGGATTGATTGTGCAGTTAAACAGAAGTCAGAGACGGATCTGAGCTAGGTGCGCTCAGTGCACCCTTAATAGTGCACGTGGCGCACTAACACTGTAGCCGTGTTTCTGCTCTTTTATTCAGCTATTTTGATGGGCATTTTGGTAATTGCACTTGTGGATGAGTTAAAGGCCAGTTGGTCAGTTTGTGAAGTATCATTAACTCCATTATCAACAACCTTATCCTCTTCACTTAAATTTTAGAGAGAGTGTGTGATTCTTGAGTGAGAAAGCTTAAATCCAAGAGGAAGAAGTTGTTCTCGGACCAAAGTTCGGGCATTAAAGTTGTTCATCTCCTCTCTAGCTCCGTTGTGGTTATAGTGGTATGTTCTAACTTTAATTTCCTTACTTTGATTGTGTGTAAGGGTTAGGGTTTGGGTAAATGAAGAACATAAAACCCATATTTGGTGATTTTAGGTGTTCTTGGGTAAGATGGAGTCATGAAGACTCAATGGTGACTAACCTAGGGTTTCAAAATGTTAATTGATGATTATGAGTTCTAATTGGTTAGTTAATCACTAGCACACCTAGTTAATTAGTAAATGGGTGTTAGATGGGTTAGTAGATAACCCGAAATGGGTGTGTTGACTTTAAATTAGTCAAAGGGCTAATGATTGACCAAATTAGGAAATATGGGTATGAAATACCCTAATTGTGTAATGGTTAGTGTTGTTGGACCTTAATCACTAGCTTTTAAGTGATTAATGATGGTCTTGACCCTTAAAGGGCGGTTTTGGTGAAAATGGGGCGTTTAATGCATTTAAGTCATTATTGCATTCACTAAGCTTTGCTTACCCTCTCGTTGTTTATCTTTTATAGGCTCCGGCGTTGACAAGGGTAAGGGCATACGGTTGGATTAGAGATCCCGCTTGTTGTTTAGGGGACGCTTTTGTGATGTGATAGCTTTTGGAGTTTGACTGAGATTTGGGTAGTTTAACCCCAAACACCATGCTCATAGTGTCGTTTGGAAATTAAACTAATGTGGTCGAAACTCACGATTTGTACGAAACTCGTAAAACGGCCGATGTGGGTCCCGTTTTATAAAACTCATTTTATGTTTGAATCGTATGAGTTGTTCATATTAGAACACGCTGTGAAAAGCATTGTGTCTAATTATGTCGGAAAGTGGGAGATCTTTAATTAAAATTTGACGATTTTGGACAGAAGTTGTTGGGGGCCTGTGCGCGCCACTCTACTGTAAAAAAAAAAAATTTGTTTCGCGTAATCGGTTGGTTATTGGTTTGGGTTGTTACATTGTACTAGTGGTAGACATCTATCACACAATATCAAACACATTAAGAAGTTAATATATCACATAATATTTACATGTTAATAACATATAGTTTCCAACAAAAGTGTTAAACAATCGTTTTTAAAGAAAACACGGTCGAAGTCCAGACTCACTAATGTATCCTAACAAACTCGATAAGACACACTAATGCAAATTTATGGTTCTCTAAGACCAACGTTCGGATACCAACTGAAATGTCCCGTTCATATTGATTATAAACGTTCCATATTAATTGATTTCGTCGCGAGGTTTTGACCTCTATATGAGACGTTTTTCAAAGACTGCATTCATTTTTAAAATAACCATAACCTTTATTTTATCGATAAAGGTTTAAAAAGCATTACGTAGATTATCAAATAATGATAATCTAAAATATACCGTTTACACACGACCATTACATAATGGTTTACAATAAGAATATATTACATCAAAAATAAGTTTCTTGAATGCAGTTTTTACACAATATTATACAAGCATGGACTCCAAATCTTGTCCTTATTTTAGTATGCAACAGCGGAAGCTCTTAATAATCACCTGAGAATAAACATGCTTAAAACGTCAACAAAAAAGTTGGTGAGTTATAGGTTTAACCTATATATTATCAAATCATAATAATAGACCACAAGATTTCATATTTCAATATACATCCCATTCATAGAGATAAAAATCATTCATATGATTTGAACACCTGGTAACCGACATTAACAAGATGCATATAAGAATATCCCCTATCATTCTGGGACATCCATCGGACATGATAAAACAACATCGAAGTACTAAAGCATCCGCTACAACGGATGGGGTTTGTTGGGCCCAATAGATCTATCTTTAAGATTCGCGTCAATTAGTAGACTGGTTTACTAATTCTTAGGTTACCAAGTAAAAGGGGCATATTCGGCTTCAATCGTTCAACCATAGAAAGTAGTTTCATGTACTTATGTCTATTTTGTAAAACATTTATAAAGCTGCTTGTATTCTCATCCCAAAAATATTAGATTTTAAAAGTGGGACTATAACTCACTTTCACAGATTTTTACTTCGTTGGGAAGTAAGACTTGGCCACTGGTCGATTCACGAACCTATAACAAATATGTACATATATATCAAAGTATGTTCAAAATATATTTACAACATTTTTAATACATTTTAATGTTTTAAGTTTATTAAGTCAGTTGTCCTCGTTAGTAACCTACAACTAGTTGTCCATAGTTAAATGTACAGAAATAAATTGATATATATTATCTTGAATCAATCCACGACCCAGTGTATACATGTCTCAGGCTAGATCACAACTCAAAGTATATATATATTTTTAGAATCGACCTCAACCCTGTATAGCTAACTCCAACATTACTGCATATAGAGTGTCTATGGTTGTTCCAAATAATATATATAGATGGGTCGATATGATATGTCAAAACATTTGCATACGTGTCTATGGTATCCTAAGATTACATAATATATTAGAATACATGTATAATATAATATAAGTTAGCTAGGATATGATTTGTATAGAATTGTTACAATATTTCCCGTAGCTACAACAATCAAAAAATATCCAATCTTGTTTTACCCATAACTTCTTCGTTTTAAATCCGTTTTGAGTGAATAAAATTGCTATGGTTTCATATTGAACTCTATTTTATGAATATAAACAGAAAAAGTATAGGTTTATAATCGGAAATATAAGTTACAAGTCATTTTTGTAAGAGGTAACCATTTCAGTCGAAAGAACGACGTCTTGATGACCATTTTGAAAAACATACTTCCACTTTGAGTTTAACCACGATTTTTGGATATAGTTTCATGTTCATAAGAAAAATCATTTTCCCAGAAGAACAACTTTTAAATCAAAGTTTATCATAGTTTTTAATTATCAAACCCAAAACAGCCCGCGGTGTTACTACGACGGCGTATGTCCGGTTTTACGGTGTTTTTCGTGTTTCCAGGTTTTAAATCATTAAGTTAGTATATCATATAGATATATAACATGTGTTTAGTTGATTTTAAAAGTCAAGTTAGAAGGATTAACTTTTGTTTGCGAACAAGTTTAGAATTAACTAAACTATGTTCTAGTGATTTCAAGTTTAAACCTTCGAATAAGGTAGTTTTATATATATGAATCGAATGATGTTATGAACATCATTACTACCTCAGAAGTTCAAGTAAGATTTTCACTCGAAATAAGATTGTTATATTTATAGAAATTGAATCAAAGTTTGAATATGAGTATTACCTTGTATTAGAAAGATATCTTACTATAAATAAGAAAGATTTCTTGAGGTTGGATGATCACTTTACAAGATTGGAAGTAAGCTAGTAAACTTGGAAGTATTCTTGATTTTATGAAACTAGAACTTATAGAATTTATGAAGAACACTTAGAACTTGAAGATAGAACTTGAGAGAGATCAATTAGATACAAAAAATTGAAGAATGAAAGTGTTTATAGGTGTTTTTGGTCGTTGGTATATGGATTAGATATAAAGGATGTGTGATTTTGTTTACAAGTAAGTCATGAATGATTATTAATATTTTTGTCATTTTATGAGATATTTCATGCTAGTTACCAAATGATGGTTATCACATGTGTTAGGTGACTCACATGGGCTGCTAAGAGCTGATCATTGGAGTGTATATACCAATAGTACATACATCTAAAATTTGTGTATTGTACGAGTACGAATACGGGTGCATACGAGTAGAATTGTTGATGAAACTGAACGAGGATGTAATTGTAAGCATTTTTGTTAAGTAGAAGTATTTTGATAAGAGTCTTGAAGTCTTTCAAAAGTGTATAAATAGATATTAAAACACTACATGTATATACATTTTAACTGAGTCGTTAAGTCATCGTTAGTCGTTACATGTAAATGTTGTTTTGAAACCTTTAGGTTAACGATCTTGTTAAATGTTGTTAACCCATTGTTTATTATATCTAAAGAGATGTTAAATTATTACATTATCATGATATTATGATATATTAATATATCTTAGTATGATATATATACAGTTAAATGTTGTTACAACGATAATCGTTACATATATGTCTCGTTTCGAAATCATTAAGTTAGTAGTCTTGTTTTTACATATGTAGTTCATTGTTAATACACTTAATGACATGTTTACTTATTATTTATCATGATTAAACATAGTATAACAATATCTTAATATGATTCATATGTATTTAGTAAGACGTTGTTATAACGATAATCGTTATATATACCGTTTCGATTTTCTTAATTCAATAAACTCAATTTTATGTATATAACTCATTGTTAAAATACCTAATGAGATACTTACTTATCATAATATCATGTTAACTATATATATAATCATATATATGTCATTATATAGTTTTTACAAGTTTTAACGTTCGTGAATCACCGGTCAACTTGGGTGGTCAATTGTCTATATGAAACCTATTTCAATTAATCAAGTCTTAACAAGTTTGATTGCTTAACATGTTGGAAACACTTAATCATGTAAATAACAATTTCATTTAATGTATATAAACATGGAAAAGTTCGGGTCACTACAAGGAAGTCAGACATAAGCTAGCATCTTACTCCTAGTGGTCCACAATGAACATGAGTACATGGCAATGCAACATCTTGGATACTTATAGCAGGTCCATCCCTATCATATTTGATGGTAGCTACAATAGACGACAAATAAGAAACCATGTGTAATCTTAAAAACAAAAATTTTGAAAGTGCCTAAAATGGGAGATACACGAACGCTAACCAAAGTATAGCTGGAAGAAAAGATGAGTACTTGTAAACAGAGAGACTAACTTGAAGATGAAAATGGATCCTGCGAAAACAAATCGAATCAAAAATAAAGAAACTGTGATTTTCAAACTATAAACAAATCATGTCAATTTAGGCTTATGTTAATAAAAGGAAACAAAAAAAGAACAAAAAATAGTATTATAAATTTCAAGACGGTGCTAGCAATTCAAAAAGCCTGCAAAACAAATTGAACCAAACGAAAAAAACTATGATATTAATTGAAATTGCAAACGAATGGAGGTTTGCATCAAGAAATAAACAAAAGAAATAAGCGACAACCACTGGCGATATCGAGTCACTCAACCTCCCCGCTACCAATTCAGTCGGCGGTCTACCTGGAACAATGAAACAATCAACATATACTAAGATGTATAAACACAAATTTGCGGGTTTTTTGAAATGAAGTTAGATTAAGATCTCTACTTATAACAAATGTGTGTGACAAAAGATCTGATCAACAAAAATAAAGGTTGGAGTAAAAATGAACATATTGACAAATAAAAAAAAAAGAACTGTAAGTCAAAATTTGAATTAAAAGCCAAATATCCTAACCAATAGATGGCAAAACTAACCAATTTTACCTAATAGATATCGTTGCATAATATAATTAATACAACACTAACAACCACATTTGATCATCAGTTGATGCACGTTCGAACATCGACCTTTTATTGCTTTAATTTAATCACCAGTGATCTTTCAACAACATCATGCCGTACATGTACGTCAAGCTTTAGCACCCTCATATGCACATACCGAGTACACCTAACAGAACAGAATATCAGAATTTCACACATCGGTGCCAGAACATATCACATATCATATACTCCGTATCACATATCACAATCACACACTGGTCGCGATTCCAGGTGTCACCCTAATCGGAAGGTGTGTATGGCACTACATCACACGACCATCTGCAGAATCATATCATCACATATCATAGCCTAGGATGCATCCATACGCCTCCACAATAAATAAAAATGCTCTCCCGCGAGCAATAATCACATATCATAACAAAACGCTCTCCCACAAGCAATAACAGAAGTGGAGACGCCGTGATGAATCACACAACCACGGTAAGTTCCAAGTCATTGGTCGCCACAATGACAAGCCTGTGGTACCTTCATAGGAAGTTGACTCGGTATACCTATCTCCTGTCTAAGATCTAGGGTTCTATGGTAGCACGGTGAACATACCAACCAACACCATATTATGTCCACCGTGCATATGGAACCTAATCAAACGAATTAAGAACGCTCGAAATAATAAGTTAACGAAGTTTTTCAAAGAAATCATTTGTTTCATAGAAAGGTTTCCTCAAAAACCATTTTCATCAAGATTCTCATAAATAATATTTTCCGCACAGAATATCTTATAAGTTTCCACAATATTTCAGGACTCGAAAGTTTCATAGAATCATTTCTCGCTATTACAAAAGTTCAGGTCTTTCAAACTTTCTCAAAATCATTTCTTACACACACATTTTTCTCCAGAATTTCTCCAAAAATCAGATCTCGCGAAGTTTCCAAAAATCATTTTCCACAAAAAGGTTTTATTATCCAAAAGTTATCACAAACTATAAAATATCATTTTTCGAATTCAACTCATAGAGATAGTTTAGATCAATAGATACTTTAACTCAATATAGTTCAGCTTAACAAATATTTCAACCCAAATAGATACATAAAATCAGAACACGCATGCATGAATGAAAGAGATAACAAGATAATCACGATTGAGATAACGCTGAAAGAAAGTACGGACATCCGTACCTGAATAAGTAAAAGTCGATTAGGTCTTCCAGATTCTCCACAATATCCACATAACCAAATTTAATTAACTGTATAATTCTACTTCCACACTCCTAATACTTGCTCTTCCAATATTGCGTTTCCCAAATCTAATTAGAATACATAATTTACTTAGACCACAATTCTTTAGTATAATGTCACTAGATACGTTATGGAACACTTTTTGATATAATATTTATTTGTATTTAGGAGCTTGACCATGAATAAAACATCATTGATTTTTAATTTTGTAAAAATGAATATACTGTACGGATTGATATGTAAACTCATAAAATTTTTGATGATCTTTATCACCTTCGTATTCGTTTCGCGCAGAGGAGCTTTTCTAGATTTTTAATCTTTAAAGTTCACTGGAATATTGATTTAAAGTATTAATTTACAAATTCTAGCATATAGTATAGTATTGGTATAATTTCGTAAGTCCCGAAACCTTATCATCTCGTCATTGATAACAATAATTTATTAGGTGGTTTTGGTTCACTTCGATAAGATATGAATACTAGGAAGATTTATACATTCTATTGATAACTTAATAATTTAGTTATGAAAGCTTTACCTTGAAATAAAAACCGAGTTACACCAAACTAAGCTTGAAAACTTCTTTTTCACGTCCGCGTACCAACTTCAGACGTCTTTATGTTACTACTTTAAGTTTGTATATTGGTCAGATATGTGGTGAAAGAGTGCATGAATTTGAGGATGATATCTCAGTATATATCTTTGATTTATAGCCAATAGCATATACTTTTCAAAGAATTATAAGAGATGCGTGTTTACATATAGCTTGACCGAGTGTACTGGGTGAAACAAAAAAGGAGGAGGATAACATATTTAATAAAATGGTGGTGCTTTTATTAACACTCCAACTTGTCTAACATTTAAATACTAGCAATCAGTCTCTTTTTTTATATTCATAAATATAATAGAGAGCTCACTATAGTTGGAAAATATAATGGTTTATTAAGTTTGATGATTGTTAAATTGGTAAATAACTAAATATGGCCAACAAGTATAAGATTGATTAGCTAGGTATATCTAACTTTTGACTCCCTCACTACTGTGTTTATTATCATTTAACCCATTATTATTATTTATAAATTAGGTATGTTTCTTAGTGGGATTTGCATATAACCCAATGAAAATGTTAGCATAGAATGATCATATCAACCTTATTATCTGTATTTAAATATATTTTTAAATGTCTAAGTGTTACTATTAAAAACTTTAAAAGCCAAAACTGATATCAAAGTATTTCTATTTAATTAACTTTATAAAATATATAATATAATATTTCTGGGTTATTATAATTTACCTTTTGTAGGTAGCTTCTATACCGAATGTTACAACTATAATAAAAGACGTTAAATTGAGTACTTAATGTATAACACATGCAATATGTACGAATATTAACGTATTACTATACCAACTTTTTATGGCATCGTGCAACGCACGAGCTATTAAAGTTAGTTGCTATAATAAAGGCTATAACTATCAGGAGTCCGTGATTTTTATATGTAATGGTAGTTTAGGAAGAAAAAAAAAATTAGATGTACTTATTGCTTTATTAGTTTAAAAGAATAATTTGGATGGTTTAGATCATAAGGAAAATAAATGTAATTAATAACTTATATTAATTTTAATTTTTATTAATTACTCTATTAAAACTTAACTTGTAGTAAGATAAGATAAGATGCTTATTAAAACAATAATAATGAAAACATTACATTTCTTATTATTGCATTAAAATTGGGCCAAGTTGATGGGTTGAGATATAATGAACTAGAGTCATGGAAAAATGATGGAAAACAATGGATAGACAATGAGGCAATAAAAGCTAGTATGATAAAGTAAAAGGTTCGGGTTTAGAGCACCGGGAGTGGTGACTGATGTTACTTGGCATGTCAGGCCTAACTTGCTGAGTCAGAAAAAGTGAGGAGTGGTAACCTCTGTCAGTTGGGCATGTCAGTTTATATTTTTATTATTATTTTTATGATTTTAATTATGACATAAATGAATATAATTATAAAAATTAACATAAATAGAAATAACTTCCATTAAAATAAAAATTAAACATTACATTTCCTAATAATAAAAAACCATACGATTCCTAAAAATTAAAAAAAATTAAAAAAAAAACATTACGTTATCGCGATTAAAAAGTTACAATTCGTTAACTTTTTCGTCATCGCGATTATGCCATAGATGCGAAACTAGAGTATGTCGAAGATACTCATGCTCATCTTTGTCACGCAGCTCTTTTGTCTTCTCGGCATATATGTGACGATTGCTCCAAATCCATATGGACGAACACGTCATTCATCGATTTCATTGCGAGGTATTTGACCTCTATATGATACGTTTTGTAAACATTGCATTCTTTTGAAAAGGCACACCATAAATGAATATTTAAATCAAAGGTTTTCGACATCTGATGATTTCTACATATAGACAATCACCGTAATATAATAGTTTACAATAGTACTTTCGTTGACAATGCAGTCAAAATAAGATACATGGTGATGATTTGGTGAATGCAACGTTTCCTTGAAAAATATGTCATGTATGACTCCATGCACATAGCTTGTCTAAAATATAAGCAAACAGCGAAAGACTTCTAAGAAACCTGAGAATAAACAAGCTAACAAGTGTCAACACAAAGGTTGGTGAGTTCATAGTTTTATTGTTTCGTATAATCTGTATATAAAGGTGGATCACAAGATTTCAGTTGTTTCATCCAGAAACATTTATCAAATTATTCTACAAGATTGAGCACCCTGGTAACTAAATTTTAACGTCTATATAATAAGTACCCCTGTTTTAACATACATGCAACCAACATGTACAATACACGCAAACCAACGTGTCCTAAACTCAAATAACACACGTCCGTTAAAAGGCTAGCACTCTAGCTCGGACGGGGATGTCAAGCCCCATGGATCCATATACTATTATTCGCGCCCACCAGTCCATATCCTATGTACTGGCAGCTACTAGTTACCAAAGCTAAGGGATTTTCGGTTCAAACTCAGTGTAGAATTAAGTATGTACTTGTATCCATTGCGTTTAAAATAAATTGCATGTATTCTCATCCCAAAAATATATATTGCAAAAACAATTAAAAGGGGAGCAATGAAACTCAACTTAGCAGCATATAAAGTCGTTCACCGAAATGTGACCGAAACTCAGAATATCAAATAATCGTAGATCTCAACCTAGAGAACATATGTTGGTCAATAAATGTCTATCATGCTAGGTCAGGTCATAGTGTATCACAATCCTAATGCTCGAGATCGACATACAAAAGTTATCCAAAGTCGTTTCAAAAAGTCAATTTTGATAATAGTTCAACAAAACGAGACGTGCTTTATATAAGAATTCATTTACTCGGCTGGTAATATTTAAAAAAATCCAGTTTATCAATCTCGTAAACAAGTTGTTTAAATCTTAATTGCAGATTCAAAAGCAATTTCAATTAACGTCAATCATAATTCAGTTGATCATATCTTTTAATCCGTTCATCGAAACTATTCGATATCTAAATGAAAAGTTATTGATTTTTCGCCAGCTTTTCAAAAACATGCATATCATATACCTTTTATCAGTAATATATGTATTTAATTCGTAATTCATCATAAACTATTTAGCGAAGAAATTTAGCATACAAGCATGCATAAATATATATACTCGAGCACTAGACATGGATACACAATTAATATATAAAAGATAAGATATGAATGCTCACGTATCAATATTGTGATTCAATATTGTAGGAAAGTACGTAGACGCAACGGAGATGATAAACACTAGGTTTGACTTGTGAACTATACCCATGAACATTACCCATAACTTCCATAGCTATAACCCATAATTTCCTTAGCTCTATCCCTCTCATAAAACTCGTTTTGAAATAGCTCGCTCATGACCTCGTCGTAGTATTTTATGTATAAATAATAATAATACTTACTTGTCAATTAATATTAATAATAATAATAATAATAATAATAATAATAATAATAATAATAATAATAATAATAATAATAATAATATATATGTTTATATATATTACAGAGAGTGAGAGAGATATTGAGAAAGGGTGTAAAACATTCGGCAGAAAAACTGGAGCATTTATAGTACATTTGCTGAAACTGAACCCCATACGATCGCATGGGTTTTATGCCTATTTCTCATGCGATCGCATGGCCCCAAAATCCAGCTCACAATTTTTTTAACTTTTAGCTTGTCGACATATTTTTATATAATATATATAATATATTTAATTTAAATAATTAAATATATA
This sequence comes from Rutidosis leptorrhynchoides, assembly GCF_046630445.1. NCBI lineage: Eukaryota > Viridiplantae > Streptophyta > Magnoliopsida > Asterales > Asteraceae > Rutidosis > Rutidosis leptorrhynchoides. Next base: position 520,660,955 of record NC_092336.1, read on the forward strand.
TTATATTAAATTCACGTTCATAGTTGACTTGTAATTTTTATTCTGATAAGTCGTACGTTGTCACTCGACGTATGTCCCGGTTCCAGTTTTTCGAACGTCCTTTCGTACACTAAGAAAACTGGCACTTTACCTTTCGTGACTCGTACCTTTGTCAAAATATAGATTTAAATTATTCAAAAACTATACCACTTGAGATATAACTTATACAATTGAGTGTTTTGGTCATTTACTTCTATAAATCAATGGCTCGTTATCTAACAAAGTATATTTAATAATATTGTTTTAAATCAAAACGTTTTGTAACCAAGTTAATATTTAAAAACACGTTTTAAATATACGTCGCAAGTTATTCATATATCTAATTCCAACAGTTAATATTCCTTATTATTGTATGTGTCCAAATTACGTTATTTAAACTAACACTTTACCATTTATTTCGAATATCGTTAAAAATGAACGATTTCCCAAATCAACGTGGACCTCACAACAGAGACTCGTAATAATATCATAATCTTTAAGGGACTCAATAAATATCTTTTAATTCAATCGTTTGGCATAATCTTTTAACTCTGTAGTTAAATATATCAATCAGATAATCAAACCAATAAGGTTAATGCACAGTATTGTTTTCATAACACTTTGTTACGTTTTCAAGTTATAGTATATATATGTATCTATTTACATATATTTGTTCGCGAATCGTTTAGAACAATCGAAGGGTATTTGAATAGTTCAAGAATTTTAGGATTAAACTTCATAGACTTTGCTTATCGTGTCAAAAACGTTAAAGATTAAGTTTAAATTTGGTCAGAAATTTTTGGATCATCACAGTACCTCCCCGTTAAAGAAATTTCGTCCCGAAATTTGAGTGAGGTCGTCATGGCTAACAATAAAATGTTTTTATGACGAATATGAGTTGATAAATAGAATTTTTATCACCGTTGAATAATATGGATAAAACAATTCAATTACTCGAAGCGTATGAGGGAAATTATCGTAATAGAGTGAAATGGAGAATAGAGATGTCTTATCTCTTGACGTAGTAACGATTGATTTTTGGAATTTAAGGAATATAAAATCTTCATAATCTAAATAAAATTTGATTCTTCAGAATTTGCGGAAATTAGGATTTTCTTTGATTAAATGCGTAATCTGCCTCGATTGCTATGTCTGATATTTTGCTATAAATTAACCACTTCTGTTTCATTATTTTCACCACTCCTACATCTTCTTCCTCATTTCATACTTCCAAAAGATTGTGAAATGCTTCATCCAGTTCTGATTCTTGATATACTCCTAACTTTCGTATCTGTCATTCTTCTTTTTCATCTACCACCAGAGGAAGTTATTTTCTTCTATCATTACCTTGGATTTATAGTGTTTTTCATTCTCCCGTGTCTTTATATTGCTATACGCATTGATATATACGGTTTGTATTTTCGGAGTTGTTATTGGGCTTTATATTTTCCATTATATTTCGGAGCTTCATGCTTTCATTTTCTCTTCCCGACTTTAAGTCAAGCGAATAATGGTCCAGAATTCGTAGGTATGGAGTTTTGGATGAACATAGTTAATGTTCTAAGAAAGAAATCGTAATTGCATGATCTTGATTTGGCAAATTACCAGAATATCCTGAAAAGACCGAATCATCAAGAAATATATTTTCTTGATATATTTAAAGATTATATGGAATAAAAGAGTTATGTAACATGGTTCATGATGAGGGTGGGATCTGTGAACCTTTATCACGTTCTATTAGAAACTTAGCATGACTTGCTGTAATATAATCACGTTGATCAAGTGTCATTATATTATACTAACTCATGCTTCAATTCCCAACACTACTTCAAAAACATCCATTTTTTCAAAATTTTCAGGATTTAGAAACTAAAATAGTTTCTTTTTAGATAGCGCAAAGAGATAAATGATTTTAGATAAGAATAGTTGTGAAAATATCTTCAGGAATATCGAAGATATTTATAATGAAAGATACGATGATATCTTAGAATTTCTAATATTGAAGAATGATGAAGAAGATTTGTTCGTAAAGGTTTAGAGTCAGGAGCAAGGTATTCATTAATGACTTCAGCAGACACTGAATCATTTGGATTCTTTGAAGGCAGGTTTAGTCTTTGTGATTTGTCCACAGCCTCCTTCATGGTTTGCTCAATTCGTTTTCCAGTACCAAATTTTCTCTTTTTCTGTGCTTTTCCAACACACTACTCTTTATCATCAAACTTTCGACTGATAAAGTCGTTTATAGTTTTTGCTGCTTCATCAGCATTTTTCAAGATTTCGAGAACTAGTTTGCAGTTGGGTGTTTTTCAGAAACTTCACATTCGAAGTCTGTAAGTCTTGAAGGTAAACGTTATATGTATATATATAACTGTTGGCGAAAAATTGCTACGAAATTCAAAATACTGATTTGCTAATTCCCAGTAGTTGGTATGACAATTGTTGTTATAAGTTGTATATGGGTACTTGATAGAGTTTCAATGAATAATTATCGTGATTTTTCGGAGAGGCTTAATGATCAATGAAGTTGTTGATAAGTTTACTGCTAATGTGGTGGAATATGAAAGGTTCCTCGACAAAAATGATGAAGGGGTAATCGTTATAATAAGGCTTATTCGAATGAACAATTGAAGGTGATTTGCTGGAGTGGTGACAAAACTGTCTATTTTGAAAAGGGATTGAAAAGTTATTTTAGCTAATAAATGCCAAAGGGTCTGACACGGATACGTGTTAAACTATAACTTTGATTTCGAGGGTTTTTTTTAGGTATAAGACTGCAGTAACATGTGGTTGGATCATCATCTCGATGATTCATTATTTGAAGTATCTTCAGGAATTTCGAGGGATTTGAACATAGATTGTAATAGTTAATATTCATATGATGTTCTTGGAATTTGAATGATACAAATACTTTTCTGGGTTCTATGATGTTCTAGCACAGTTTTGAAGTCAAAGTATAGCTTCGAAAGATGTAGGAATCTAAGAATGATGTCTTTTGTTAAATCTTGACTTGAATTTTGATTTGTCAAAATCAAAATATGTAATCAAATTTGGATGAGGATGGTTCCTTTAATTTTTATAAAAGAATATATATTGTTGTGAAAGTAGTGAGTATAGTTGATGATTTGTTGAATCAGAATCGAAGAAAGTAACATATTAATTGTGAATTTATATATCTCTCGAATATTACATACCCGTTAAAATATTCTCACCATTAACAGTTTGTACAAAAGAATTTTCTTAATTACAATCTTTATGAAAATATACCTACATATATATTTTCCTTAGATGTAACCATGGATTTAATGAGTTAACATAATATTAATCTCATCTGGTTTTCGACTAGGACTAGAATATATAATCTCTAAAACTTTAGAAACTACATATTCTCTGCAAAATATTTCTTCGATGAAGTTATGAATCAATACTTCATCGTTTGTTGTTGTTGGTATTCCTTGGTATCTATGGTGCGTATGACGTTGATGTTCGAGGTACATATTGTGATCTTGAGGTGTGGGATGCGGATGTTGTTGTTGGTGGTGGTGATGGTACTGTTGGTGTTGCTGATGGTGGTACGGTTGCTGCCGGTGCTGCTGCTGGTGCTCATAACCTTTGCACCACATTCTCCAAAGCCACTACCCGAGCACGAAGCTCGTTGACTTCTTCTATTACACCGGGGTGATTGTCGGTTCGGACGAGTGGACGAATAAGATCTAGAATTTGAGATAATATATAATCGTGACGAGACACTCTGGAAATGAGAGAGAAAATGGTGTCTCGAATAGGTTCGCCGGTAAATGCTTCAGGTTCTTCGCCAAGAGGGCAATGTGGTAGATGGAAGGGATCACCTTCTTCTTGTCTCCAATGACTAAGCAGGCTACGAACACATCCCCAATTCATCCAGAATAGGTGATGGCTGATTGGTTGATCCATTCCGGTTACACTGTCTTCGGAATTCAGGTGAATATCCAAATCGGAATAGCTGTCGGAGTTTAAGGAATTTGAACTAGATACGGGATCCATCTTGTATAATTAGGGAGATGATTTTTGATATGAATTAGATTATAGAATTTAGTTTGGTATTCTTCAATACATAATTTACATATGTATATATAATACCAAATTCCATAAATCACAGAGAAATTTTCGGATGGTGTCAGGAAAAGTTTACAGTAACAGATACGCTAAGATATGAATTTTTTTGTCTATACACTATTTATGCAATAAATGCAGGAAAACGTGTTTAGACTTAAGAATGATAATCATGTAATTTCTGACAAGAAATGATAAGCAAAACTTTTAACATGCAGACACGGTCGAAGTCCAGACTTACTAATGCATCTTAACAACTATCAGTTAGACACATTCATGCAAGACCTGGTTCGCTAGGACCAACGCTCTGATACCAACTGTGACGATCACTCCAAATCCATATGGACGAACACGTCATTCATCGATTTCATTGCGAGGTATTTGACCTCTATATGATACGTTTTGTAAACATTGCATTCTTTTGAAAAGGCACACCATAAATGAATATTTAAATCAAAGGTTTTTGCATCTGATGATTTCTATATATAGACAATCACCGTAATATAATAGTTTACAATAGTACTTCTGTTGACAATGCAGTCAAAATAAGATACATGGTGATGATTTGGTGAATGCAACGTTTCCTTGAAAAATATGCCATGTATGACTCCATGCACATAGCTTGTCTAATATATAAGCAAACAGCGGAAGACTTCTAGGAAACCTGAGAATAAACATGCTAACAAGTGTCAACACAAAGGTTGGTGAGTTCATAGTTTTATTGTTTCGTATAATCTGTATATAAAGGTGGATCACAAGATTTCAGTTGTTTCATCCAGAAACGTTTATCAAATTATTCTACAAGATTGAGCACCCTGGTAACTAAACTTTAATGTCTATATAATAAGTACCCCTGTTTTAACATACATGCAACCAACATGTACAATACACGCAAACCAACGTGTCCTAAACTCAAATAACACACGTCCGTTAAAAGGCTAGCGCTCTAGCTCGGACGGGGATGTCAAGCCCTATGGATCCATATACTGTTATTCGCGCCCACCAGTCCATATCTTATATACTGGCAGCTACTAGTTACCAAAGCTAAGGGATTTTTGGTTCAAACTCAGTGTACAATTAAGTATGTACTTGTATCAATTGCATTTAAAATAAATTGCATGTAATATCATCCCAAAAATATATATTGCAAAAGCAATTAAAAGGGGAGCAATGAAACTCACCTTAGCAGCATATAAAGTCGTTCACGAAATGTGACCGAAACTCGGAATATCAAATAACCGTAGATCTCAACCTAGAGAACATATGTTGGTCAATAAATGTCTATCATGCTAGGTCAGGTCATAGTGTATCACAATCCTAATGCTCGAGATTGACATACAAAAGTTATCCAAAGTCGTTTCAAAAAGTCAATTTTGATAATAGTTCAACAAAACGAGACGTGCTTTATATAAGAATTCATTTACTCGGCTGGTAATATTTAAAAAAATCCATTTTATCAATCTCGTAAACAAGTTGTTTAAATCTTAATTGCATATTCAAAAGCAATTTCAATTAACGTCAATCATAATTCAGTTGATCATATCTTTTAATCCGTTCATCGAAACTATTCGATATCTAAATGAAAAGTTATTGATTTTTCGCCAGCTTTTCAAAAACATGCATATCATATACCTTTTATCAGTAATATATGTATTTAATTCGTAATTCATCATAAACTATTTAGCGAAGAAATTTAGCATACAAGCATGCATAAATATATATACTCGAGCACTAGACATGGATACACAATTAATATATAAAAGATAAGATATGAATGCTCACGTATCAATATTGTGATTCAATATTGTAGGAAAGTACGTAGACGCAACGGAGATGATAAACACTAGGTTTGACTTGCGAACTATACCCATGAACATTACCCATAACTTCCATAGCTATAACCCATAATTTCTTTAGCTCTATCCCTCTCATAAAACTCATTTTGAAATAGCTCGCTCATGACCTCGTCGTAGTATTTTATGTATAAATAATAATAATACTTACTTGTTAATTAATATTAATAATAATAAATAATATATATATATATATATATATATATATATATATATATATATATATATATATATATATATATATATATTACAGAGAGTGAGAGAGATATTGAGAAAGGGGGTAAAACATTCGGCAGAAAAATTGGAGCATTTATAGTACTTTTGCTGAAACTGAACCCCATGCGATCGCATGGGTTTTATGCCTATTTCTCATGCGATCGCATGGCCCCAAAATTCAGCTCACAATTTTTTTAACTTTTATCTTGTTGACATATTTTTATATAATATATATAATATATTTAATTTAAATAATTAAATATATATTATATTAAATTCACGTGCATAGTTGACTTGTAATTTTTGTTCCGATAAGTCGTACGTTGTCACTCGACTTATGTCCCGATTCCGGTTTTTCGAACGTCCTTTCGTACACTAAGAAAACTGGCACTTTACCTTTCGTGACTCGTACCTTTGTCAAAATATAGATTTAAATTATTCAAAAACTATACCACTTAAGATATAACTTATACAATTGAGTGTTTTGGTCATTTACTTCTATAAATCAATGGCTCGTTATCTAACAAAGTATATTTAATAATATTGTTTTAATTCAAAACATTTTGTAACCAAGTTAATATTTAAAAACACGTTTTAAATATACGTCGCAAGTTATTCATATATCTAATTTCAACAGTTAATATTCCTTATTATTGTATATGTCCAAATTACGTTATTTAAACTAACACTTTACCATTTATTTCGAATATCATTAAAAATGAACGATTTCCCAAATCAACGTGGACCTCACAACAGAGACTCGTAATAATATGATAATCTTTAAGGGACTCAAAAAATATCTTTTAATTCAATCGTTTGGCATAATCTTTTAACTCCGTAGTTAAATATATCAATCAGATAATCAAACCAATAAAGTTAATGCACAGTATCGTTTTCATAACACTTTGTTACGTTTTCAAGTTATAGTATATATATATGTATCTATTTACATATATTTGTTCGCGAATCGTTGAGAACAATCGAAGGGTATTTGAATAGTTCAATAATTTTAGGATTTAACTTCATAGACTTTGCTTATCGTGTCGAAAACGTTAAAGATTAAGTTTAAATTTGGTCAGAAATTTCCGGATCATCACAATATACATCACACCTTTCGTACCAAGTTGATCCTTGTAGGTTGTTGACAGGCAAGTAGTAAGATTTATTTTCAGCGATGTTAAAATCATTGTCTTCAATTATCATGTTGTGCAATATGATGCAACCATACATGATTCTTTTGATTTTGTTTACGCTATATGCCCTAGCAGGTTGTCTTAAAATACCCCAACGACTGATAGTTTCGCGAGGTGTATATAAAATACTATTAATTTTAGCAGAAAAATACTATTAAATACGATACAATTTTACACAAGATATTTATTTATTTAGAGAATGGATATACTTAAACCTTGCTACAACACTTATAGGCAGTGTACCTAATCATACAGTAGTGTAGTTTTTAGTAAGTCCGGTTCGTTCCACGGGGAAATCTTTAAACAAAGCTTAACGCTATATTAGTTTACTTTTATAAAAATACAAATATATATATAAGTAATATTATTATTATAAAGGGGGGTTTTTACCGTTTAATGACCGGTTTGTCGATTTTAAAACTTTAGTCGCAGTTAAAACCAAATGTAAAATATTAAAAATAAATACAAGACTTAAATTAAAGCGTAAAGTAAATAACGATAATGAAATTGCGAATAATAAAAGTGTGATAAAATAAACTTGCGATAATTAAAAAGTACGATAATTAAAAGTGCAATTAAATACAATAACAATAAAAATGCGATAATTAGAAGTGCAATTAAATATAAAATAAAGGAAATTAAATATGAAATAAAAGAATTATGCTTATTTAAACTTCTGTAATCATGATGTTTGACGTGTTGATTTTAGTTTTATGCCCATGGGTTAATTGTCCTTTGTCCTGGATTATTTAATATGTCCGTCTGGTTTTTGTCCATAACAGTCCATCAGTCATAAATATAAAGTGCGAGTGTCCTCGTCAAATTATCCTTATACCCGAAGTTAAATATTCTAACTAATTGGGGACTTAAACTGTAACAAGATTTTAATACTTTGTTTAATAATTACACCAGGATGTCGACTGAGTGTAACCCAAGGTTTTAATATTTTGTTATCAATTATACCAAGTGTCCTTGTACATAATTTCACCCCTGTTTTAATTATTCTAGTGGCTATTAATCCATTCCCGTGTCCGGTTAAATGAACGATTATTCGTACATATAAATACCCCGCCCATCGTGTCCGATCGAGTGTATATGGTAATTTATAGGGACGCCCAATTGTAAATCTTTATATTAACATTAACAAACTATCATTTAGTTAAACAAATATAAAGCCCATTAATAGCCCATAGTCTAATTTCCACAAGTGTCGTTCTTTTGTCCAAACCCCAATTATGGTACAAAGCCCAATTACCCAATTTTAGTAATTAGCCCAACATCATGATTACTTCGGATTAAATAAGCATAATAATAACTTAGCTACGAGACATTAAATTAAAAAGGTTGAACATAATTTACAATGATTAAAAATAGCGTAGCGTTACACGGACAGAATTTCGACTTACACCCTTACAACATTTGCTAATATACCCTTATTATTAGGATTAAAATTAAAATTAAAATTAAAATTAAAATATAAATATAAATATAAATATTTACGTATAGATATAGAGAGGATGGATATATATTATCAAAAATGATCAGAATTCGGTTGGCTTTATAGGGAATTGGGTTCAGGGATACTCCGCGACTCGCGGCATTTTTTGCCTTCAAACTCCGCGAGTCGCGGAGTTTGAAATTACAGCTCACAAACTTTAGAGTCTTTCTTGCCGACGGATTTTTATATTAATATAATATATATATAATTTTTAAGAATTATTTATATATTATATTATATTCATGTGCATAGTTGACTTGTAATTTTTAGTCCGTTGCGTCGAGCGTTGAGAGTTGACTCTGGTCCCGGTTCCGGATTTTTGAACGTCCTTGCGTACAATTTAATATCTTGTACTTTGCGTTTTGAATCTTGTACTCTTGTAATTTCGAGACGTTTCTTATCAATAATTGGAACTTCTTTGATTGTATTTTGTACTTTTGAGCTTTTTGATCGTTTGCGTCTTCAATTCGTCGAATCTGTCTTTTGTCTTCACCTTTTATTATTTAAACGAATATCACTTGTAAATAGAACAATTGCAACTAAAAGCTTGTCTTTCTTGAGGAATAATGCTATGAAATATATGTTCGTTTTTAGCATTATCAAATATTCCCACACTTAAGCATTGCTTGTCCTCAAGCAATATCGTCTTGAAATACTAGAATCACTTCTTTATTCTTCACACTTTGTACATCAGTGATTTCTATACGGCGGTATAAACAATGGTAGTAACGATATGGTTTACAGTCCCACATGACTATAAAAATTTAGATCCTTTAGGAAATTGGATCTTTATGAAAACATTTGATCTTTTGAAAATTAAATATAGTTTTTACCCTAGATAAGTTTTCCGGAATAACCCTTCACCGGTGTTTGCAAATTCTTTTTGTGGGTTTGGTGGGTTTCAGATTTGAAAATTTTAGCTCAAAACTTGCGGTTTTGTGTTACCCACTTGCTAACCTTGTATTTGGAAAGCAACACGTCCAGTTTACTTGTCCCGTATATTACCTTTCGGTAAACTACCGTCCGGTTGTAAAGGAAAGCGTTGAACAAGCAACTGTTAAGGCAATGTCCCCTGACATGCTTTTAATTATGGTCTATAACGTGTCAGACGCAATTACTATCCTTGGTAGGAGCAATAGTAAAGCTCATCCTTATAATTTTTCAGTCTGGCACAAGGTCCTGTCTTTGACCATGCTATGCAACCACCGTTCTTACGGTTGACACCCGATTTAGTTCAGGTGACCTAATGAATTTCAGGTGAATTCCTAGGATTTTACGTTCAATGGTAATGAACGCATTGAAAATAGGGTTTTCAGAAAACAAATCGGTTTGTAATTTTGATCAAAATATTTTCTCGTTCAAGCTCGAGTTTAGATATCATTGAATTCCATGAGTTTATAATTCTCAATCTTTAAGGTCAATCTCAAGGATTGAGTAATATCAGGCTTAAAAGCTGATTTTTGATCTTTTAAGGAGATTATCCTTTCTGGGGATCTGATTCATTAGTCTTATCCAGCTAATTTGCATGGTGCCCCCCATTTTACGAGATAAATCCTTCTCATGGTTAGGATAAATCTGACCACTTGGCGATCCTGTTTAATGCTGAGGTCCGTGGATTTCCTGCTGATTTTAGTGATGACTTTTCTAGATTTTTCGTCAACCTACAGCTGGTCTGGACGACAACTTCTTGACCTAAATCAAGAAGCGTGTCTTTTTCGGAAGACTTTACTTCCTTTTAATGATGGAATTGATTCATCGTGTAGATCCATCTCTCTTACAGTAAATCAGGTAAAACTTTTTAGTTTAGTCCAAAGCAAAAGTATTTTCAGTTATTTGTACAAAAATATGTGATATATGTTTTGAATAACTTGGAGAATTTTCCCACACTTGATTTTTATTTTCCTTTTTATTGTCCTCTATTCCATTTTAAATGAATTTTAACATTTTGGTTTGTTTCTCAATTTTATGTCCTTTCTGAGGTAACAATAATTTCGGTGTTAAAACCTAGTTTTATCGTTCATAAATATGTATAAACATGATTTTGAGTTCATTTAATTGAAAATTTTGAAAATTTTTACTAGAATTGGGTAGTCAGTATATAAGACTAGGGTTGTTCTTTATTATCAGAGAGCACTAGATTCTAATACAACTACTGCTTTACTAGTATTTTTAATGGTAACCAAGTGTTTAAGATAAAAATTTTAAAATCCGAAAGAATTTAACCCCTTCCCACACTTAAGATCTTGCAATGCCCTCATTTGCAAGAAATCAGTAACAATTTAAATTATTGAGGGTGATTTGTGTGAAAATGATTAAATTTTACCAAAGTTTTCAAACATATTGGCGTTTGTTTGCTGAATGATAAATGGTGCACATCATTTGTTCATTCCGTCTTGTAGTTATTTCACATATATTTTGCATCTTGTCGTCAAAATTAGTTGCTTTTGCTGAACTTAATGCCAGTCTTTGAAAATGCGTTGTTTTACCCTGTTGTGTACATAAGATAAACTGCAAACATATATACATATTTTTGAAGTTTGGTATATTACCCCACATTCAAAAATTATTAAAATCTAAGAATAAAAGTTAGAAAATTATAAAAACTATTACAATATTAACATAAGTATTAAACGTATCAACATTACAAATTACAAAATAAATAAAACTAAGTAGACTAGGGATGATACTGATACCAATAGGGGTTCCAAGCATAACCATAGGTGCTATAGAATGCTTCGGCAGGGTTATACGTAGGATACGGTGGCTGCATCTCTATAGACCAGGGAGAGAATATGGGTTTTGGAGTAGGAATATAGTTTCTACCTATATGTTGGCAACGAGCTATGATTTGGTTTTGATGAACTTGCCAATCTTCAAATGCTCTCTGTCTAGCATTTTCGTACTCCTGTGAAGCTATAAACCTTTGCATTTCTTGCATTTCATTTCCCCCTCCTACATTACCTTGCTGTTGGTTTCTCTCAACCTGTGGATGTCTACCATGGTATTGTACTGCGGCGTTATTTCGCCTCTTCAAAACTTTCGCACCATGGTATACATTTAAACCTATTGTATCACGGGGTTCTGGTTCTTCTACTAATAATCCCCCCCGACTTATATCCACACCGAGATATTCAGCAATCAAAGTAATAAAAATACCACCTCCTATTATGCTATGTGTCATAACCCGACCTTAACCATAAGGACGAATACAATAACATATGATTTCATCGCGAGGTATTGACCTCTATATGCGACATTTTTCAAAAACTGCATTCGTTTTTACAATACAAACCATAGCTTTTATTACAAATACAAGGTTTAAACAACTTAATAATGATTATCGTTTAGCGATAATCTTAGACTTTCAAACTTTACATGTGATAATAACAATACGACCTCCAACATATTTTACATTACAAATCCTCCGATATGCAGTTTTATTTTTGACACAAATATGCATACTCAAGATCTTGCTTAAATTCAACATGTTGCAGCGGAAGCTTTTAGTTATCACCTGAGAATAAACATGCTTAAAACGTCAACATAAAGTTGGTGAGATATAGGTTTAATGCCGGCAGCGTTATAAACATAGACCACAAGATTTCATATATAAACGTTTTAATAAAAATATTCTAAGTTGTTGAGCACTTGATAACCATACTTAACATTTAATCAACGTCGCATATTCCCTTTATTATGAAATCTTACTACACCGTACCAAGTGTAGTTACTGAAACGAAGTACTGTGCAACCGTTGAATACTGGTCGTCCAGTCCGGTTGGGGTTGTCAGGCCCGATAGATCTATCAATAGGATTCGCGTTTACAATACCTCATGTAAATAATAGTTACCAAGTTACAGGGAAGTATGCCAGTGGTACAACTCAACGTAGAATATATATTTTTAATCACTTGTGTCCATAACGTAAATCATAAAATGCATGTATTCTCATCCCGAAATATTTAGAGTTTAAAAGTGGGACTATATACTCACCTTTTCCTTGAAGGTTTTTAACTTGACTTGGTCTCCGATAGATATCACGAACCTAACCATATATATAATATATCAACATATTTTCTTTTCAAGTAATCGTTACATATATATATATACTTATAATACTTTTAATATTTTCTTAGTCCGTAGCTAGCAGTCTGTTATTAATGGTCCACAATTAGTTGCTCAATAAAATAAATAAAGACCCCATCGTATTCGTATTGATCAGAATTAATCTCGACCCATGGTACCATGTTGTCAAATGGCGTGTTGCGTACATAAAGTACCGTGTTGTCAGATGACGTGTTGCGTACAATCATGAGGTCTTATGATTAATCTTCTCGTGTTGTTTACGGGTTGTCCTGGAATATATAAAATCAAATCATAAGTAAATATATATTAAATATTATGTTAATTAGCCAAGATATGATTAATCCAATTTTGTCATAATATGATATATTACAGGTTTTGAAGTGTTTTAAAAATCAAATTAGAAGGATCTATTTAGTTTGCGAACAGGTTTGAAATCATTCAAACTATGTTCTTGTTGTTAAAAATTTATAACACAAAATAAGATAGCTATATAAATATGAATCGAATAAGATTATGAATAAGGTTACTACCTCAAGTTACTTGGATAAAGCTACTGGAAAAGATAGAAAATAATCTTGATCAAACTTTCTTATGATGATTATAGGTTGTTCATGAAGCTAGTTCTTCATGAGTATATGCTGAGATTGTGAAGAACACTTAGAGTTCCTAAGAGTGTGTTTTTTTTGGTTAGAGAAAGATGGCTGTAAGAATGAAATGAAAAACCAAGGTGATGGTGATACTTATAGGACAGTCTGGTTGTTGAGGGAACAAGGACAAATTATTGTGTTGAATTTTTGAGTAATAATGTATGCTAGCTTACAAATAAGATTCCCTCTTATCTAGGGCAGATCTAAAGATGATAAGGATATTGATTTGATGTGTATTTACCAATAGTAAATACGTATGGATGATGAGTATGATACGGTAAAAGAAGCTCAAAATCGGGCTTTTATTTTGGGTCCAACCGGGCCAAAAATAAAATTTTAAGACATTTTTAATAAAGCAATGTTAGCCCCCAAAAAAAAAATTCCAAGCTAACCTGGCAGCTCGACCCCAGCCAGGGGCTCTGCCCCCTGGACCCCGCCAGGGGTTGCCACCCCTTGGACCCCGCTTATCGGGGGCGCTGCCCCCGAACCCCCGTCATAATCAAGATAAGTTCAACACAACTGTGCACTCCACACTTCCCCAAACTTGTTCGATATTTATCAAGATTATTTTGGTTACAAATTAATCCTATTACACTTAAATCATATTGGTGACATAAATCACAACACATTATAGATTGTAAGTATATATGTCAAAGAACGTTACATATAGTTATCGTTTTGAAAACTTAAGTTAGTGGTCTCAAAGTATACTTATAACTCATTGTTTTTAGTTCACAATGAAATGTTAAACCATCCTTAAATCATGTTAAATATGTATAGATATGTACATATACATAATCGTATAATTATCGTGTGTTATATAGTTCGTGATATCATTGGTCAAATTGGACGGTCAAACGTTGTGTAAAACTCTTTTCAAAAATATAAGTCTCAACAGTTTGGATTGCTTATCATGTTGGTAAGGTTTAATTTACGTAAATATTAATCTCATAAGTATAGAACGATCGGAAAATTCCGGGTCGTTACAGTACCTACCCGTTAAATAAATTTCGTCCCGAAATTTTAAAATTGTACCTATTTTGCCTTCTCGGGAAACAAATGTGGGTACTTTTGTTTCATCTGATCCTCTCGTTCCCAAGTAAACTCGGGACCCCTTCGAGCATTCCAACGAACCTTAACGATTGGTATGTTGCTCTGCTTGAGTTGTTTAACTTCACGGTCCATGATTTCGACTGGTTCTTCTATGAATTGTAGTTTCTCGTCAACTTGGATTTCTTCAAGAGGAATGGTGAGGTCTTCCTTTGGAAGACACTTCTTAAGGTTTGAAACGTGAAATGTATTATGTACTCCGGCGAGTTGTTGTGGTAATTCGAGTCGATAAGCTACCAGTCCAATGCGTTCGATGATCTTGAACGGGCCTACATACCTTGGGTTCAGTTTACCTCTTTTTCCAAAACGTATTACACCTTTCCAAGGTGACACCTTTAACATAACCATGTCACCGATCTGAAACTCTAATGGTTTCCTTCGGACATCGGTGTAGCTCTTTTGGCGACTACGGGCTGTTTTCAATCTCTCCTTGATTTGTACTATCTTCTCAGTCATTTCGTGTATGATCTCGGGACCAGTTAATTGTCGATCTCCTACTTCATTCCAATAGATAGGGGATCTACACTTCCTTCCATACAGTGCTTCGAATGGTGCAGCTTTAATGCTCGCATGATAACTGTTATTATACGAGAATTCTGCTAATGGTAGATATTTATCCCATCCGTTTCTAAAATCGATCACACATGCCCTGAGCATGTCTTCAAGAGTCTGAATTGTTCTTTCACTCTGCCCGTCAGTTTGTGGATGATATGCGGTGCTCATATCCAAACGAGTTCCCAGGGCCTCCTGTAGTGATTGCCAAAACTTTGATGTAAATCTACTATCACGATCGGATATAATAGAAATAGGTATCCATGCCTTGAAACAATTTCCTTTATGTATAATCGTAATAGTTTCTCCATTCTATCCGTTTCCTTTATAGGCAAGAAATGTACAGATTTGGTGAGACGATCAACTATTACCCAAATGGTGTCATAACCCCAGGCAGTCTTAGGTAACTTTGTGATGAAATCCATGGTAATACCATCCCATTTCCATTCTGGGATTTCTGGTTGTTGAAGTAATCCTGACGGCTTCTGGTGTTCTGCTTTGACTTTGGAACAAGTTAAACATTCCCCAACATATGTTGCAACGTCTGTCTTCAAATTAGGCCACCAATAATGCGTCTTAAGATCTTGATACATCTTTCCAACTCCAGGATGTATCGAGTATCTTGTCTTATGTGCCTCATTCAATATCAACTTCCTTAATCCACCCAACTTTGGTACCCAAATACGGTTTGCAAAAAATCGAATTCCATCTTTCCGTATAACGAGTTGTTTCCCATACTTCTTCATTATTTCATTTCCTATGTTTTCTTTAGTAAGAGCTTCTCATTGAGCCTCTTTGATTTGTGAGTTGAGATTCATGCGAATTTTTATGTTCATTGCTCGTACTCGAATTGGTTCCCGTTCCTTTCTGCTTAGAGCGTCGGCCACTACATTCGCTTTCCCAGGATGATAGCGAATCTCACAATCATAGTTGTTTATCAGCTCGACCCACCTACGTTGCCTCATGTTCAGCTATTTCTGATCGAAGATATGTTGAAGGCTTTTATGATCGGTAAACACAGTGCATTTAACCCCATATAAGTAGTGTCTCCATATCTTCAATGCAAACACTACTGCTCCCAGTTCTAAATCATGCGTCGTATAATTCCGCTCATGAATCTTCAATTGTCGGGATGCGTATGCTATAACTTTCTTCCGTTGCATAAGGACGCAACCAAAACCTTGTCGCGAAGCGTCACAATATATCTCAAAATCATCGTTCCCTTCAGGTAACGATAAAATAGGTGCTGTAGTCAACTTCTTCTTCAGTAATTGAAATGCACTCTCCTGCTCAGAAGTCCATTCGTACTTCTTCCTTTTTTGTGTTAACGCTGTTAATGGTTTAGCTATTCGGGAAAAATCTTGAATAAACCTTCTATAATAACCAGCTAAACCCAAAAATTGGCGTATCTGCGTTGGTGTCTTAGGAGTCTCCCATTTTTCAATGGCCTCAATTTTAGCTGGGTCAACCTGAATTCCTTTGCTACTAACAACATGGCCAAGAAATTGCACTTCTTTCAACCAAAACGCACACTTAGAAAATTTGGCGTATAATTGTTCTTTTCTTAACAATTCTAATACCAATCTTAAATGCTGCTCATGCTCTTGCTCACTCTTGGAATAGATAAGAATATCGTCAATGAAAATGATAACAAACTTATCTAAATACGGACTACAAACTCGATTCATGAGGTCCATGAATACAGCTGGCGCATTCGTTAATCCAAACGGCATGACCAAAAATTCATAATGACCGTAGCGTGTTCGAAAAGCAGTTTTCGGAATATCTTCTTCTTTGACGCGTAGTTGATGATAGCCCGACCTTAGGTCGATTTTCGAGTAAACACATGATCCTTGCAATTGATCAAATAAGTCATCAATTCTCGGTAGTGGATACCGATTCTTGATAGTTAACTTATTTAATTCACGATAATCTATACACATTCGGAAAGATCCGTCTTTCTTCTTGACGAATAAAATCGGAGCTCCCCACGGTGAAGTGCTCGGTCGAATGAAACCACGGTCCAGTAATTCTTGTAACTGGCTTTGTAACTCTTTCATCTCAGATGGTGCAAGTCTATATGGAGCACGAGCCACTGGTGCAGCTCCCGGTACTAGATCTATTTGAAATTCTACGATCTAAATGGAGGTAATCCTGGTAACTCTTCCGGAAATACTTCAGGAAAATCTCTTGCCACAGGCACGTCGTTGATGCTCTTCACTTTTTCCTTCGTTTCAACTTTATTAACATATGCTAAGATAGCATAGCACCCTTTCTTCAAGCACTTTTGAGCTTTCAAATAACTAATGAGTTTTAGCTTTGAGTTACCCTTCTCTCCATAAATCATTACTGGCGTTTTATCCTTACGAGGAATGCGAATTGCCTTCTTGGCGCACACAACTTCAGCTCCTATTTTGGACATCCAGTCCATGCCGACTATTAGATCAAAACTTCCTAATTCTACGGGTATCAAATCAATCTTAAATGTTTCTCCGGATAAATTTATTTTACAATCAAGGCAAATTTTATCGGCTTTAATTAGTTTACCATTAGCTAACTCAATCATGTACTTAGCATCTAGAGGTAATGATGAACAATTCAATTTAGCGTAAAAGTCTCTACTGACGTAACTTCTATCAGCACCAGTATCAAATATAATAGATGCGGATAAGTTATTAATGGTAAACGTACCCGTAACAAGCTCCGGGTCTTCACACGCCTCTCTAGCATTAATAACAAATGCTCTTCCACGTGCAGATCCATTATTCTTCTCTGGATTCGGACACTGGCTCTTATAATGACCCTGTTTCCCACACCCATAACAAGTAACAGTGGCCAAGGCAGTTCTATTTGCATTGGTGGCAGGAGTCTTGGTACCGTTTGTATTTGTAGCAGGAACCCTACAATCTTCAGCAAGATGACCTTTTCGATTACAATTGTTGCACACCACATTACAATAACCAGAGTGATGTTTGTGGCATCTGTTACATAAAGGATTTCGTCCTTTGTAACCTGAGTTTGAACCGCTACCCGCACCTTGCATGGTTTCTTGTTTCTTGTTGGATTGTTGATGATTACCTTCCCACTTTCTTTTGTTTCCCGATGTCTTGACATCGGTGTTCTTATCCATAATAACCTGGTCCATCAATTCGTTCGCCATGGTGATAGCTTCATGAATAGTCTTGGGTTTGGATGCTGTAACATTTGCCTTGACCTTTTTAGGCAAACCGTCTTTGTACAGTTCAATCTTCCGTTCTTCGGTTGGTACCAATTCGGGACATAGCAAAGCTAATTCCATGAATCGCTGATTGTAGTTGGTGAGTTCAGTACCAACAGCTTTCAGGCTTCGTAATTCAGCTTCGAACTTCCTAACCTCGTTCCTTGGACAATATTCATTGATTAGCATTGTTTTAAATTCTTCCCAAGGAGTATCATAAGCTACATCTCCTCCTACGGCCTTCACATAGTTTTTCCACCACGTGAGTGCACTATCTTGTAGGGTGCATGATGCATACTTGGTCATGTCCTTCTCAATACAACCACTGATTTTAAACACAGACTCAATCTTTTCGATCCACCGGGTTAAACCGACCGGTCCTTCTGTTCTACTGAATGATGAGGGCTTGCAACCTTGAAAAGTTTTGTAAGTGCACCCCACACGAGGATTTGGGTTAACTGCAGCACCTCTTGTAGCCTCGACCCATAACATTCTGTCGTTCACTCGCTGATTGATGAGTTTCTGGATTTCTTGTTCCGTTATTCGGTTCAATCGCGCCATAATCTTCAATAAGAATGAAAAAATAATTATTCACATGGAATATTATAGATGTAGTATGTATTTACAGTACATCGTAGCTTATTAATAATATGAACCAGTTATTATTATAAAAGCCTTTTCTTCTTATTAGCGTTTTATAATTATATCTAGGGTAGTACCTACCCGTTAAAGTTCATACTTAATAGCTTAGTACGAAAATCAATTACTACCACCCAAATAATACTTAACCATGGAAAATTATTGCATTTCACAGTTCACTATTTTACATATGCTTATCTTACATCAAACATTAAGCAAACCACACTAGTAATATTATACAAAACATTATATAATCCCATGGTTTAAAATAACAGCGCATCATTTAACCCAAAGCGTTTGTGTTCAAAGAAATCGCTTAAAGGTTATCCTGGTTGTCTCCCTGTGTTTTGGCTGAGGAAACGAAGAACTGGATGTCGGGATAGAACTAATAAGAATAGCGGGAATAGGTGTGGAAGTATCTGGTGGAGTTGGTGCCACAACATCCTCTCTAGACTCGGGATTTAGATTTTCCATTTCAGTAGCCTTTCGTTTCTTTCCTCGTTCGAACTTGTCTTTCGTAATTTCCTGTATTTCTTCCTCCTCAGGATCACTTTCCGGTTCCTCTTCAATTGATTCATCCGGAACTTGTGAGTCTTCCCCAAAGGTGTCGTTTTCATCATCAAATAGATTAATGACTGGAACACCATCTGAAGAGTCTGGTTCGGAGTCGCTGAATGTGATAATAAGTTCTAAGCCAGACATCTATCACATAACAACTAGCACGTTAATACCACATAATATTTACATATTAATTTTTAACCAACAAGGATAAGCAATAGTTTTCGAAATCAAACACGGTCAAAGTCCAGACTCACTAATGCATCCTAACAAACTCGATAAGACACACTAATGCAAATTCTCTGGTTCTCTAAGACCAACGCTCTGATACCACATGTCATAACCCGACCTTAACCATAAGGACGAATACAATAACATATGATTTCATCGCGAGGTATTGACCTCTATATGCGACATTTTTCAAAAACTGCATTCGTTTTTACAATACAAACCATAGCTTTTATTACAAATACAAGGTTTAAACAACTTAATAATGATTATCGTTTAGCGATAATCTTAGACTTACAAACTTTACATGTGATAATAACAATACGACCTCCAACATATTTTACATTACAAATCCTCCGATATGCAGTTTTATTTTTGACACAAATATGCATACTCAAGATCTTGCTTAAATTCAACATGTTGCAGCGGAAGCTTTTAGTTATCACCTGAGAATAAACATGCTTAAAACGTCAATATAAAGTTGGTGAGATATAGGTTTAATGCCGGCAGTGTTATAAACATAGACCACAAGATTTCATATATAAACGTTTTAATAAAAATATTCTAAGTTATTGAACACTTGATAACCATACTTAACATTTAATCAACGTCGCATATTCCCTTTATTATGAAATCTTACTACACCGTACCAAGTGTAGTTACCGAAACGAAGTACTGTGCAACCGTTGAATACTGGTCGTCCAGTCCGGTTGGGGTTGTCAGGCCCGATAGATCTATCAACAGGATTCGCGTTTACAATACCTCATGTAAATAATAGTTACCAAGTTACAGGGAAGTATGCCAGTGGTACAACTTAACGTAGAATATATATTTTTAATCACTTGTGTCCATAACGTAAATCATAAAATGCATGTATTCTCATCCCGAAATATTTAGAGTTTAAAAGTGGGACTATATACTCACCTTTTCCTTGAAGGTATTTAACTTGACTTGGTCTCCGATAGATATCACGAACCTAACCATATATATAATATATCAACATATTTTCTTTTCAAGTAATCGTTACATATATATATATACTTATAATACTTTTAATATTTTCTTAGTCCGTAGTTAGCAGTCTGTTATTAATGGTCCACAATTAGTTGCTCAATAAAATAAATAAAGACCCCATCGTATTCGTATTGATCAGAATTAATCTCGACCCATGGTACCATGTTGTCAAATGGCGTGTTGCGTACATAAAGTACCGTGTTGTCAGATGACGTGTTGCGTACAATCATGAGGTCTTATGATTAATCTTCTCGTGTTATTTACGGGTTGTCCTGGAATATATAAAATCAAATCATAAGTAAATATATATTAAATATTATGTTAATTAGCCAAGATATGATTAATCCGATTTTGTCATAATATGATATATTACAGGTTTTGAAGTGTTTTAAAAATCAAATTAGAAGGATCTATTTAGTTTGCGAACAGGTTTGAAATCATTCAAACTATGTTCTTGTTGTTAAAAATTTATAACACAAAATAAGATAGCTATATAAATATGAATCGAATAAGATTATGAATAAGGTTACTACCTCAAGTTACTTGGATAAAGCTACTGGAAAAGATAGAAAATAATCTTGATCAAACTTTCTTATGATGATTATAGGTTGTTCATGAAGCTAGTTCTTCATGAGTATATGCTGAGATTGTGAAGAACACTTAGTGTTCCTAAGAGTGTGTTTTTTTTTTGTTAGAGAAAGATGGCTGTAAGAATGAAATGAAAAACCAAGGTGATGGTGATACTTATAGGACAGTCTGGTTGTTGAGGGAACAAGGACAAATTATTGTGTTGAATTTTTGAGTAATAATGTATGCTAGCTTACAAATAAGATTCCCTCTTATCTAGGGCAGATCTAAAGCTGATAAGGATATTGATTTGATGTGTATTTACCAATAGTAAATATGTATGGATGATGAGTATGATACGGTAAAAGAAGCTCAAAATCAGGCTTTTATTTTGGGTCCAACCGGGCCAAAAATAAAATTTTAAGACATTTTTAATAAAGCAATGTTAGCCCCAAAAAAAAAAAATTCCAAGCTAACCTGGCAGCTCGACCCCAGCCAGGGGCTCTGCCCCTTGGACCCCGCCAGGGGTTGCCACCCCTTGGACCCCGCTTATCGGGGGCGCTGCCCCCGAACCCCCTTCATAATCAAGATAAGTTCAACACAACTGTGCACTCCACACTTCCCCAAACTTGTTCGATATTTATCAAGATTATTTTGGTTACAAATTAATCCTATTACACTTAAATCATATTGGTGACATAAATCACAACACATTATAGATTGTAAGTATATATGTCAAAGAACGTTACATATAGTTATCGTTTTGAAAACTTAAGTTAGTGGTCTCAAAGTATACTTATAACTCATTATTGTTAGTTCACAATGAAATGTTAAACCATCCTTAAATCATGTTAAATATGTATAGATATGTACATATACATAATCGTATAATTATCGTGTGTTATATAGTTCGTGATATCATCGGTCAAATTGGACGGTCAAACGTTGTGTAAAACTCTTTTCAAAAATATAAGTCTCAACAGTTTGGATTGCTTATCATGTTGGTAAGGTTTAATTTACGTAAATATTAATCTCATAAGTATAGAACGATCGGAAAATTCCGGGTCGTTACACTATGCGGTCTCATCCCCCTAACCATAGCTGATAAATAATAACCCACACAATAAGGTATACTTACAGCGCTTTGTGGGTCTCGAATACACATATGGTAAAACAAATCCTGTTCATTTACCTTTTCCTTGTTCTTACCTCTTTGTGTAATCGAATTATCTAAAAACCTATGAATCACTCTTAATTCAGCTCTATCTATATCCAAATAAGAGTAATTTCCCCCTTTGAATCGGTGATGGCTTGTCATTTGACTCCATACACCATGTGTATCAAAATTTTCATTTATCTTTCTACCATTTAGTATCAACCCTCTATAATCGGCAGATGCTAACTCCTCAGGCGTATATATACGTAAAGCCTGAGCCATGTCTAGTAAAGACATGTGGCGCATCGAACCTCCTAACAAAAATCAAATAAAAGATCGATTGGTTAAACTAGCTACCCGATCATTTAATTCTATACTACACAACAATTCTTCACACCATACTTTATATACAGGTCTACGCATGGTGAATAAATGTACCCAGTCGTCAAAAGTAGAATTACCATACCTCTGTGCAAGTAATTCCCTAATTGGCCCGGCCAATTCTACAGCTTCTAAGGGTCCCCATTCTATGACCCTAGGTACCTCAACAACTTTAGAATGAAGAGTATGCAAACCCCTTTGGTATTTTGAATAATCTATCCAAAGTCTGTCAAATCTCAGGTTCGGGTGCAACTCTTCCAAGTGCATATCAGAAAATGTCATGACTGGATGAGGTATATCTTGCTTGTAGTAGTTATCCACCTCCTGTTGTTCCGCATTCTCAGCAGGAGCATTGCGAGCTTGGGATGAAGATTCACCCCTTTCAGTCTGCAAAACACATCAAACACAATTTTTGTGCATCCAAATATGCATTAGTGTCAGCAAAATCATCAATCAAAATAATTACAATGACTTGATCAATTTATATCAAACTTAAGCTCATTTTCATATTTTTATCAAATCTACACTTTTTCAAATAAGCATATACGAAAATGTTCGCCAAGTTCATAAGCATTCAACTCAAATAACATGTCAAAATAATCATTACTAGCAATTAAACAAGTTTCAAATGGCATTATCTCTCAAAAATCAAGTTCATGAATTTTAGACTTGAAAAAGTCCACTTTAATTCTCAAAATCATGTTTAGGCTCAAAGTTTGGATCATTTAACTATCTAAACATGTTACACTACTTAATTTAGCAACAATTCATGACAAAAATCGGCCATAACATGTTTATATCAAAAAGCCCCAAATTTGCTCAAGAACACAAACCCTAGATTACTCAAAATTTGAAGTTTAAGGTTTCTAATCATGTTAAATAGCATCAATCTAGGTTATACAAGCATAATACATAAACAATTTAAGCATAATTACACTAAAAAGCATCAAAATCAAATTGGGGAAAAAATTTCTCAAGAACACTAATTTTCGGATTAAATGGTGTTTCGGTGTAGAAATTTACCGTTTTTCTTGAGTAATTCCTTGATAGCATCCTTCTCAACATGATTTTAGTAAAAGATTTGATTATTAACGGTTAAAAATTGTGATTTTGGGGGTGTTTTTTTCGGGTTTTTGAGGTTTGTTTTCGCAGTGTTTTCTGTGGGTGTTGTGTGGACTGAGCTGTTCCAGCTCTTATTTTTTTCTGTAATTCGATCCCTCCGCGAGTCGCGGGGTTTAAAGCTTCAAACTCCGCGAGTCGCGGAGTTTTTTTTTTTTTTTTTTTAACATCTTATATTAATTAAAACAATTAAGTAATTAATTTTAAAATTTTGTTTCCCTTGTTATTTAGGACGAGGTCGTTTCGGATCGATGTCCTAGTCCGTTCCTCGACAAAATTTTAAAATTTGTCTTTTTGTAGCGATTGTTTTAAAAGCTAAGATTTTTGGGTTTTTTTAATGTTTTTGGCATACTTTAATTCAATAAGATTAAAAATAATGATAATAAAAGTTCTCGTCCCTCCCTCGGGTAAAGCAATTTCGGTTCAAAGACCTAGTCTTCAACTTACGACGAATTTTAAAAATCATATTTTTAACTTAATGAGATGAAGTAAATTTTTGTTTTTAAATTCACACAATTTAAATATAAAATTCAAAATTAATATTAAAAATTCACACCAAACTTAAAATTTGAAATGCATAAAATTAAATATTCATATTTTAAAAATTAAATATTCACACCAAACTTAATTTAAAAATTCATATTAAAAATTCACACCAAACTTAATTTAAAAATTCATATTATAAATTCACACCAAACTTATATTAATTTTTCAAATATTTACAATTTTAAAAATATTGTTTTTACAAAGTTTACAATATTAATTTAAGATTTAAATATTAATTTTAAAAACATGGTAAAAATAAAATTAAAAATCTTTTTGGCTTTTTATCCCACTTTAATCAATCAAATATTATCAAAAATATGCGCCCCTCTTTTCGGTAAAGTAATTTCGGTTCCAAGACCTAATTTAACTCATGACGAATTTTTGAAATATTTTGGGTTGATTGATTAAAGATATTTATACCTTAAGAATAAACGTTAAATTTTGCAGTGATGTAATAAATTTTTGAATGATATCAATAATTTCGGTCGCCAAACCTAATTTTATTCAATACCAATTTAATACTTTATAGCGAACAAATTAGCGTTTATTATCAAAAGGTTAAAAATAAAAAATAAAAACATAAAAACTGTACAAACATACCTGTGAAATAGATTTCTTAGTTATATGATCTATCCCATTCATAAGATAGTCGGTTTAATTGGTTTTCCATGGCTACATAGGCGTAACCTCGAGCATTCAATGTCTTTTCTTCTAAACAAATGAACGGTCCGTCTCTGCATAAAGTAACAAATTCGGTATTTGAATAGGTTTGATTATTTGAACATTTACCTCCATGTGACCATTTTCCGCATTTGTGACATCTTTCTAGGTGTCGTGCTCTTCTTTTCGCTGCGGATTTTGATTTTCCTTTACCAAATTGTAACTTATTATCTTCGCATCTGGATTCTTTTCTAACTCCGTCCATTCTTTCTCTGATTACTGATACTATTTCACTCTGTAGTGTGTCATTATTACGTTTAGTGATCAAAGCGTGTAGCATTAGACCATGGTTTAGTTCACAGGTAGTCTTCATTTTGTAAAAACCTAAAAAAAATAAAAATTCAGAATGGGGGGAGAAGACTAGTTCTTTAGGGTCTGCTAGGGAAAGACCATTCGGGTTCCATTTTCGAGAACTACAAGAAAACAGACAATCTAACTCTAACAGAAATACATATTATCCTTTAAAGACTTGATTCTCCCCACATTTAGTTAGCTGTGGTGTTGAAATTGTGATTAACTTAGTTGTCGACTTCCATCGGACTATCTATGTAGTGTTTAACTCTGTGACCATTAACTTTAAATTCAATCCCATTTGAATTTATCAATTCTATCGTTCCGTATGGGAAAACTCTTTTGACTATGAATGGTCCAGACCATCTTGATTTCAATTTTCCAGGAAATAGCTTGAATCGTGAATTGAAAAGAAGAACTCTGTCTCCTTCCTTAAATTCTTTTGGACTTCTGATTCTTTTATCATGCCATTTCTTCGTTCTTTCTTTATAGATTAACGAATTATCGTATGCTTCATGTCTTAATTCTTCTAATTTGTTTAGTTGACTTAATCGTAGACGTCCGGCTTCATGTAAATCAAGATTACATGTCTCCAAAGCCCAAAATGCTTTGTGTTCAATTTCTGCTGGAAGATGACATGCTTTTCCATAAACAAGTCTAAAAGGTGTGGTTCCAATTGGAGTTTTGTAGGCTGTTCTAAAAGCCCAGAGTGCATCCTCCAATTTAATGGACCATTCCTTCGGATTTGATCCTACGGTTTTCTCTAGAATACGTTTTAAAGCTCGGTTGGTATTTTCAACTTGTCCACTTGTTTGTGGATGATATTCGGTGGAGATTTTATGAGTTACTCCATATCTTTTAAGAACTTTCTCAAGTTGATTATTACAGAAATGAGTTCCCCGATCACTTATTAAAGCTTTCGGTGTTCCAAACCTTGCAAAAAGACGTTTTAAAAAGTTGACTACAACTCGTGCATCGTTAGTTGGGAGAGCTTGTGCTTCCGCCCATTTAGATACATAATCAATGGCTACGAGTATATATAGATTATTATGAGATTTTGGAAATGGACCCATAAAGTCAATACCCCAAATGTCAAATACTTCACATACTTGTATGACATTTTGTGGCATTTCATCACGTTGACTTATTTTTCTGGCCCTTTGACAAGCATCACAAGATTTGCAAAGAAGGTGTGCGTCTTTGTAAATTGTAGGCCAATAGAATCCAGCATCATAAACTTTTCTTGCTGTTAGTTGAGGCACATAATGCCCTCCTGTTGGTCCTGTGTGACAATGGTTTAAAATTTTACTAGCTTCATCTCCAAATACACATCGGCGTATTATTCCATCTGGACAACTTTTAAACAGGTGTGGATCTTCCCAAAAATAGTGTTTTATATCACTGAAGAATTTCTTTCATTTTTGGTACGATAATCCTTTTTCAAGGAATCCACATACTAAATAGTTTGCATAGTCTGCAAACCATGGAATTTCTTTATAATCTATCTTCAATAGATATTCATCAGGAAAGTTGTCTTGTATGGCCGATTCATTTAGAACTTCTAACTCAGGATTTTCAAGACGAGAAAGATGATCAGCGGCGAGATTTTCTGCTCCTCTTTTATCTCGAATTTCAATATCAAACTCTTGTAAGAGTAAGATCCAACGGATTAATCTTGGTTTAGCATCTTGTTTTGAAAATAGGTATCTAAGAGCATAATGGTCGGTATAGACCACCGTTTTTGCTAGAACGAGATATGATCGAAATTTGTCAAAAGCAAAGACAATAGCAAGGAGTTCTTTTTCAGTAGTTGTATAGTTCGTTTGTGCTCCTTGTAACGTCTTACTAGCATAATATATAGGTTGAAATCGTTTTTCAATCCTTTGTCTTAAAACGGCTCCCATTGCAAAATCACTTGCATCGCACATTAGTTCAAATGGTAGATTCCAATTTGGTGTTATCATGATCGGCGCATTAGTGAGTTTCTCTTTAAGAATATTAAAAGATTTGATACACTCATCTGAAAAGATGAATGGAGCATCCTTTTCTAGGAGTTTATTCATAGGAGTGGCAATTTTAGAAAAATCTTTTATGAAACGTCGGTAAAAACCTGCATGCCCTAGAAAACTCCTAACTCCTCTAACATTGGTGGGATGTGGAAGTTTAGCAATTACATCTACTTTAGCTCTATCCACTTCAATTCCTTCTTTTGAAATTTTATGACCAAGAACGATGCCTTCTTTAACCATGAAATGGCATTTCTCCCAATTAAGAACTAGATTTGATTGTTCGCATCTAATAAGCATTCGTTCCAGATTAGCTAGACATGATTCAAATGTATCACCGAAGACTGAAAAGTCATCCATGAAAACTTCCATGCATTCTTCTATCATGTCATGAAAAATCGCCATCATACACCTTTGAAAGGTTGCAGGGGCGTTACAAAGTCCAAATGGCATGCGTTTGTAAGCAAAAGTACCATAAGGGCACGTGAATGTGGTTTTCTCTTGGTCTTCGGGTGCTATTGGAATTTGAAAATATCCGGAAAATCCATCTAGAAAACAATAGTAACTATTTCCGGCTAATCTTTCCAACATTTGATCTATGAAAGGTAAGGGAAAGTGATCTTTTCTGGTGGCGTCATTTAATTTTCTATAATCAATACACACACGCCATCCTGTTATAGTCCTAGTAGGAATAAGCTCATTTTTTTCATTTATAATGACAGTCATGCCACCCTTCTTAGGCACGCATTGAACTGGGCTTACCCATGGACTATCAGAGATTGGATAAATTAGACCTGCATCTAGCAGTTTAATAATCTCTTTCTTAACTACATCTTGCATATTAGGATTTAGTCTTCGTTGGCGTTGCACATACGTTTTATGACCTTCTTCCATAAGGATTTTATGTGTGCAATACGAAGGACTTATTCCTTTAATATCATGAATCTTCCATGCAATGGCTGGTTTATGAGCTTTCAACACAGAAATGAGTTGTGATTTCTCATTTTCAGTAAGAGAAGATGATATTATTACAGGTAATTCAGATTCACCATGTAAATAAGCGTATTCCAAATGGTTTGGAAGTGGCTTTAACTCTAATTTCGGAGGTTCTTCTATCGATGATTTGTATCGATATCTGTCTTCTTCTTTTAGCATTTGAATTTCTTCTGTTGTTGGTTCATATCCATTAGCTATAAGTGTAGCTAACATTTCAGCTTCATCAATTGGTTCATTACCTTCTCCTAAAGAACATTCTCCTGTTCCTTGTAATTCTGGAAATTCTTCTAATAATTCTGCATGTGCATCTATAGTTTGAATATAATAACATGTATCATCTGCAGATTGTGGTTGTTGCATTGCTCTATCAACTGAAAAGGTAACACTCTCGTCCTCTATACTTAGAGTCAATTTCTTACCGAACACGTCTATCATTGCTTTAGCCGTGTTTAAAAATGGTCATCCTAATATGAGAGGAACTTGAGAATCTTCTTCCATGTCCAGAACAACAAAATCTACTGGAAATACTAAAGTACCAACTTTAACTAGCATGTTATCCATTATCCCTCTAGGATATTTTATTGATCTATCGGCTAGTTGTATGCTTATTCTGGTTGGTTTCAATTCTCCAAGGTCTAGTTTAGCGTATAGTGAATACGGCATTAGATTTATACTAGCACCTAAATCTACTAATGCTTCTATTGAACTAAGACTACCCAGAAAACATGGAATCGTGAAACTTCCTGGATCAGATAGTTTTTCTGGTATCTTATTCAACAGCACTGCTGAACAATTAGCATTCATGGTAACAGCCGAGAGTTCTTCCATTTTCTTTCTATTTGAGATTAGATCTTTCAAGAATTTAGCATATCTAGGCATTCCTGAAATTACATCAATGAAAGGAATATTTACATTTATCTGTTTAAACATATCCAAGAATTTTGATTGCTCGGCTTCAAGTTTCTCTTTCTTTATTTTACTCGGGTAAGGAAGTGGTGGTTGGTATGGTTTAACATAAGGTGTATCCTTAACTGTGTTATCTTCATTAACCTTTTCAACTACCGATTCTTTTTCCTTATCTTGATCAGGTTGTGGTTCTTGTGGAGTAAGAATAGCTTCATCAGAAGTTACAGGTATTTCAGGTGGTTTAAGTGTTGTACCACTTCTTGTGGTAATGGCTTTAGCTGTTTCATTTCGGGGGTTAGCATTTGTATCACTAGGTAGACTTTCCGGTTTTCTTTCACCTATTAACCTTACTAGGTTACTTACTTCTTGTTCCAGATTTTGAATAGAAGCTTGTTGATTTCTAAATGCTTGAACATTTTGTTCATTGGTTTGTTTTTGAGATGTGAAAAACTGCGTTTGAGTTTCAACTAGTTTCGTCATCATATCTTCTAAATTCGGCTTTTTATCATCGGTTTGTTGTGGTGGTTTGTTTTGAAAATTAGGTCTTTGCTGATTGTAAGTATTATTGGATACTTGTTGATTGCTAGGACCTTGTTAGTTGTTGTATGGAATATTTGGGTTATAGTTCTGGTTTTGATTGTAAATTGGTCTTGGCGGTTGATAATTATTCTGATAATTATTTCCAGGCCTTTGGTTTATGTATGAAATATTATCTCTTTGTTCTATTGTTAATTCAATACTGAGACAATCTTTTGTCAAATGTGGTCCTCCACACTGCTCACAACTAATTCGTATTGAGTGAATATCTTTAGTCATCTTTTCCATTCGTCTCTCCACAGCATCTATCTTTGCGGAAATGGAATCTAAGTCATGGCTAGAATCGGCTCTAGCTGCTTTAGATGATCTAACGATATCTTTTTCTTGGTGCCACTCATGTGAGTGGGAAGCAGTGTTATCAATAATTTTGTAAGCATCAGTTTCGGTTTTCTTCATAATAGAACCACCAGCTGCTATATCTATGTCTTTTCTTGTAGTGATGTCACATCCTTGGTAGAATATTTGTACTATTTGACAGGTGTCTAAACCATGTTGCGGACATCCTCTTAATAACTTTCCAAATCTTGTCCACGCCTCATATAGAGTTTCATTTGGCTTCTGTGTGAACGTAATAATTTCTCCTTGAAGTCTTACGGCTTTAGATGCAGGAAAAAATTGTTTAAGAAATTTTTCAACTAAAACATCCCATGTATCAATCGCCCCTTCAGGTAACGATTCCAACCAATCTTTGGCTTCTCCCTTTAAAGTCCAGGGAAATAACATGAGATATATCTGTTCATCCTCCACTTCTCGGATTTTAAATAGTGTGCAGATCCTATTAAAGGTACGTAGATGTTCATTTTGATCTTCCTTCGGTGCACCACTAAATTGGCATTGATTAGTCACCATGTGTAGAATTTGTCCTTTGATTTCATAATCTGGCGCATTAATGTCTGGATGAGTAATTGCGTGACCTTGGCCAGTGCGTTTAGCTCTCATTCGGTCTTCCATACTTAAAGGTTCCAGATTCTCCATAATTGAATTTGTTGAATCGGAATCACTAGAGGATTCTGATTTAATGGTTCGTTCCTCAACAATCTCTGTTTGAATGATTGGTGGTTCCGGAGGAAAGTTTAGTGGTTCAGGATCTACGAATCGTTCCTGAATATTCTCCGGATTCTCAATTGTGAGGTCGGGTTCAAAAAATGGATTATCGGAAATTTGAACTAGACTACTTGGTCGACTGGATGACGATTCTAAAGAAAAATCAACGGTGGTAATATTTGCTAAATGTCTTGATCTAGTTACAGGTGGTGAACGTACAAAAGGTGGTGAACGTCTTACTCGGTGCATTCACTGAATATCCTATTAGTTTTTAAAAGGAAAGAAAAATTATAATAAGTTATCCAATCAATAGACTTTTCTGATTTTGCCCACGTTTCGAATAGCCAAAAGATGCAGCAGAGGGGCAGGATTCGTTTGGTCTTAATATAATTGAGGACTATTTGGCTCCAATAACCCGGTCCACGTACAAATCCAACTATTACTACGAACCAGAAAATTTTGATGTCTATTAATTTAACCACTTAAAATAAATTTTCGTAATTTTAAGAAATTTAGATAAGAAGTAGAATAAAAATCTATGTCCTAAAACTAGAATAGCGAGAAATAAGAAAGAAAAAGAGTTCGTCGAAAAAGGTCGAAAAAGAAAAATGGTTGAAAAATAAAAGGTGACGGAAAAATAAAAGAAACTTATAAAACTTAAAAACACTTGACTAACCTAACCTTATTACTACAACTAACTTAAAATTATAATCGCAAATCGAGATTACTAATTGGAATGATAATTGATACATAGGTAAAAGTCGTCTAAAAATATTAAAGCTTACAGGAAAAACTAAATCCCAAATGGAAATAACTTAAAAAGAAACTAAAACTTAAAAAGGCGTCGCAAAATTCTAAAGCAAATAAATCTTAGTCTAAAGAAAAAGCACTTAAGGAATTCTACGGCAAAGCCTAAAAATCTAGAAGTAAAAATAACTATGGCAAAAACTAAGTTTAAAACTAAATATGAGCTAAAAATACAAATATTACGCTAAAACAATTAAAAAGGGACAAAATATAAAAATATACAAAAAGTTGTAAAAAGTACAACTTTTATAAAAATATTATTTTTATATTAATTATTTATTAAAACTATTAATTTTACAATTTAATTAAACTAATTTAACTAAATAAAACAAATTAAATAAAAAGAAACTTTTAAAATAAAACTAATTATAATAATAATAGGTAATTAGGGTTTATAATAATAATAATTAATAATTACCCGTAATTAATGCAGTTTAGGGTTTCTGTCGGTGTCAGGGTAGCTCCGCGAGTTGCGGTATTTCAAGCAGCAAACCCCGCGAGTCGCGGGGTTCCAAAATTCAACTCTGTACAGTTTTGAATTCGACGCGTTTTTTTTTTTTGTATTAGCGTTGCGCTTCCGGCTTTTAAGCGTTTCCCCGGCAGCGGCGCCAAAAATACTTGATAGTTTCGCGAGGTGTATATAAAATACTATTAATTTTAGCAGAAAAATACTATTAAATACGATACAATTTTACACAAGATATTTATTTATTTAGAGAATGGATATACTTAAACCTTGCTACAACACTTATAGGCAGTGTACCTAATCGTACAGTAGTGTAGTTTTTAGTAAGTCCGGTTCGTTCCACAGGGAAATCTTTAAACAAAGCTTAACGCTATATTAGTTTACTTTTATAAAAATACAAATATATATATAAGTAATATTATTATTATAAATGGCGGTTTTTACCGTTTAATGACCGGTTTGTCGATTTTAAAACTTTAGTCGCAGTTAAAACCAAATGTAAAATATTAAAAATAAATACAAGACTTAAATTAAAGCGTAAAGTAAATAACGATAATAAAATTGCGAATAATAAAAGTGTGATAAAATAAACTTGCGATAATTAAAAAGTACGATAATTAAAAGTGCAATTAAATACAATAACAATAAAAATGAGATAATTAGAAGTGCAATTAAATATAAAATAAAGGAAATTAAATATGAAATAAAAGAATTATGCTTATTTAAACTTCCGTAATCATGATGTTTGACGTGTTGATTTTAGTTTTATGCCCATGGGTTAATTGTCCTTTGTCCTGGATTATTTAATATGTCCGTCTGGTTTTTGTCCATAACAGTCCATCAGTCATAAATATAAAGTGCGAGTGTCCTCGTCAAATTATCCTTATACCCGAAGTTAAATATTCCAACTAATTGGGGACTTAAACTGTAACAAGATTTTAATACTTTGTTTAATAATTACACCAGGATGTCGACTGAGTGTAACCCAAGGTTTTAATATTTTGTTATCAATTATACCAAGTGTCCTTGTACATAATTTCACCCCTGTTTTAATTATTCTAGTGGCTATTAATCCATTCCCATGTCCGGTTAAATGAACGATTATTCGTACATATAAATACCCCGCCCATCGTGTCCGATCGAGTGTATATGGTAATTTATAGGGACGCCCAATTGTAAATCTTTATATTAACATTAACAAACTATCATTTAGTTAAACAAATATAAAGCTCATTAATAGCCCATAGTCTAATTTCCACAAGTGTCGTTCTTTTGTCCAAACCCCAATTATGGTACAAAGCCCAATTACCCAATTTTAGTAATTAGCCCAACATCATGATTACTTCGGATTAAATAAGCATAATAATAACTTAGCTATGAGACATTAAATTAAAAAGGTTGAACATAACTTACAATGATTAAAAATAGCGTAGCGTTACACGGACAGAATTTCGACTTACACCCTTACAACATTTGCTAATATACCCTTATTATTATGATTAAAATTAAAATTAAAATTAAAATTAAAATTAAAATATAAATATAAATATTTACGTATAGATATAGAGAGGATGGATATATATTATCAAAAATGATCAGAATTCGGTTGGCTTTATAGGGAATTGGGTTCAGGGATACTCCGCGACTCGCGGCATTTTTTGCCTTCAAACTCCGCGAGTCGCGGAGTTTGAAATTACAGCTCACAAACTTTGGAGTCTTTCTTGCCGACGGATTTTTATATTAATATAATATATATATATAATTTTTAAGAATTATTTATATATTATATTATATTCATGTGCATAGTTGATTTGTAATTTTTAGTCCGTTGCGTCGAGCGTTGAGAGTTGACTCTGGCCCCGGTTCCGTATTTTTGAACGTCCTTGCGTACAATTTAATATCTTGTACTTTGCATTTTGAATCTTGTACTCTTGTAATTTCGAGACGTTTCTTATCAATAATTGGAACTTCTTTGATTGTATTTTGTACTTTTGAGCTTTTTGGTCGTTTGCGTCTTCAATTCGTCGAATCTGTCTTTTGTCTTCACCTTTTATTATTTAAACGAATATCACTTGTAAATAGAACAATTGCAACTAAAAGCTTGTCTTTCTTGAGGAATAATGCTATGAAATATATGTTCGTTTTTAGCATTATCAACGACCTTGCAAAATTCCAAATGTCCTCTCAACGTCTTTACGAGCTGCAGATTGTTTCTTTGTAAAGTATTTCCTTTTTGCGTCAACAACACTTGAGAATCCCTTAACGAAAGAAGCCCACGAAGGGTAAATCCCATCGACTAGATAGTAGCCTCGATCGAAATCAACGTCCTCAATTTCGTATGGAACTTGAGGAGCCGTGTCAGTTAGTAAACTATCAAACAATGGAGATGCATTAAGGACATTCAAGTCATTGTTCGAACCGGCCATTCAAAAGTATGCATGCCAAATCCAATTGTCATACGATGCAACGGCTTCCAACATGATTGTCGGGTAACCGTGATCGCCTCAGGTGAAATGCCCTTTCCATGCATTTGGACATTTTCCCCAAGCCCAATGCATACAATCAATGCTTCCAAGCATTCCAGGAAAGCCGTGAAGTTCTTCATGTTTCTAATACAACCGACGTATATCGTCCTCGGTCGGTTCTCTCATGTATACATTACCATACAAGTCTATAATACATCTTGTAAAATTTTACAAAGACTCACGTGATGTTCTCTCTGAAATTTGTAAATATTCGTCAAATAGATCCGGTGAATCCCCGTATGCTAGTTGACGAATGGCAGTAGTGACTTTTAAAATAGTAGATACTCCGAGAACACCACGTGCATTGGGACGTTGTTGAAAATAAGTAAACCACTTTGGTGCACCGGGACGAGTAGAGTAAGAAAGTATACCTTCAATTATTTTTTCAAGAAGACTTTGTGACATTCGATAACGCCGTTTGAAATATTCAGGGGATACTTCGGATCTTGAACAAAATAATCGTTCATCAAACGATTGTGCGCTTCTACACGATCACGACGAATGTAGCGACATTTTCGTCTTGAGCTTTGAGCCTCATTTTGTTCCTCGACCTCTCTACGTATTACCACGTTATTTCGATAAGCAAATATACTTTTCATTGCGTTAACCAAACTTTCTTCGTCGGAACTACTCATTTTTAAAGAAATATTTTTATTTTGATGATAGAATTTGGATTTGATTGTGGGAGTATATGTTGAGTAAAATGGATATAAAATGATATGTGTTTGTGTTTGTGTTTGTGTTTGTATATGTGTTGTGTATATATAGCATTTAAAAAGGAAAAAAAATAAAAAAAACCCAACGGTACAATATATAGCCGTTATATGTATTTTTTTTTTATACCCCGAACCCAAAACGCATCGCCTAGGCGACTGACTTGACCCCGACTGAAACTCGCAACGAGGATGGGGAGTGGGGAGACTGGGAACGAGGTGAGGGACGGGGTAGGAGACGAGCTCCACTCCCACCGCTCTTATTGGGCACTGAAGGTGATGAAACATCAAGTTTTTTACTCGATCATTCGAAATAAATACAATAAATGCAATATTCGAGCACTTAGTATTAATGGTTGTTGGAATGAAAACCCACAAGCTATTAAAGATGCAGGTTTCGAGCACTTTAAAAAGCAGTTTGAAGAAGCTGATGTTTTAAGGCTATCGATGGAGAATCTCTGTTACCCTTTAATTTCATCAGAAGAAGCAAAAGCCATAGAAAGCCCAATCCTTGAAGATGAAATTTTAAATGCAATCAACGAGTGTGGAAGTACAAAGGCTCTCGGGCCCGATAGTTTTAATATGCACTTTTTCTTAAAAAAAAATTGGAATATTATTAAGGGTGAATTAGTGGAAGCAATCTCGTGGTTTTGGAAAAGAGGTGAAATCTCTAGAGATTGTAATGCCTCTTTTGTCACACTTATTCCTTAAAAATTCGGACCCGTTGAATCTTGGAGACTTTCGTCCAATTAGCTTGATCGGGAGCTACTATAAAATCGTAGCTAAAATATTATCAAATCGTCTCAGGAAAATCTTGCCTTCTCTCGTAGGTTCTGAACAAAGCGCTTTCTTAAAAGTAGGAAAATCTTCGATTTTAAGTTGGAATTTGGTACGCGAGCCTGCAGGTAGAACATCAGACGAAATGCACTCCTTGGTCAGTTTAATTTCATGCTTTTCATATAATTGTAGCTTCAACGATAAGTGGCGATGAAGTTTATCCTTGAACGGTCTATTTACAGTAAAAAAACTGTTAACAATAATAGATGATAAACTGCTCAGCCCCTTCATGTTCCATATCACATAGTGTGAGATGCTCCTTATGTGATGACGATTTATAATTGGTGGAACACGCTTTATTTCAATGTAACCATGTGGTCGATATGTGGAACATGGCGTTTAAATGGTGGGGGTTAAGGAATTTTGTATGCTCAAATATTTCGGATTTGGTTATTGATAATGGTCCTTCTTCAATGTCAAGTGGCGGAAAATCGATTTGGCAAACTTTTTTTTTTTTGAAGGCGAGAAATTTATAAATTAAAAGAAAACTAGCAAGAAGCTAGCAATTACACGACACTAAAAAAAACACCCTACACTAACACCACAAACCAAGCCCATGACATTACAAACCAAAATCACACAAAAAATCCAACCTAAGCTCAAATAAAAAACCAAAAAGACCAAACAACATGAGAGACACGAAAGAAAGACTAGACTCCGAATCCACAACTTAAAATCCCAGAAATCCATCTCCAAAATAGCCAAAATTTAAATCCACCCTGCTACACGTCCGAATCTGAGGATGAATAATCATCGTCTTCGTCAGCTACATCGTTCAAGTTCGTCATTAGATTAACAAGTGTAACTCGTTCGTACCACTTAAGTAAATCTCGATTTTTATTACGTTTCAAATGTTTTTTTCCTCGTATATAATTTAAAAAGTGGTGCCTATTTAACACTCTAGTATTCTTCATCGTCTTCTTGGAAAGAAAGCGAGTCAATAATGCCGAACTAGCTTCTTTTAGATCGATATTTGGACTAAGAACATTGAAAGAACCCATCTTTAATGTGGATAAGTCTATATCTAATTTGGAAGAATCGGAATAACATGGTATTTCAAGGCAAAAAATGGAATGCCCCGATGATTCTAAATGAGATACAAATTAAATCGTTCGAGTGAATTTCTTCGAGAGTAATAAGGAACAAGTTCGAGTAGCTAACGTGGCTTTCAAATTAAAGTGTTTATCTTAATATTTTCTAATGTAGAAGGTTTCGAGTTTATGTAATTCATTGTATAGCTTTGGTTGCCCACTTCGCAACCGGTTTAGTCTCTTCGGCTTAGTCTCTTTTGTGTTTTTGTATTAGGTTTCGTGTTGTTGGATGGCCTCTAATTTGGTGTGCCATCTTTTCGTTGTACTCCGTGTGATAATAAAATTTCTTGTTACTTTTTTAAAAAAAGATCTGATTTGATAAATCAAGTTTATAGGTCATAATTCAAAAGTGCTCAACTAAAACGCGATTTTTAGAACATGTTTATGTAAAGACTAAAGAGAATGATATGTTAAAATTAGTTTTTAGAATTTCAGATTGACCTCCGGGGGTTTTCTCCCGGATCCATTCAGGATTCAAACCTGATCCGCCTGCCCCTCGGGATGGTTAAAGGATCGGGTTCCTGTAATGCGATTCGGGTTTCCTCCCGAACGCGTGTGTGTGTGCAAATGACGAGTGTCGTTGAAATAAATGATACACTGATGCAAATCTTGCCGTTCAAAAAAAAAAAAAAAAAAAATTGTGTGATGCCTGGATAACTTGTTCCCTAGTGTACACCTATCTAGCTTGTGTTCTGTGAGTTGTTTGCCTTTCTAGAACTGAAAAGTAATTTCATGTCAAATTTATTGGGTTAATTTCGAGTTGGTGTATCTAGACTCGATATTTCAATGGAGCAAATTTAGCTTCTCATACTTGATAATAACGTGGAATCCAATTTTCACACGATTAAATTAGTTAAATCTTCTATGTATATCGTCTTCAACTTAAATTAATACGGAGTAATATTTTCACAATTACTTACTGCTTTTTAATAAAAATTGATCAGAAACTCAATATGTAATACGGAGTATAAGACCACTCCCTATGGTTCCATTATCCGTCATTATCCGCTCATTACCTGTAATGAACCATAGGCACGGCTTAGTTACCCGCGTTAGTTACCTGCACTGAAGAGTTTTAGTTAGTTATAGGAATTGTGGGTCTCAGTAGTTTTTATTATTGGACTTTATGGTTTATTGCTTGTACGTTGTATATTAAGAGGAGTATTGTTTTAGCCATGATAGGGAGTGTTTAGTTATGAGTTAGTTATAGGATATTGGTGTTGATGTGACGCTAATGTGGAAGGTTAAGAGGATGAATAGTTTAGTTACGATAGAGAGTGACCTAAGACCACTCCCTATAGTTA
This sequence comes from Rutidosis leptorrhynchoides, assembly GCF_046630445.1. Classification (NCBI taxonomy): domain Eukaryota; kingdom Viridiplantae; phylum Streptophyta; class Magnoliopsida; order Asterales; family Asteraceae; genus Rutidosis; species Rutidosis leptorrhynchoides. The sequence continues at coordinate 520,699,944 of NC_092336.1, forward strand.
GTTACTCGCTCATTACCCGTAGTTACCCGTACTCATTACCCGTAGTTACCCGCTCATTACCCGTAGTTACTCGCATTAGTTACCCGCACTCACCATGGATTTAATGGAAGAGTTTTGGTTAGTTATAGGAATTGTGGGTCCCAGTGGTTTTTTTATTGTTGGACTTGATGCTTTATTGCTTGTACGTTGTATATTAAGATGAGTATTGTTTTAGCCATGATATGGAGTGTTTAGTTATGAGTTAGTTATAAGATATTAGTGTTGATGTGACGTTGATGTGAAAGATTAAGAGGATGAATAGTTTAGTTATGATAGGGAGTGGCCTAATAAAATGAAAACCTAAGCGACTTTATTAACGTATGGTCGAATTTTAACGACCAAGAATCATATTAACTCAAACTCAAATTTGAGAGGACTTCACTGATACAGATGTCAGCCATTGTGACACAAATTGAATCGACGAATTCATTCATTATCCAGCCCTTTTAATCTTATCCAATCAAATCAAATTCAATAAAAATTCACAAAATTAAATTGAAATGAAATGTAAACGTTAGTCACGTTGCCGCATAAGCACACGTGCCAGTTAAACCTCGTTGACACGTGGCATTGGTTTGACCATCAATTAACGGTGAGAAGTATCTAGTACTTCCGGGAGCTCCAATCCCGTGCGCAAATCCCCACTCTTAAACGTAAAAGAAAAATAAATTAAAATAAATAAAACAATAATACGGAGAAATATACTTATATAATAAATAAATAAATAAATAAATAATCATAAATAAACAACTTATTTTTCTCCATTTATAGACGACACCTTTGCCATTCAATTCTCATTTCATCGTATATTCAAGGAAGGAGATCAGTATCATCAATAATATTAATTCACATTCCATTTTCACAATTAGTCATAATTTCTATCATAATTATAAATTATTTTGATTTTGATGAATGAATCATTTTTAAAAGATTAAATTCGTTAATCTTCCTTGTTATATGGTCTTTCTGGGGATTAAAAACTCTGTTTTCGTTATTTTTCATCAACATCCATATAATCGTTTACAGGTGAAATCAAATCACAGCAATATTAATATTAATATTTATAGTAATATTAATATTAAATCCCAGTTATTATTATTAAATTCGCCAACTTTATTATCAATCTCATCAGCATCAACCAAACCTCGTGTTATTTTTCACACCAAAAGAATGGGAGGAAAAGATATGATGCTGACGTCAGGCGCAAGCGGGCGTGTAAGGGCGTTGTTATCGATTCAAGTTTTGAAGAGTTTATTGATGCTTTTGAATGCGTTTTTGTTGTTGTTGATTTTGCCGTTTAGAGGACGGAAGAGATGTTATCCGGAGGTGGTGAGCGAGAAAAATAATAATAATAATAACAATAATAATGATGGGACTGGGAATCGGAAAGTTGTTAGGGTTCCGGCGACGATTGTGCCGTGGAAGAGTGGTGCGACGGCGGCGGTTGCGGTGGATGCGGAGGTGGCAATGAGACGTGCGATTGCGATTAAGAAGGTGACGGATGGTGGTGGTGTTTTGCGGCGTGAGTATTCGTTGTTTGTGACGCCCAGGGGTGATACTATGTTTACGCAATCGTGGACCCCAATTTCCGTCACTACCAGGTAATTGTTTACAGTTGTTTATGGTTATTTTTATTACATTTATTAATATTAATATGTTATTATTATCATTAATATTAAATTAATTAAATTAAATTAATTACAGTAATTATTACAGTATTTTATTTGTTTTGGGTAAGATTGATCATAGATTCATTGATTTGGTGTTACCTTTGTTTATTGTTATTGTCAACTATCCCAACAAGTAATTAGTCATGCATTCAATTATTTTTTTATTTTGTGACAAAAAAATAGTAAGCCATGATAGATTCATAGGGTTAGGTTGCAACTTATTGTTGGTTTATTTTGGCCAGTAGAAGATATGTTTATCCCATATTGGTGGGAGGAAGATGTGAGGGGTGAGTGACTTGGTTATATAAGAGGGGCTAAGTCTTCATTCCAAATCGCACTAATGTATTTGATTATTTCTTTCTTTCTTACCCTTGTTTGAGAGTTGTATTAGTTAAATATTTTGGAGAGTGTAGTTGGCTTAAGAGAGTCGTCTATATCATTGTAACAATTTGTGATATAGTGTATTTCTCTCTTTGGGGCCGGTGGTTTTTCTCCTGTTTTGGAGTTTCCACGTTAAATCTTGTGTTGTGTATTGTTCTTATTTCTTTACTATTATTGTTGGGCTGGTGGTGGGAATTAGTGAGACCGTAATTTCCCAACAACTGGTATCAGAGCGTCAGGTTTGACGGGGGTCTCGGTTATAGGAGTCGGAGTATGCTCTGTGGTTGCCACGGGAGTGGATCGTCCACATCAGAAACGAGTTCTATTGATCGTATAGGGTATCTGGTTAGACAATATTTTTTCTGATTCGTAGTAATAGTTGGATTTGTTAGTGGCCTAGTTGTGGATTTCCGATTTAAAGGGTCCTGGCTACCTGCTACATCTTTTGGCTATTCGAAACGTGAGCAAAATCAGAGAAAGTGTTGTTTATAGGATACGGATACGATGTCGAAGTTCAGTCCAATGAGGTTTGATGTTGAGAAATTTGATGGGAGGATCAATTTTGGCTTATGGCAGGTTCAAGTCAAGGATGTGTTGATTCAGTCTGGTTTAGACAAGGCTTTGAAGGGTAAACCCACCCTTGTTCCTGGCAGTGATTCTAGCAGTAAGTTCGATGAAGAAGAATGGGATGATATGGATTTGAGGGCAGCAAGTGCGATTCGTTTGTGTCTTGCAAAGAGCGTGCTACGGGTTATCAACGGCAAAGGAGCTTTGGGTTAAACTAGAGCAGTTGTACCAGGGCAAGGGCATCTCAAATCGGTTGTGTCTTAAAGAACAATTTCATACTCTGCCTATGGATGGGGGTTCAAAGATTTCAGATCATCTAAGTATTCTTAACGGTATTGTTTCAGAACTGGAGGCTATTGGAGTTAAAACGGATGATGAAGATAAAGCTTTGAGGTTGATATTATCTTTATCATCGTCTTATGAACACATGAAACCTATTTTGATGTATGGGAAGAAAACTCTGAAGTTTGAAGACGTTACTAGCAAGCTCCTATCCGAGAAGAAAAGACTGGAAGGTAACGGGGTCTCGTCATCAGGAGATACGATAGTGTTGTGTTCGGATAGGCAGAAGAGAAACTCTAGAAAGAATCTGACATGCTGGAAGTGCGGGAAGACTGGGCATGTAAGGGTTAATTGTCCAGGTGGAGCTAATCCGGCAAATGGCTCCAAAGACGCTAACATTGTCTCCGTTGTTACGGAGAGTGACGAATTCCTCTGAAGTCACGTCATCCTCATGGTGTGTCCGCGCCACCATGGAAAGGGATATTCGTTAGCGATTCCACAAATTGTACATGGGCATTGGTTTGGCGTTGATGCAAGGTGTGTGGTGGAAACTGATGTTGTAGCTGATGAAACTTTCAGGGAAAGCCAAACAGGAAGTTGCACCATAACTGTTCAGCTGGTTATACAACATGTGCCGAGGTGAAATGCTTGGAATGTGATATTCTAAGTGCTATACTCTTAATGGTGAAGTATGATAATTCTTGTTAAGAGTTATGATTGTCTGTGATGACAATGATTGTCGGTTTAGACAATGTTCGATGAAGATGCAAGTTTTGTCTCTTGGGAGATAATGTCAACGCCATGAAGATGAGGATCTTGAAGTTGTCGTCGAGGAAGCGTCTACATCGGTTATCCTTGCAATGTGGAAGCATGGTTATCTTCTTCTATCCAAAAGGTGGAGATTTGTTGGTTTATTTTGGCTAGTAGAAGATATGTTTATCCCACATTGGTGGGAGGAAGATGTGAGGGGTGAGTGACTTAGTTATATAAGAGGGGCTAAGTCTTCATTCCAAATCGCACCAATCAATACACTTTAAGTATTTGATTATTTCTTTCTTTCTTACCCTTGTTTGAGAGTTGTATTAGTTAAATATTTTGGAGAGTGTAGTTGGCTTAAGAGAGTCGTCTATATCATTGTAACAATTTGTGATATAGTGTATTTCTCTCTTTGGAGGCCGGTGGTTTTTCTCCTGTTTTGGAGTTTCCACGTTAAATCTTGTGTTGTGTATTGTTCTTATTTCTTTACTATTATTGTTGGGCTGGGTGGTGGGAATTAGTGAGACCGTAATTTCCCAACACTTATATTGTAAATCTTAAGGTTGGAACAAGCCGATCCTAGATCGGCTTCTTTAAATATCAAAGAGCTTGAACTAGAGATTATTAGACCAGGGATAATGCAGGCGGTTGTCCCCTCTCCCCTATGATGTGTCACCCACAACCGCCTGTAATGGGGCGTTTTTGGGCATTTGTGGTTGGGCGTTTGTCAATGTAAAACGCAGCAAAAAAGGTGCTTTTGTGATTTCTTAATTATTATTTTAATTCTTTTTCTACTTTTTTCATCACCTTTTAATCCAACCTCCTATTATATCTTGACACATCACTCACAAATGCCCTTAACAACCTTTCTAATTACAACTACTATAATTACCCATAAAAAACCCTTCATCCACTCCTCAGCGTCACCATTATCGGTGGTCTTAATAATATAAATTCTTTTACCGTTTGATGCATGTGATACATGTTGTTAAAGTTTTTAAACTTTATGTAATTGATTTGTTTTCATTCTATATATGTTGATCCCTTAAAATTTAATGGAAGAATCTTTATATGATTGTCTGATGTTGACCAATTAAATTAGGGGTGTGCCTTTTTTGTTTTGTTTTTAGTGATTAAGTGATGATAATATGATAAGTTTTGGCAAAAGTGAGTAATTTTTGATTAAAAAAATGGTTAGACAAATTGATGGTGGTTGGGGATGTATGTGTTTACCTTTTTAAAGGTCACTGTTAGTGTGCTGTGGCTAACCATGTTTAATTATCAGAACTTTTAGTCAATATTTGTGGTCCCAACTGCTAATAACCCCGGCCTTTTTCAAGTCAATGTTGTGCGTACGATGATAAGGGCAGAGTTCGGAATATGGCCTTAATTGACATTGAACACTCTGATTAAACCAATTGGTTTGATTATAATAACATAACTAGAAATGGAATGAATGAATATACTCTTTTAATCAATGGAACATACGAGTATATCCTCATTACTTAAGTGTTAAAATCAATGTTTTTTTTTTCTTGTCATGATTAACTTCATACGTAATTTTCAATGTTATATGGACATTACTTAGTGTTGTTATTCGAACTAGTGATAGAAGATATTTAATTGTGGGAGGGGAAAAAACAATGATGTCTAATAAACAATGAAAATGGAATCTCATATTGTTACAATTGTTATGAAAGCTATGTGCCATGTTCGAAGAAAAAATAGTTAGACATTCTATTAAGTCTTGTTTCCATTTCTCTCTTAATGGGAAGGGGTGTCTTATTCTATGTCTACTGGAAAAAGACCAATTTTTAGATTAAGTGACAGATTAAGTGTCAAAGAAACAACAAATTTACTTATTGAATTAACAGCTTTACTAAAACAGACCATTAAGTAGAAAATAAACAGACCTATCTCATAGAATTAATCCAGGACAATTATCAATTTGTAGTAGGTCAAAATGGGATTGTGTAAAAAAAAGGGACTGTGTAAAATGTGATGCATCCAGGGGCGGACCCTATAAGGGTTAATCGGGGTCGGCCGCCCCCGACGACTCAAATTTTTTTCAGCGTTTTTTTGTGTTAAAATTCGACGTGTAGTGTATTTCTATGTTAAGAAGTTGTTTTGATCAAACTCCTAACATTTTGTACCCGTTGAAAAAAAATCCTTCCACTGGATGAATCAGCTTGAAATTTCTAGTGCATTGTCCTTCACTCATGATTTCTAACATAAAGCACACATCACACAAGACTTCGGTATTTGGTCAAAATGTGGTATCATTTTAGCCTGTAAAATATTGGTGTTGGTTAGGTAGCTGATGTTGTTTATCGATCACTTGCAGGGCACTAGTTGTTCTTTTGCACGGACTCAATGAGCACAGGTATGCACGTTAGACCTTATCAATTGGTTGTTTGACGTAGAACTTGTTTCTCAAGATCATCTTATAACAGTGGCAGGTATGATGAATTTGCCAAGCAGTTGAATGCTCATGGATATAAAGTTTATGGAATGGATTGGGTTGGTAAGTTTGCAACCTTCACATCTTTTTTAGTGCATTATTGCCTTGGATGCATTTTTTTCAATTATTTTTCTTCATTCTTTCACTTTGAGTCACAGTTGAAGTCATTTATTTCTTATGTTTGTTCTATTTCGTTGGTACTATTGTCGGTTCTTATATATTCGTTCTACGAAACTTAGGAAGAAAGACTTCTATCACTGTGCATGCAAGTAGATATCACAATGTGTTAGGCTGTCGTAAAGTTTATCATATATTTTTTATTTTCCATGATATTAGGTCTCTAGCCCCTCCAGGGGGTGTAGTAGCTATTTTCCAATTTTTTTTTTTTTTTTTTTTTTTTTATGGTTTGTCAAAAGTGCTGGAGGTTTTTAATTAAATAAATTACTCCTTCTGACCCACAAGAAAAGAGACCGCACCTGCTATGGTAATTTAACATGGGCAAATTTCAGAAAAAGTTAACCTAAGTTTCAATATTTTTTTAATATAAGGATTGAAAGTTCTTTTTAATCACCAAAAATATAGATATAACTGGAAGTTTGGTTACCTACATTACGATACTTTTTGTTGATATCTGGTATCATGATAACATTTTTCTGACACATTTGAACCTCGAATTCTTTTAATTTAGCAGAAGTATGTTTGGTTACCTACATTAGGATATATTTTTAATTTTAATTTTAATTTTCATTTCTTCTTTTTTTTTTTTTTTCCTTTCTGAAATTTCTCTAATTTAACACAATACGTTTCCAGTTTAACTAGAGTTTTCTGAAAAAAAATCGTCTTAAATGTTGGTTATCCTTGGAGTTTTCGTTATAATAATAATTTAAAATTTTAATTTAGAAGGTAGAGAATTTGGTCGAAAGTATGTGGTTTCTTTTCTTGGGGCGGGAGTTGTATTTTATTTTGTGTTAGTCAGGTAGTGTTAGCAGACGTTGTTCAACTATGCATCTATATTTGGATGTTGCAGGGGTTGACATATTTTGGACGCCCATTGATGCAAAAGCTCCTCTTGTTAAGTAAGCTTATTACTCGAGTCATTGCATTTGGTTTTTCATATGAAAATCATCGACAAAATGCACGTGCTTTTTTGCAAGAAACACACATTACCGTAACGATTACCGTATGTATCCCATTCGCACGAGCAGCTGGTACTCGTTGACCAGGGAGTTTCGAAAATAACTATTTTTCTATATGGACACTCTAAGGCACCCTTATAACGTGTTCTATATGAACGTCGTTGAATATAGTAATATACATAGTAATATATAACTAATATACCTGTTGTCGGTGCCTGGTTTTTTAATTTGTCTGTACCAATTGTAAAGGTCACTTGATCTTTTTCGATTCTGGGGATTTGTATTCTTTTCTGTCAGGCTTGTGTAAATGACTGGTCGCCCGTTGAATATTATATGTGTAACTTCAAATTTCATGTAAATAGAGATGTGATGTATGTGATTTCGTGTTTCAACTTAAGTATTGTTATTAATGCTTTTATGTTTAGGACATGGTGGGAGTGATGGGCTGCATGCATATGTACACTCTCTTGATGATGCTGTTGCTGATGTGGTACGCTTTCTCTACTTTAAATTTATAACTTAACCTAACTTACATGCATGTTGGTAACCAAAAGTGAAATATAAAAGGGAAATTGATAAAGATGTCAAACAAGAAATCATGTCAAAAGCAATATAGATGAAGATGTAACCTTTAATTTATTTAGCCTTAATCGTCGAATAGAGTCAATGTTTTGACATTTCGTATGTTGGTCTCTCTTTCAACTTTTTGTTGCAGATAAACTTTTTTTGTTAGCTAGTTCGATTAAAATCGAAAAAAATTAATGTAGTTAATGTAAATGGTGATGATAGTATATGTGATTGATAAAATCTGACTCGAATGTGGTATGCAGAAAGCATTTATACAGCACGTGATGGCTGAAAATACCACTGGGCTTCCATTTTTTTGCTTTGGGCACTCCACTGGTGGGGCCATCATTCTTAAGGTACACAATTCTGAATAAAGTTTCGATCTTGAATTGACCCATTTCATTTTCCATGTTTTAAACCAAGGTTTCGTTCCTTAACCGTTTAAGAACATCTGACTTGTAGGCGGCACTTGACCCAAAAGTTGAAAAGTCAATAACTGGTGTTGTGCTAACATCCCCTGCTGTTGGAGTTCAGCCTTCCCACCCAATCTTTCTGGTACGACCGACCACTGTTTATTATTTTTTTTTGTTATCTCATTCATAAAATATGTGGTTTTTATTCATTAATCCGTTGATAGGTACTTGCACCGATTTTCTCCTTATTGCTGCCAAGACTTCAGTTAAGTGCTGCAAACAAAAAGGGTGCGGTAGTTTCTCGTGATCCAGCAGCACTAGTAGCCAAATACTCCGACCCACTGGTTTACACAGGGTCCATACGGGTTAGAACGGGTCACGAGATTCTAAGAATCACCTCTTACTTGCAACAAAACAGTCGCAAGCTAAAAGTTCCGTTTTTTCTTCTTCATGGTAGTGCTGACACAATAACTGACCCAGATGCATCTTTGAAGTTTTACGAAGAAGCATCTTCACAAGACAAGTCAATTAAACTTCTTCCAGGCTGTTTACATGATCTGCTATTTGAACCAGAACAAGAAGAAATCAAAAGAGACATTATTGATTGGCTGAATAGTAGAGTGTGAGTATGGTTAGTGAAAATTTCGGACGCTGGTTGTGTATGTGCATTGGGAATAATATGCGGTCGAAAGGTTGAAAGAAGCCGTTTGGGTTGTGTAATTCTTAGAAACCGAGTTGGTGATTAATCGTGCAGAAAAATGGTTTCGAGATACTTGCTGATTGTTGTAGCAAATATTTTGTACATTTTTAGTAGGATTATCGTCGATTATGCAAACAACCGATCACATTTCGGCTATTGTGGTGGTTTCTTCCTTCATACCGGTTTAATGTGTATTGAAGGACCAAATTACTGAACATTAATTTTAAAAATTGTGGGAGTTGGATTTTAGTTTTCATGGTGTTTGTTAACGATTGAAATTAAAAAAATGGGAATTGAGGATGAGAAGCCTATCGAGTTTGAACTCTTAAAAAATAGAGACTATGGGCATAACTGATCATAATTGTTATAATATATAAATATATATATAAATGGATAGTCAATTATTGATACACAAAAGTAATATTATTGTATTACCTAAACTTGTGATATTTTTGGTATAAATAGTCATGAATGCAAGCATTAAACTTGCATCATTTTTCTCACACTTACAAAGTGTTTCTTTCTTTCTCTCCATTATCATCTTTGTTCTTACACTTCATTATTAGCATTCTTAATCAAGAATCAAACCACTAAAGGTAGTTATAAGCCTACTGAATTATAACATCAAGAATCAAACCACTAAAGGTAGTTATAAGCCTACTGAATTATAACACGTTATCAGCACGATAATCTTAATACTAATTATGGTTGGCTCTGCCACCTAAATGATATATGGTCGGTTATACCACCTGAATAATATATGGTCGACACTGTCGCCTAATTATCATTTATGTTACTAACATTTATATTTCTATTATCTAACATTTATATGGTAGACACTGTCGCCTAATTATCATTTATGTTACTAACATTTATATTTCTATTATCTAACATTTATATGGTCGACACTGTCACCTAATTATCATTTATGTTATATAACATTTATTTATGATTGCTTACATATGGTCGATACTGTCGCCTACTTATCATTTATGTTATATTAAATTTATGTTTAATGTTTATATACTTATGAATATAAATTGACTCTAATTTATCATGTTGTTTGTTTTAATTTTTGATAATAGAAAATGTCGAATCTGGAAAAGCTTAAATTTACTCCTTTAGAATCAACGGGAAACAACTACATGCCATGGGTTATAAAAGTAAAAATGCATCTTAAATCAATGGACATTCTTGAAACCATAAATGAAAACAACACTTGTTCTGAAAAAGAACAAGCAACTGCATGTTGCTTTATTCATCAACATATTGATGAATGCTTACAAAATAATTATGTGACTGTAGAAGATCCTCATGTTTTATGGGAAGGTCTCAAAAGCAGATTCAATAATCAAAGAAAAATTTTACTTCCAGCTGCTATGGATCAATGGAGAACATTAAGGTTCCAAGACTTTAAGAAAGTAAATGAATACAGCTCAGCTTTGTATAATACAGTCTCACAACTTAAATTTTGTGGACATGAAATAAGTGATGCAGACATGTTGGAGAAAACTTTCTCCACAATGAATGCTGCCAACATCACAGTGCAAAGAAATTTGAGAATGCTAAAGTTCAACACATATCCTGAACTTAATTCATATCTCTTGGTTGCAGAGCAAAATGATGAGCTATTAATGAAAAATCAGCAATCCCGTCCTACTGGTACACTTGCAATCCCTGAAGCAAATACTGCAAATAATTATAAACAGGGACAAGGACGCGGGCAAGGTCGTGGTTATAATAACCATCTCCATCATCATGCCAAAAGCCATAACTATGGTAGAAACCATCCTTATGGTAATGGGAATGGGCGTGAACGTGGCCGTGGTCGTGGCCGTGGTGGTCAAAGAAATAATAATCCACGAAAATATAAATATCAACCACAAAACAAGCCCACTAAACAAGATGTTGAAGAAAATTCTTCTAAAAATTCTGAAGAATCTTGTTACAGATGTGGTAGAATGGGCCACTGGGCTAATACTTGCCGAACATCTAAACATCTTGTTAAGATGTATCAGGATTCGCTGAAAGGTAAAGAAAAGGAAGTAAATTTTGTGGATAATATTGATCCAACAGTCACTGAGCAACCATCTGATTTATATGAAGATTTCTTGAATTAAATTAATATGTTTCTTTTATAAATAAAACGATTTAACCTTTGTCATCATGTTTTCTCAAATGTTTCAGTTCTATATGTTTTATCAAATGTTCCAGTTCTATATTTGATGTTTCAATTCTATGTATGTCAAATGTTTCAGTTTTATCTATTTGTGTGTAATAAACATTTTGTGTAACATTTATATACTTACTGTTTGTTTCTTATATATGAAGTTTAATATGAATTCTGCTGGAACACAACATCAATCAAGTAGTGGAGATCTCTGTATAGCAGATAGTGGTACTACACACACTATACTTAAATCTGAAAAATATTTCATTGATTTGAAACCAACGGAAGGAACTATACATACAATATCAGGTGCTGCTAACTTGATAGAAGGGATAGGAAAGGCAAAATTCATATTACCAAACGGTACAACATTTTTAATTAATAATGCCTTATTCTCTCCTAAGTCAAGCAGAAATTTATTGAGTTTTTCTGACATATACCTTAATGGATATGATTATCAGTCAGTAACGGCAGAAAATGAGAAATATTTAAGTATCACTAACAAGAATCACGTGATTAAAAAACTGCCAAGACTTAATTCTGGATTACATTATACACATATAAATGTACCAGAAGCACATATGGTGATTAAAGAAAAGTATATTGATCCTGGTGTATTTAATTTATGGCATAACAGATTGGGTCATCCAGGATCAACAATGATGAAAAGAATTATTGAATGTACACATGGACATCCACTGAAGGATAGAAAAATCCTTCATGATACAATGGTTCCATGTATATCTTGCTCTCTTGGAAAATTGATAACTAGACCCTCACCACTTAAGGTTGAGAAAGAATCACCAATGTTTCTTGAAAGAATTCAGGGTGATATTTGTGGACCAATTCATCCACCATGTGGACCATTTAGATATTTCATGGTCCTAATAGACGCATCTAGTAGATGGTCTCATGTTTGTCTGTTATCAAGCCGTAATGTGGCATTTGCAAAATTTCTTGCCGAAATTATTAAATTGAGAGCACATTTTCCTGATTACATCATTAAAAAGGTGAGACTTGATAATGCTGGTGAGTTTACATCTCAAGCATTTAATGACTATTGCATGTCTATAGGAATTGTTGTTGAACATTCTGTTGCTCATGTGCATACACAAAATGGTTTAGCCGAGTCACTGATTAAACGTTTACAGTTAATCGCTAGACCATTGATAATGAGAACAAAACTCCCTGTATCTATATGGGGTCATGCAATTTTACATGCTGCTGCATTGATTCGCATCAGACCAAGTGCAAATCATAAATATTTCCCCCTACAACTTGCTTTTGGTCAAGAGCCAAATATTTCCCACCTTAGAACATTTGTTTGTGCAGTATATGTTCCAATTGCGCCATCACAACGTACAAAAATGGGTCCTCAAAGGAGGTTGGGAATATATGTTGGATATGAAACATATTCAATCATAAGGTATATTGAACCTATGACAGGTGATGTTTTTACAGCACGTTTTGCTGATTGTCATTTTAATGAAACATTGTTTCCTAGATTAGGGGGAGAAATAAAAAATAAAGAAAATGATGTTTCATGGTGTGAACCTCAATTAAAGTATCTTGATCCTCGCACAAAAGAATGCGAGACAGAAGTTCAAAAGATAATGCATATACAAGAACTTGCAAATCAATTGCCTGATGCATTCACAGATACAAAAAGGGTGACTAAATCATATATACCAGCAGTTAATACTCCAGCTCGAGTTGAGATTCCAAATCGAAAAACTGATAATGTAGTCACTCAAGAATCTATACCACGTCTGAAACGTGGGAGACCAGTTGGTTCCAAAGATAAAAATCCTCGAAAAAGAAAATCAGCTGATAATAAGGTAAAAGAAAGTGTTCAAGAAGAACCACAAATCAGTACTCCTACTGCAGAGGAGATTGATGATGTCAATACAGAAATTGCAATCAATTATGCACATTCAAAAATATTATGGAATCGAAATGAAATGAAAAATCTTGATGAGAAATTTTCATTTAATGTTGCATATGACATCATGAATAATGATGATGATCCAGAACCAACATCTATGGTTGAATGTCAAAATAGACATGATTGGGCTCAATGGAAAGAAGCAATACGAGCTGAATTAGAATCACTCAATAAAAGAAAAGTTTTCGAATCCATCATTCTCACTCCTAAAGATGTGAAACCTGTAGGATACAGATGGATTTTTGTCCGAAAAAGAAATGAGAAAAATGAAGTTACAAGGTATAAAGCTAGACTTGTAGCTCAAGGTTTTTCTCAAAGATCGGGAATTGATTATGAAGAAACTTATTCCCCTGTTATGGATGCAATTACTTTTAGATACTTAATCAGCCTGGCAGTTTCTAAAAATTTAGAAATGCATCTCATGGATGTTGTGACTGCTTATCTATATGGATCACTTGATAGTGATATATATATGAAGATACCTGAAGGATTTAAGGTACCAGAAGCATCAAATGCAAAACCCAAAGAAATGTATTCGATTAAATTACAAAGATCTTTATATGGGTTAAAACAATCGGGACGTATGTGGTATAACTGATTAAGTGATTACTTGATAAGCAAAGGGTATACAAATAACCTTACTTGTCCTTGTGTTTTCATTAAGAAAACAACATCCGGATATGTGATCATAGCTGTTTATGTTGATGATCTTAACATCATAGGTACAAATAAAGAGATCCATGAAGCCATTCAACTTCTAAAGAAAGAATTTGAAATGAAAGATCTCGGAAAAACCAAGTATTGCCTTGGTTTACAAATTGAGCATATGCCTAATGGTTTACTTGTACATCAAACAACATATACTGAAAAGATTCTGAAACGTTTCAATATGGACAAGGCAAAATCATTAAGTACTCCTATGGTTGTTAGATCACTCAATGCTGAAACTGATCCATTTCGTCCATGTGAAGATCATGAAGATATTCTTGGACCAGAAGTATCATATCTTAGTGCAATTTGAGCTCTTATGTATCTTACAAATTGTACAAGACCTGACATTTCTTTTGCAGTTAATTTGTTGGCAAGGTTCAGCTCTGCTCCTACCAAAAGACACTGGAATGGGATCAAACACATATTTCGATACCTTCGAGGAACTACTGATTTAGGATTATTTTATTCTAACAAATCAAAACAAGATTTGGTTGGTTATGCTGATGCAGGTTATTTATCTGATCCACATAAAGCTAAATCTCAAACTGGATATGTATTCCTAAATGGAGGTACTGCAATATCATGGCGTTCTCAAAAACAAACACTTGTTACTACATCATCAAATCATGCCGAAGTGATTGCATTACATGAAGCTACTCGGGAATATTTTTGGTTGAGATCAATGACACAAATCATTACTGATTCTTGTGGACTAGAACGCGATAAAAGTCCAACAATTATCTATGAAGATAATGCAGCTTGCATAGCACAGATGAAAGAAGGGTATATCAAAAGTGACCGAACCAAACACATACCTCCTAGATTCTTCTCATACACTCAAAATCTCATTAAGGACAACGAGATTGAAATGAGATATGTTCAATCCAGCAAAAACTCTGCTAATCTTTTCACGAAAGCACTTCCAACTGCTATTTTCAGAACACACGTTCATAACATTGGCATGAGACATGTTCAAAAGATGTAACAACTGAAGCGATGTCTACTTGAGGGGGAGTCAACTCCATGCTGCACTCTTTTTCCCTTAGCTAAAGTTTTTTTCCCACTGGGTTTTCTTTAGCAAGGTTTTTAACGAGGCAGTAACTTACAGTTGATCTTCAACAAACAAAATTGCTATCCAAGGGGGAGTGTTATAATATATAAATATATATATAAATGGATAGTCAATTATTGATACACAAGAGTAATATTATTGTATTACCTAAACTTGTGATATTTTTGCTATAAATAGCCATGAATGCAAGCATTAAACTTGCACCATTTTTCTCACACTTACAAAGTGTTTCTTTCTTTCTCTCCATTATCATCTTTGTTCTTACACTTCATTATTAGCATTTTTAATCAAGAATCAAACCACTAAAGGTAGTTATAAGCCTACTGAATTATAACATCAAGAATATAACCACTAAAGGTAGTTATAAACCTACTGAATTATAACAATAATAATATTCACATAAAATTATTCAATTTTGTGGCCAATAAATTAAGGAGAGAGTAACGAGAGAGAAAGAGCTAATAAACACAGGTATTTTGGCTTTAGCGTAAGGTTTTTATAAAGTCGTGATGTATACATGTTTTTTAAAGTTTACTTTTAATTTAGTTTCAATCGTAAATGGGTTGTATATGATAAAAATGAAAGATTTTTGATACTCTTCATTTAGTAAATAGATCACAAGCGTACATCGCACAACAAAACTATTGCCTCATTAACTAAGCTAAAGTGATTTATTATTTTTTTTTGTCACAAATATATGACAATAATAACCCTAAATGAATAGTAGGTTATGACGTTAGTTAAAACATAAAATCACAACATAAACGACGGCTATTATTATATATGACAAGCGTACATCGCCTAACAAAACTATTATCTCCCCAGCTAAGCTAAAGTGATTTATTATATTTTGTCTCACAAATATATGACAATAGTAACCCTAAATGAATAGTAGTTTATGACGTTATTTAAAACTTAAAACCACAACATAAATGACGGCTATTAGTATATATGATATTCACGAATGGTTGGAAAATCGGGTTAGCCAATATCCGATAATGCCAAGGATGTTAAAATGTTGATGAAATCTTTCTATAATTTTAAAGTTTCATTGTGTATGCGTATATAGTAGTTTGTAAACCTAACACCATCAATTACACCGTTGTTAGGAAACTTATTATATAATAACACAAAATCCTGTATATTGATGTACACCACGATTGAATTCGGAGTTGAAAAATCAAAGCCTGTGAAATAAAGTGATTGGCCTTGGGTTTTTATTGATGCTATGTAGTTTTACATGGAATTGTCTTATTTTCGTTATGAAATGATATTTTGATTTGGTAGATGTGAGAAAAAATTTCGGGTATGTTTTATATTTATATGATATGACATAATGATTCTGGCCCGGATAACAATTGTCGTTGGATATACATTTTACATGAGCATTCTCAAAGTTAATGTAAAATTTTTACCACATCGTCACTGTTTTGTCTTCTTCCACTAATACGATGGCCATAATTTTGTAGATCATCCATTGTTTTCCATTGTTTTAATGGCAAATGTAAATTTGCACATCATCTGCTTTTTTCATTATATCTAACGTTTAAACTGACTTGTTAGTTACATTTATTCGACTACATTATTATTTATAATTATTAAATTATTAATTATAATTATATGGATAATCAAATAACATGAGTAACAATTTTATTTTCATATCATAAGGCCACTTGCTATGGTACAACTATTTCACTATCATTTTTCCTGCCACATCAGCACAAACCCTTTAATATTCCTTTCACATTCATTTCACTAAATACTCACTATCATACACTTCATTTCAAACTTTAACCAATTTAAAATTATTATTTAAATACAATAAATAAATACAAATAATATTTTATTAAATAAAATAAAAACATTACATTATTAAAAAATTAAAAACATTACATAATTAAAAAATAAAAGACAATACATAAATAAAAAAACACAATAAATAACGCTAATTCTTTCGAACAATATAATCATCCGGGAGTGTCCAAATGTGTTCGATCAAATTGTTGCGAAGGACATGATGCGCTCTTTTATCTCGCATCTCTCGATCCACCCGATCTTGGAGCTCAACTCTCTCCGTCCAAGTACGTCGCGGCATGTTTTCTCGTTCGCGGAGATAATCCTCTTCGAGGTCGCATATGTTGCGCTCGTTGTCTTTGGTGATCATGTTGTGAAGTATAACACAAGTGTACATGATTCGACGTATTTTATTGATACTAAAAGGTCTTGCTGGGTGTTTTAGTATTGCCCAACGACCTTGAAGAACACCGAAAGCTCGTTCCACGTCTTTTTTCGCGGCTTCTTGAAAATGTTTAAACTTTATATTTTTTTGGCTCAATTGGACATTTAAACGACTTGACAAGTGTTGCCCATTCTGGGTATATGCCATCTAAAGTAATACCCTTTTGTAAATTCGTGCCCGTTGATAGTGTAACGGATCTCCGGAGCTCGACCATCCAATAAATCTTCGAACAAATCCGATTCATTAAGAACATTAATATCATTGTTCGAACCCGCTGGACCAAAGAAAGCGTGCCAAATCCACATATCGTAGAACGCAACCACCTCGAGCAATATTGTTGGTCCTTCGTGATCACCCCTGTGGTAATGCCCTTGCCACGCAACTGGACAATTTTTCCAAGCCCAGTGCATGCAATCGAGACTACCTAACATACCCGAAAAACAGTGCATCTCCAAATGTTTGGCATGCAATCGACGAACATCTTCTTCAGTTGGTTTCCTTAAATATTCTCGCGAAAACATATGAATAATACATTTACAATAATTCTTTAAACAATCACGCGACGTTGATGCGCACATGTGTAAATATCGTCGAATGCATCATGCGCAATGCCATACGCCAATTGACGTATGGCGATGTACACTTTTGAAAAATATTGAAACCGAGTTGACCGGTTGCATCGTAATGTTGATCAAAAAATTTAAAATAATCGTGTCGCGGTTGAGAATCATACGATAGAATAGCATGACCAATACGATTAAACAATGACTTACTCATTCGGAATCGATTTCAAAAATAATCACCCAGAAATGTTGGATTATCCGAGAAATAATCGTTGTACAAACGACTACTGGTATCAATCCGATCTCTTGATAACCGGCGTCTTCTAATAATTGAACGAGAATTTCGAGTTTCATCTTCTTCGTCCATTGCATTAAGCGAATCAAGTAAGTTACGCGAGTTGTAACCGTCTTGAATTAAATCTTCATCGGAATCGGACTCCGCGCTATCACTATCCGTCACGCTCTCGCTCTCACTTTGAGAATTCAATAAATCATCCATATCCATTCGATTTTTTTTTTCTATTTGTTTGTGAAATATGATTTGAATGTTGGTGTGATTTTGTTTGTTTGAAGTGATAATATATATAATAGTAGTTGTTGTGTATTAAAAGAAAATAAAAAAAATAAAAAATATATCCGTTTGAATTAAAAAGAAAAAAACAGAAAAATCATGTGGGGCTCACCAAAAGAGCCGTTACCTTCGTCGCAGGACCCACTGGCGGAGCCAGTGGCGACTTTCTGGTTATGGTGGTGACGGGTTGGCGATGGGTGGCGATCCCGGGTAACGAACCATAGCATCCGGCCTAAAATCTATAAAAGAAATTTAATTCAACGATAAAATATTTTAACAAACATTTTAATGTAACATCAATTTATATAATTTTTTTTTCTGGGACAGCTGTTAGGATCACCCAGGGGGACTTAACCACCCACGCGTTCATCTCCTATACAGTTATACCCGCCCCCCAACTGCGTGCCCAGAAGAAAACCCGCACCAATCCCATACGGGGCATGGATGGTAAAACTCCCCTCCCCTTTACCCACCAATGCGATGTGAGAAATGTTTCATGGGTGGAACTTCATGATAGAGATAAATTGTGGGTTAATATGTAGCCAACTGGGGTAGAACTCCTGACATCTCCTAAATGAGGCAAACCAACCGCTGATAGTGTAACTCACCTTTTAATTTCTGAACAGATCTTCATCTATTGTGCTATGATGACATATACAACTTTAGTATATCCACTTCTCATTCTATGTCGATCAAACTAATTGTAACAGTTTATTATATTTAACTGAAATAATCAATCGACACTTACTTTTATATGTTCATCTTCATCCCTCACAAACATAAACCTTCGACCAATGCTAACCAACCCTTTTAACGATTGTTAATGTATTTGACATGAATATGTTTATAAAACACAAAACTTAACCGATCTGATTTTATGATATGTGAACTAAACTGCAATGAGACTAATGAGACTTGTACCGGTAAATGATGAACAAAAATGCACATGTAACCTCAATGTGACTAAATAATGACTTGTTTACCCGTCAATCTTATCGCTTCTCTCTCGATTTGAATTATGTTGCATCTTAAATTTTTCTCTAACTCTATTCCTTTTAAAATATAACATAGTGTGAATATGTTTATTAAATGAGCAAAGAATTACTGAAAAGGTTAAAATGAGGTTATGATAGCTGTAACGTCGGTTACTACGTAACCTCTCAGTTACATATATTCTTAAATTTCCGACTTTCCATAACACCATTTTCGTTTTAAACCCTTTAGTTACAAACTTTTAATGATGAAATACTTCCCGAATATAATAAATAATGAGAACTAATGGGACTTTTAACCCTTCAAGTTGTTGATGTAACTTTTTATTATTGTGTTACTATTATTTATTAATGCGATAAAGCTTATTTACTACCGAGTAACATACAAATTTAGGAATGTAGGTCAAGTTTCAATGATATTATATTCTATTTAAATTTAAATAAGATCACATGTTTGATGTAAATATTCATTTATGATAAACTCTCCCAACTTTTTCATCATAATGATCATTGTTTAGCTAACTAATACTATGAATTAACTAACTACAATATAGAATAAATCAAATTTTAAATAGATCAAAACTTATTACTCCCTTCATTAATAATCATATTTACTTTCTTAGAACTCGAAATTTATATGTAGATAGATAAGATATAAGATATTTATTATATTTAAATATTAAGAGTTACCATATGGTTAAGTGGTTATAGTAGGTAAAAAAATAATGGTAATTGAATTGGGTTAATGGACATATTTATGACACACGGAGTCAATATTTATGACACATGGAGTCAATATTTAGATAAACAAAACTATTGTCTCACTAGCTAATCTAAAGTGATTTATTTCTACTTAATCTGACAACTTACTAAAAAATTCATTCATCATGAAAAAGACAATAACAATTCTAAATGAATAGTAAGTTACGACGTTATTGAAAACATAAAGCGACAAAATGATCAATGGCTATTAGTATATATGACAAGCGTACATCGCCTAACACGACTATTGTCTCACCAGCTAACCTAAAGTGATTTATTTCTATTTTGTCTCACAAATTACTATTAAATAAATTATCATGAAAAAGACGATAATGGAGTAGTAAGTTACGACATTATTTAAAAAATAAAGCGTCAAAATGATCAATGGCTATTAATATATATGACAAACATACATCGCTTAACAAAACTATTGTCTCACCAACTAAGAAGTTTATCTCCAAGTATATATATCAACAAATTTATCATAAAAAGGTCAATAACAACCCTAATTAAATTGTAGTTTACGACGTTTTATGTAAAACATAACACGACATTATTGTTAGTTAGAGTTAGAATATTACTGTAGTTTATACTGATTTATAAGAGCAGTGGGAGTGGGAGGATGTCACTACCCCGTCCCCAACATGTCACTTGGTGACACCACTTACCACTCAAGTCCCCAATGTCCATTTACCCCAAATCAGTCGCATATGCGACATATGTTGCCCCTTTTCTTTTATTTTTACCTTTTATTTTTTTAAAAAATAAATTATTAAATATAATAAAATATTATTTTAACACAGACATACACGGCTCCCACTTTTTCCTACTTAGCAGTCACGCCTCAGGTTAATGACAAAATAAAGATAAAACGCTCCGGCGGAGTCTATCCTCCTTGTTACAAACACAAACGCGAATAATGGAAAGTGTTGTGCAGAGGTTAGTGTCACCACCCATCAGACCATCATCATCATCATCATCATCATCATCATCATCATCATCATCATCATCATCATCCTCTGTTTTCTACAGACACAACACCTCTCTTCCTGCTGCTGTTTCTTTTCCTCACTATTCACATTCAGCTGTTTCTCTATCTACCTTCTTGTCCTCGAGGTAATACTAATATTTTTGGGTTTTTCAATTTTTATTATAAAGTTTCAAACTTTACTTTTGATATACATATAGATTGATTTTATTATTTGTGTTAAGTCTTAGAATTCATTTTCCTAACCTAATTTTGTATTTTCAAGTGTATCTTGTGATGGATGTATTGTGTAGTTTTTTGCAATTTTTGGTGATATGGTACTACTAGCAGTATAGATTAGCAAAATTTAAGGTTGGGCACAACTTTTAACCTAACTTACCCTATCCCAAAATTTTGATTACCTTGCGAAAAAAGGAGTTTTAGCATACTGTTAATCCCCAAGCTTGTGCTTTGTAATGTATTTTTGGAACCAATTTGGTAAGTTTGCTAGTATGTTAAGTTTTTTTTTTTTTTTTTTTTTTTTTTTACTTGATAAGCAAAATCAATATGATGGAGGTTGACATAATTCATAGACGTATATCCGGTCTCTTTCGGATTCTGGTGTCTGAAACTAGGTGCTAAAATGTTGAACTTGATTGTGAAAGTGTCATTACAATCCTTTAAGTTGAAGCCCAAATGTGTTTATTACTCACGCAATTTTCCCTTTATTCTATATAATGTTTGTGATTATAGTTAAACAATTCATAAATATCCCACTAGACAGAAATGAAGATCCAGGTTTATGTCACATAAGCTTTTTAAATGATGACAGGTGTAGAAAATAAATACCTGAGACCATTTACAATAACAAAGTATATACATTTTACACAGATTCTTAAACAGGGTAAAACGTTTTTTTAATGTTTTTTCAATGAGATAAAAAGACATATCCAAACATCTTCTTTCATTCAGAAACAATCCAACACGTGTGTAATTCAGACGTTTGAGTAATCCGGCACTAAATCATAATCTTTTATACAACAGGCCCCTCTTTTAGCTACACTCATAGTAAAGATATATCTTGAACTCCCAAGTTTAAACATTTAGAAGCTTATACACATAGCCCTACAAAGTGAAAGACATTTGACTGCTCGTAACTGTTTATTAGACTTTACTTTATGCATTTATGGGTATAGTTTTCTTCTTCTAAAAGAATAAGCCAGATTCTTTTATGGTTGCTAATTGTGTTTCTATTTGATTGACATCTGGGATTAGTTCAGTTTTATTCGCAACCCCGGATGCTGGAGTGAGCAGCGAAACAAGTGTATGGGCAATGCAAGGTAATGATATATAGTTACTTTGCACCACATGGAAACCACTAATGTATGCACTTCAATCAAATGCGTACATGTGAATTCAATCTAATTATCCATACTATCATAATGTACTACTTTTGGACTGTTTAAAGCACTATCTTTTATAGCCCTTTATGTACATGAATACTATCATAATGTACATTTCAATGCCCCTTGAATGCTTGTGTACAGCGTCTTAATGGTGAAAATTTTCCGACAGATTTCTATAGTTTAAGGAAAGATGTTGAGGCTGTTTCACAACGTGTTGAAGAAATTAGGGCTTCTGCTGGTTTAGAACAATTAGGAGAAGAACTTGCTAAGTTGGAGACATTGGCATCAAGTGATTCTTTTTGGGATGATCGTTCATCAGCTCAACAAACACTTATGGCTCTTACGGATATTAAAGACAAGATGAATCTTCTCAAGGAGTTTCAGTCCCAGGTTTGACCTAACCCGCCCGTTTTCCCACTGTTCTTATTGTGACAGTCATGTGCATTACTGACTCCATGACATTGGATATGTTGACTGTTATGTGATAGGTTGATGATGTAGAAACTATAGTCAACCTTACAGAGGAAATGGACTCGACTGATACTGCACTTCTTGAAGAGGCTGCAACCATTGTTAAAGAACTGACAAAATCGTTAGATAAATTCGAACTAAGCCAGCTTCTTTCTGGTCCGTATGACAAAGAAGGTGCTGTTATCAATATAACCGCTGGTGCTGGAGGTACTGATGCACAGGTAAATTTTAAACAAAACTATATATATATATATATATATATATATATATATATATATATATATATATATATATATATATATATATATATATATATATATATATATATATATATATATATATAGTAGAGGGATCAAATGAGAACATTTTAAGAATGAGAACCCTGAGAACTAGGTATTCGAGCAAAAAAAATTACGCGGCCGAACAAAAAATTGCCATAGTCGAGCAATTTTTATTTTTAGGGTTTAGATGCATTGTTTGCTTTTATGTAGAACATGATGTAGAACAGCATGTAGAACATGCTGTTCTACACTTGTTCTACATCAATTTTCATCAAATTAAGTTAGGGTTTAGATTTAGGGTTTAGATTTTAGGGTTTAGATTTTAGGGTTTAGGGTTTAGATTTAGGGTTTAGAATGAGTTTTTTACACAAACGGTTTAGGGTTTAGGTAAACCCGAAAACCCTCAACCCTAAACCCTAAACCCTAAACTCTAAATCGGGCTAAATCAAAAAAAAAAATGTTGATTTTTGAAAAGAAAAAAAAAAAACAGGTGAAAGTGTGTAGAACAAAAATGTAGAACCAAATTTGATTTTGTGCTTGTAGAATATGGTGATATTCGAACAAAAACACTAGCGGCCGAACAAAAATAGATGAATTCGAGCAATTTTTGGCTAATTCGAACATGTTCTACAATTATTTGTTCTACAAAATAAAGATGCAGCTCAAATTTGTTCTAATACAACAAAATTGTTCGTCCCTGTTCAACAAAATTGTTCGGCCGCGTACTTTTTTGCTCGACTATGAGTTCTCAGGTTCTCACAAGATTGGAGTTCTCAGGGGATCCCTTCCCTATATATATATATATATATATATATATATATATTAAATCTGTATAGTCAATGTTTGGAACAAAACATACCCTGTTTCTGATTGTCTGGTTTTAGTGATGAAAATATGAAACTGTAACGAGACTGATTATCTGAATGTAAAATATAAATTTAGACATATTATTAGTCTTTTTTATGCGTAGTGTTTTGATAATATTCAGTGCAGGATTGGGCTGATATGCTTCTAAGAATGTATGTAAGATGGGGAGAGAGGCAACGATACAAAACAAGAGTGGTTGAAAAGTCAATGGGAGAAGAAGCTGGGATCAAATCAGCTACAATCGAGCTTGAAGGTCGATACGCATTTGGATATTTGTCGGGCGAAAAAGGAACACATCGAATTGTTAGACAATCTCCTTTCAATGCAAAAGGTCTTCGTCAGGTATGACCTGTTATGTTAACTATCAGTCAAATGTTTAAAATACCCTTCAATATAATGACTATCATTTAATTTTATTGTGATCCAGACAAGTTTTTCGGGTGTTGAAGTGATGCCTCTTCTTCCTGAAGATTCGTTGAATGTGGACATACCTGAGGAAGACCTGCAAATTGGGTTCTCTAGAGCAGGTGGGAGTGGAGGTCAGAATGTTAATAAGGTTGAAACAGCTGTTCGGATTACACATATTCCTACCGGGGTAACAGTTCGTTGCACGGGTACTGCTCTCTCTCTCTCTCTCTCTCTAATCATATCTTTTCTCAGAGGTATCAAAATGGGCGCGGATTGAAACATGTTGTTTTTAGCAGTGTTGCATAAGTTCTGGTGTAAATGGGTCTTAAGGCTGGGTATGGGGATGGTTTTAAATTTTTTCGCGGGTCCGGGTCCGGGGATGGTTTTAGACACAAACCCGATTACCTGGCCCGTATAACCGAAAAAGACCCGAGTTCATAAACCCGGGCCCATATACCCGATAACCAGGCCCATAACCCGAATACTCGGCCCGTATACCCGATTACTCGGCCTAATACCCGAAATAAGACTTGAATACCCGTGGAAAAACTCGTTCATCCGATAGTCCGGAAATAAATAGGGACCCGGATACCCGTGGAGAAACCCGTTTACCCGCTAGTTAGTAACTAGATAGGACACGACGGGTCCGGGTCCGGGTCCGGGTCCGGGTCCGGGTTTGGGAGGGGTTTTTTTAATCGGGTTCGGGTCTTGGATTACCTAAAACCCGGCCCAAACTTGGTCAAACATTGTTAAAGTTGGTCAAACTCGGCCAAAACTCGGGGTAACTCGGAAAATTGGTCAAAGGATTACTCAGAAAATCGGTCAAAAATTTGTTGAAGTCAAACAAACATGGTCAACATCCGAGTACTCCTCGAGTTGCCGATTACTCCCTAAAATTTCCAGACCGAGTACTGTCCGAGTAGTGATTTTTGCAAGCTTGGTTTTTAGTTTTGGTCAAAGTAGGACAGGGCAGGTTGTGTTGACCACAATAATTTGTTTTTACCATTGCAGTGTTCCTGAAAAGTTAATTAAAAAATCTGTACAAGTAAAAATAAATAATCTAATTAATTAAATTAAAATTTTGATACACATGTTGCCACCTCTAAGTTACGTCGTCAGCATTTGTACCGATTCGCTTTCTTGTTTCTTGATCCTTTTGCAGAAGAAAGGTCCCAGCTTGCGAACAAAATCAAAGCATTAAGCCGTTTGAAAGCCAAATTATTGGTGATAGCAGTAGAGCAACGTGCTTCAGAAATTAAGCAGATACGTGGGGACACGGTGAAAGCAGACTGGGGACAGCAAATTCGAAACTATGTGTTCCACCCTTACAAGCTTGTGAAAGATGTAAGGACGGGGTATGAAGCGACGGATATTGTATCAGTAATGGACGGCGAGTTGGATCCGTTCATTAAAGCATACCTCCGTTACAAATACAGTGAATCCATGTCTAACTAGTTGTGTATCTTAGTATTACACGATGGCCACATATGGAAGTACGTTGACTTGGGCTTGTAGCGAAAAATTTAGAATAGTGATACATCATTTATATGATTTGTACTATGTAAAATTCATTTATATGATTTGTACTATGTATAATGTATGTTACAAGTGCGTGCATGTCTTGCATTTGTCGATGACCTTGCACAATCCCAGTCCTTTTTACGATGCTCTATGATGCCCTAGCAATATTTAACTAATTTTTATTCAAAACACTACACATTTTTATGGAGTTGAAAAGTTCACTTAAAACATGCTGCTTTTTTAGATATAATAAAATGTTACCATTCGAGAAGATACATGTCAATTTATAAGTTCAATATATATTATTTAGGGTTAAAGTCAAAAATAGGCTACAAACTTACACAAATGTACCGATGTCGCCCACAAACTCATTTTCGTCCTACTGTCGCCTACAAACTTATAAAAAATGTGCTAATATAAACAAAATACTTTTTTTAACCGTCAACCAAAATGGTTGATACGTGTATTCTAAGTAGTCATGACACGTCCGTGATACATCGAAACAGAACTGAAAGTATATAGGCGACATCGGAACAGAATTGAAAGTATATGGGCGACATCGGAACACAACTTAAAGTATATGGACATCAGGACATATAAAATGAATAAAAAAAGTTAAATAATTAACTTTACCGGTTCAGTAGGTAACCGGTAACAAAATGTTAACATCAGCACACTTTATATAAGTTTGTAGGCGACAGTAAGACGAAAATGAGTTTGTGGGCGACATCGGTACATTTGTGTAAGTTTGTAGCCTATTTTTGGCTTTAACCCAATTCACCCTATTATTTAAAGCGAAAGTACTACTTTGATAGACTGAGGACTGGTTCTGACCTTGGAAGGTATTTGAGAGTTATCTTTCAAGGAGATTAGCATCCAATGCTTTTTCTAACTCTAACTAAACTCAGCTACAGAGCTTATGAAGGTAACTAAGAAAAACCACCTTTGTAGTCAGAGACACCGGACAATCTTATACACAATGTTTATTGCTTATTTTAGTTTTCGAGCAAGTGCAATTGTCACAGGGCACAAAAGAATTGCACAAAGTTGTGTATGTTCCGAACAATAACCATCTACACATTCATTCAAGTTCTACCAACAAAGGAAAGACGCTCACAACAAAGACAGACGGAACGCCGTAAATTCTACCATATCAAAGGATGGACAGCATTCCTGTCAATATTATTTTCACCATTGTGATAGCCATGAGTGTATATGCAACATCTTGAGTTCTTTCTCAACATAAGCATGCTTCAAAATTTATAGAATAACAAGCAACATATTTTCAGCTTTGCAAGGGCAGGAACGAGGCTCGAGATCATTTTATCTTGTGCAAGTCGAGGGGATCACTTGTCTTTGTAGCGTAGAGTTGCATGAGATCAATTATTCGAATCCCGTCTTAACATGAGGCAAAACTTTGTAGGTTCAAGTCTCGCCATATATTAGGTAAATTGTGGGTCCAAACTTTGTGAAGATGCATTTTCCTTGATTAATATGTACGAAGTATTGCGTTCTAACCTTCCCCAAAGCGACATCCACATGAGCTAGTGCACTTTTGACATTTTCCTTGTTTAATACATCCATTGACGAAGTAAATTATCTACCTATCTTTGTGACACCATTATCCCAACTAGACCATACAAAACAATAGCAAAAGGATGAAATAAAATCTTAACCTATTAGTTACGGATGTTGTCGCCAAAGACTTAATAACGTTCCAAGTCAAAAGAATCATACATACCAAAATCAAGGAAGCGATATCTTTTACTCTCAAATACTCGGTATAAAGCCCGAGAGTTGGTAGCAAAGGAATTTGAAGGGACAAAAGTTGGGAGTTAGTTATTGTGCAAGCATAAAATTGATATTGCTACGGGGGGACAACAAGCATGGGCTTAAACAAGAAGGCAATAGAATACTACAAACCATGTGGTATTAAACCAACCTGCCGGACTTGAACCGGCAGCCAAAGGATTACGAGAAACCAGAGGCAAAGTTACACTCTGAGTAGTCAAATCCTTCTACTCTTCCATTGAGCTAAGGTCGGGTATAATCGGGTTCTGACATAGCTTGAGATGAAGAGTGGACTACGTACAAACATTCTAAAATTCATACACATAATTCAACACAAAATCAAAAACCTTAGATGGGTTGGGCTCTACTTCGCAAATTAAATGTAAAAAAAAAAAAACATTAAGCAAAACAACGCCTTAAGCCCTTGTGCTATCCCGCAATCGGATAGCCCTTTGGACAACCAACCCATTTCGCTCTATCATTTCTGCAAGACTCCCGGAGAGCCAAACGTATTAAAAAATGTTAACTCCATCAGTTTGGGAGAAGAATATAAGGTGTCAACTAGGGGCGGAAACAGAAGTTGGCCGAGTCCGCCCCCAGTGGATTTGAAATTTTTAGCCCAAAAATTTTTGATTTTTTTTTTTTTGCCCCCAAAGTCTTCATATATTGCCAAGTCTCCATATTTTGCCCCCAAAGCCTTCATATTTTCCCCAAAAACATCCATGTTTTGGCCAAAAAAAGTGCTACGCTTTTAAAAAAAAGTTTCGCCCCGGTGAAAACAATTTCTGGTTTGTGTCAACAATTATTTCATTGTTAGAGGTGGTGTCCATGTATTGTTGTTTCACACAATATTCATGAACACCAATGTCTTAAATATGCGATGGTTTAAAGATTACACGTATTTAATCTTACTGGCCATTTCACACACCAACCTAATCTTATTGGCCATCCAACATGGCTCATTTTTCTTTTGTTAATTTACGTTGGGTGTTTTAAACAAGCAGCTAACCATAGCGTACCATCTACAATCATACATAAAATTGATTAATATAACTTCAAACTCATTTTTCTGGTTCCTTCCACCAAAATCTTTTACCCCTATTTTAGCTAGTTTAACTATAATAGCAATTCAATTGGCAATTGACCTTCACGTCATTACTTGTTGAGTGTAAATTGAATCATCATAGCTTGATAGCTTCTTTTTGTGATGCCTAGAGACGTTAACGACATGTTTGCTGTAAAATGTTGTTTATTTAGGTTAGACAACTACAAAGACACCTTCATATATTCAATGCTTGTTACTAACATGATGTGTGAGATTCTTTGCCATATGAAAAGAAACACAAATTTTGAGCATTGGCTCAAAACATAAGAAAATCCCATTGGCAATTCTCGGTGTAATCGAATAATATGATTATTAATTTTAATCTTTTCGGATTTGATCAATCCACTTTGATTCTATTACGAGTAGAATTTAAGAGCAAAATGACTGAACTAAAACAAATTTGTAAGAGAAGTGAGGAATCATACCAGCCGCTTGTAAAACATCACTTATGCACCTGAGGTTGAAACCATTTTTACCCTTGACTGACGCCTGCGCCTAAACCAACTGAAGAAAGAAAACTACAAATTACCATCACATTAAAACTGTCTGATGCAATAAAATGTGCCGATATAAAAATATATACTATTATTTCATCGTCGAGAAATCCATCTGGGCTTTATATATAAACTAGTGATCAACTATCACTTTATATGATGTTTTCACTAAAGTTTATGCTCGTATGAAAAGCTGCTTTTTTAGCTTGAGAATGTCATCAAGTTTTCACATAGTGGTCTATTGTTCAATTCTCATGAAACGCAAAAGGAAGTAATCATACATGTTTAATACCACCATAAGAACTATCTTAACAAGCTTTCCACGCCCAAAGGCAGCCACACAAAAGAAGTGTTGATCATCAATAAATTAAATTTATATTTTATATTAATGATTATATTATAATTATAATTATTCTATCAAAATTTGTGGCAAGTGTGTACAAGGATTCTAAAGTCAGAAAACTATTGACCAATGAATGACTGATTTACAAAATTTTAAGGGAAGAAACTCATCTGCCACTGAGACAAGCTACTAGAATAAGCACATGAATCTGTTGTCCATCTTCAAAAGACTCAACAAATCCTGAGATAGCACAGGGGTAAAAAAGTCATTTGATGGATTCATCCAAAGCATCCGCAACAATATTCTAGCACCATTTACTTTGAACGTTTTGTTCTCCATTTAAAATGCATTTCCAAAAATTAGAACACATCACTCATCCAGTCCTGCAAGAACAATGAACATCTTTATACAGATTTTCACAAAAAAAAAAAAAAAAAAAGATGTCACACTGATCGTGATGAAAACCTTAATGGATTATATTTGGGTTTCACATTTAATTTTAAGATTAAAGGGTAATATCATACAACCAAAAAAATATCATACAACCACTTTAGATAAAACTAGCATACCATGAAACAGAGCCTTGTTTCTTCTCAATTCATCGATCCACGGCATCTAAAATCAAAAACAACACAAAGAAAACAAGGTTTAAGGATCACAATCAAATAAAAACTTATATATAAAGTAAAGGTAACTAAAAGCCTAAAATCCTACACTTCACAAGGCTAGTTAGAAGAACAGGTACAATAAAAAACATCATTCTAACAGATCAAAACTAAGAAAAGCCACTTTTGGTTATTACCTCTTTGAGCCGCAGTTGCAAGGGATCTTTTTCTCTTCCAAAGGGAACTTGTAATTGTAAGTAATTTCTTCTCCGGAAACTATATGCCGCTTTGCATAAATAAATATCTTTTTCTGACCGTCAACACTTATAATCTTAGTATAACAATTAGGCTGCATGAAACATCAGATGTTCATTAGATGGAACACTATCAAATAACTTCACATCTTATGTAATCTTATACCAAACCATGTACCTCACATGAATGGTTTATGAATCTAGCAATTCCACCGCGCTTTGTAGCATCAACCTATACATAATTTGTAAACGTATAAACTGAAATAATGAATAAAAGATAAATATAAACACAAAAATAAATATTCACAAAGTCTACTATAAAGTCTTAAATAAGGCAAAGAAGAACATCCAAATGTGAA
The DNA here is from genome assembly GCF_046630445.1 of Rutidosis leptorrhynchoides. Taxonomy (NCBI): domain Eukaryota; kingdom Viridiplantae; phylum Streptophyta; class Magnoliopsida; order Asterales; family Asteraceae; genus Rutidosis; species Rutidosis leptorrhynchoides. The sequence continues at coordinate 520,730,813 of NC_092336.1, forward strand.
ATATATACATGTCAAGATACTGTGTATTAGAGAAATGGTAACCCGAGACTGAAGAAATACAAGTTAAAAAAACAATAAACACGAAAGCAATTATTAGAGAAACATGGTATGATTACAAACAAAATAATCTTGGTAACAGATCCAAATCTAGAACCTACAATGTTCATCAACGAATACCCTGGTAACAGCTTTACTAGTTGCTGTTGGAGGTATTCATTAATGATTATTATTGTTGTATCGACTTTTCATATTTATCTAGCTTCTATTGCTATCTGAGTCGCTGTTTTCCCTACTATAGTAACCTAAAAATATAGACATATTTACCCCTCAATGAAATAGCACAATATTTTCCTTGATACTGTTAACAGTCGCAAAGTTCACAACATACACTGTTAACACTTCATGTTTCCAGTCGATGAAATTACTGAACTGGGAAGAAGAAACGTGTGTGTGTATATATATATATATATATTTATATATATAAAGTGATTTATAATATTAGTTTGCTAAGCATATCTTACCACATAGCCATCATCCAATCTAAAAAGATAACTGCTGCCAATTCCCATCTTCTCGTAATGTTGTTCACGGATATCAGAAATCTGAAAAAGACAAAAGTTATTAAAGTTTGAGAACTGGGCCAAAAAGAAGAGAGTAAAAAAGATAGACAGCATGCATCGAAGACAAATCTAGTAAGTCACAAACATTACAACAGAACAAGTGTAGCAGAAAGGAATAAAATAAAAGAAGGGATTATATAAGAAGGATAAACGAATAACAAGTGTTGCCCTATTAAAAGAAAGCATAAGTGTACAACTAGGAGAAATGTACAATCGTAAGCTTACACGGGAACGAATTAATTCTCCAACGTATTCAATCACAAAATCTTCTGCCTCAATTGGCTCAAGTGCAACAAGACCCCAATCATGTATCTTGCTCTGTTGAAAACGCAAACGTTTTTTCCTTGCCTGAAAAGAAACATAAATCAGCAAGTAGATGTAGCAATTCACCAGTTTTGCTTATCAGCAGGTTGATTACACTTTAACACAAAAAGAAAAAAACAAATAATAAAAATAGCCTAACAGAAAGCAGGCCAAGTAGCTTAGCTTAATATATATCATGTAATTTTAGATCATAAAATCTTATAATCGTTTTATTCAAAAATAAAGATAACTATTGAAAAACAACTGTTCCTAACCATAGTTGACACAATATTACATAATATGTGTACAAGTTAACCCAAACCAGGTTCTTTGACCCAAACACGTTTTGGCTTGAACCTCAACCCGCACACTTTTGCCAACTTTATCACAAAATCACAAGACAAAGCAGCAACATCCTATCATTACCTTTAACTGAGTAGTTTTTAGAAGGTCAGAACCGTCTGCAGCAGCAAGTAGACTTCGCATTTTCACCCTATTTGTTCTAGCAGATAATCCCTTTGCACTTGAAAGATGAGACGCATTGGCCTCGGGACCAGTATAATTTGCAATAGTTACGGAAGTTCCTCGAACCCTAGTCCTTTCAGCAGGACTTGCATGTAATGACCACTTACGCCATTGCCAACCATTGATTGAACAACGGGCACATCCTTTAGATACGGGGCAAGTTTTTGATTTCGTGGACTTGCTCTTTTGGGTCTTCTGTGCTTTCTTGACACCACCAATTGCTAGCTTGGGAACTTTCACAGAACATGGTTGTTGTATATCATTATCATCCGTATAACTCTTTTTTTTTAGCTTTCCTACTTTGGAAGCTGTAAACAAGAATACAAAATTAACCCCAACAAAGTGCAGATGTACTCAACGGATGACAAAATGCCCGAGGGAAAATGGGCGAGTCAAAACAGACAAGTCTTTTTGAAGGTTGGTTTAACCCGAAGAACTTTTACTGCAAACTTTATAAATACTAAAAATAGACATCACCCGCTAAATGATTAGAAAAAGATGAGATCTTTTGAGGGTGCAATGACAGCACCCACTAAATGAAACAAATACTTGATCAAAAAAGAAACCGAATGCTTTATTAAAAACAGAAACCGTGCTTTTTATAAAGCAAAACAATATACTGTTTCATGAAGAATGAACAACAAATTTTAAAGAGTTTTAAACAAATCTATGGACAACGTGCCTTACCAACAACTCGGTGAGACAAAGAACCTTACCAACTTTACATTCATTATACGACCATTATTAAGCATTTCTTTTAGGGCTAAAGGGGATGGCTAACGATGAAATTACTAGGAATATAAGGACTATTGTTACGATCACAGTCCCGCAATGCCAACCATCCTCGAATACTTAGATAGATTTGTGATGCTTAAATACTTAGAGGATGGTTAGTATAGCGGGACTCTGACCGCAACATCGGTGCTTATATTCCTAGCAATTTCAACATTAGCCCTCCCCTTTAGCCCCAAAAGAAATGCTTAATAATGGTCGTATAATGAATGTAAAGTTGGTAATGTTCTTTGGCTCACCGAGTTGTTGGTAAGGCACGTTGTCCATAGTTTCTATGAGTAGATTTGTTCCGAACTCTATATAATTTGTTGTTCATTGTTGAAACTAGTATAATGTTTTGGTTTATGGAAAGCACGTGGTTTCTGTTTTTCAATAAAGCATTCGGTTTCTTTTTTGATCAAGTATTTGTTTCATTTAAGGGGTGATGTCATTGCACCCTCAAAAGATCTCAAGAATGTCCCTAGTCTGTCAGACCTTGAAAGTCGGGGATCATACGTTAACCAACTTTGACTTTAAATGTATTGATCTACGCTGACCGATTTTAAAGAAAAAAATCCGACTTCGACCGACTAAATTAGACGTTTGACAACTTTGACAAAATAATCGGCCAAGTAGGAGACTATTAGGGGTTACTTTAAATCCCGGCAGTTTAACACTAATCGGCCTAATCGGGGGACTTTTACAACCATGTTATAAACTAACTCTTTGAAGATGTGACTTGCAAGGTTCTAAATTTACATTAAATGCATTAAAAAAACACTTAGAACAGCTTTTAATCCATTCGACCCATTACAACTGTTACCTTGCCAACTTTTTATTGTTAAACAGATCTAGCTCATTAGAAAAAATCAACAACAATGTCCAATCCCACCATTGGCAGATTATGGTGGAGATAAAATGTAGACACTCATACTTCATGAAGGTAGAGAGATTACTTTAAAGAAGACCTCTAGCCAAACATAAAAGTGCGTAACATGTATACATAAACAGTAAACATAAATAGGTTAGATAACTACAAGTAGATAAGTCAATTAGCCCATTAGAAATAATATGTAACCCACATTAACATTCATTTGTAAACGAGTCAAATTTGCCACTAGTAGAACAGTAACTTTACAAGTATTATAAAGCATGTACTTACATTTTCCACCAGTTTGGTATGGATTACCAGCGGATACTTCCAGGCTACTGGGAATAAAATCTGGATCATTATCTTTGCGTGACTTTACACCACCAACAGTTCTATCATTATCTAGGTAAAAGTTTATAATAACCAATATTAGTGTATGATGAAAGTGGTTTCAAAAAATGCAAGTGACAAATTAAATTATAAGTACCTTGACTAGGAGTAGATATCTTAACAGATTTCTGACACGTACTAGCGGATGCTATCTGAACTTCATTAAAGATGGAATCATGTAATTGTTTGTTTGCACGATAATTTACTGCAACTTCATCGCCATATTTTAACAGTGCTTCAGCCACCTCCTGCTCGGTTACTAGTGGAGAAAGATCATGTATCTTTGATGTCTGAACCAATCTATCAGCACTAAATTGACCAGATAAAGATGCAAACTTTCTTTTCTTTATCTTTCTTGTGCGGCTGTACGTACAATCTTCCTTTCCAACAGATGGTTCAACAGGTCCTAAGCTTTGACCATTCCTTGATTGCTCCTTGTATCTGTCAAATGCATTAATGAACTTTACAGCCTTCTTCTTCTTTGTTTTAGTTGATCCTACCTGGTAAAATATAATTGAATTTAACCTCAGGTTAGTCAATGGGGTCAAAATCAGATGAGCAACATCTGTACAAGTTGAAACGTCGTTGGGTTGACCAGAAACACTCATCCAAAATGTTAGTACTTTCGACCTGTTAGAACCTTAATAAATAAAATAAAAGCCGAATTGACCTATTCACTAGTGAAACACCTCTAAAGCATACGAACTTGAAATCGATGAACTTACAACTGTTGTATCCAGATTACTTTGCTTCTTAGAAGAACGCAACGATTCATTAGGTTTATCGATAGCATCTTTCACAGATATTGATAAAAACTCCTCGACCACGATATCATGCAGCTTTTGTCGACATGCTGCTAAGATAACATAGATCCCAATCTTTGGAAGAGATGCCATCGCCACAGAAGGGCGAAATTCGCATGCTTGTCGAACAACAGTTCTAGAACTCTCCTTAAGATATTTATATTTGACAATATTGTCATGTCCATACACGTTCTTGAAAGCATCTGCAAACCAACTAAATGAAGGCCTCCTAGATACCAACATATTTTGTTGAGATGATTTTGCAAGCGATGTAGAAACATCAGATCGGTTTGTATGACTGCGGTGAACAGGGGAGTCAACAGTAACCTGAAAAGATTAAGTAGACTTTTACACAGCTTAAAAATTTATTAAAATGCCAAAAAAGGATATTTAATATACTAAATTTACCATCTTCATTTGAGCTTTTCTTTTGGTCTTGACAACTTTCCTCACTTGCTTATCAATAAGAGTTTCAATATACTTCTGCAAAGACGTCCTTACAGATAAATGGATGTCATTTTTAACACCTTCAATCGTGTGTTCCAAATCATCATCCTTATCACAATCTCCTTTAGAATCAACTTCGCGGGGAGATAATGATGAAGGGACTTCAAAACCAGGGGGATAATCGTTCTTAGAAGATGATGATTCTTGACCAAACTGCAATTTTAAAAAGTATTTGGTACGGAAGTTGGATATAACAAAGTACAAACTATAATTCATACAAACAACAACAGTAAATTGCTTACATCTTCTACAGGTTGTTCAACGACAACATCACCAGTGGCCCACAATTTTTCTTTCCTCCATACAGATAATTGATCTGCAACTGAATCATAAAGGACAGCGTTCCATATAATTTGCATGCTGGAGTCGAAAAGCTTTCGGCAAACATCAATGTACACTCCACAAAAGTTATCCACTGTTCCAACAAATTTATTGCATTCATGATATTCAACAGAATTTGAAGATGTGGTTTGTGTGTGAACACTACGAGATGCTGCTGCTTCACTTCCAGAACATTCATCCAACTGTTGGTTTGTGGGGCCTACCATTAAGGCATCCAATGAGCGGGTTTTGACTGTCTGTTTGGACTCTTCATGATTTAGATGCCTGTCAGCTTTCTTTGCAGTCACACACTCCATTATTACATGGCTGACTATTTCATCCAACACAACCTTTCTAGTTGCTTTCATGATTCCAGAATGCAATTGTGAGCAGACCTCGTCAGAAATATCATGAATAAAATCAGTTGAAGATTCGTCTTCAACGTAATTAGGATGAGCTGCAGAATCACTTTCACGTCCACCGGTCACAAATGAATCTATCACTGACTGCAAATTGGTGGGCTTAACTTTATCATCCGAATGATATACCTGCATTATACCAACATAACTTATTTTTACTCTCAGAAAGATATTATATTTAACAAGTTGTACGATCTTTTAAACCAGGTCTTACCATCACCGAACCTTTGAGATACCCATAATGAAGCCAAGAGTAAAGCTCCATCAGAGTATGCGGACCATGTTTCTTTCCCAAATCATCTTCAAATAGCCAGCATGACTCTTTGCCTGACTGAAGACCCAAATCAACACATAGTAATTTAACGAGAACATTTTTGAAGATCTAAAAATGTATAAAGAGTGTTTTTGGTGAATACCGTTGATGGTAATGATAAGGCAGCTTCAGAATTTTGTATCTTCTGGGCTGAAGTACTAGTGGAAACTGCATCCTTACGGGGTCCTTCTTTCGTGGCATCAATATTCTCATGAGAATTTTCCTTGTAGCTAGATGCAGACGCGTTTATGTAAACGAAGCCTGTAGCAACATGATCAGGATACTTTTGAAAGTACTTTAAGGGCACAGGATTCAACAAACTTCCTTGCAAAACAGGGTATACAGGGAGTTCCTCTGGTAAGAAATTAGTGGATAGCCCATCATACAGTTGCTGTTGTATATATGGGCCACAATATTGTCCTTGTTCATTCAAATACATCCATCCAGACACATATGCAGGCTGGTCATATGCAACATAGCTTTTGTTTATATCACCGTTATTGCCAACATTTGACTGTCGATTTACGTCAATTTCAGGCTGCATATCACCTAGTGACACAGGAAAGATTATAGCAATTATCCATTAGGGTTAAAGAGCCAACATATAAGTGGATACAGACTTTAAAAATAAATTTGGGACGATTTGGAAACACATAATGTATGCACTTTATGATCATGCCATCCGCATTACAAACAAGCACACTTGGTAGTACTTATTATGGCAGGTCGAAGAAGATACTGTATAACAGAAACAGGATGAATTGATACTTTAAGTCCACAACAGATTCTTTTAATGATACAGATCATCAACAGCTCATGTATTTAAGTTCTTGAATTGTAGAAAAATAGATTTATAATTGTAGCACAAATTAGTGTTTCTGGGAGTTAAGATTACGACTTTTAACTTATTTTAGGGCAAGAACTAAAGATAGCTTATTCTAAATCGCTGATCTGTCCTAAAAATAGTTCAAATTCCTTAATCATTACTAAATTAACAAATTTTATTCTTCTACAGCATCAGACGTATGTAAACAGACTGCAACAAATTCAAACAAACACTTTCAAAACGATATAAGTTTGACTTTCTCATCAATGACTTAATAAAAAAAAACCCTAATTTGCTGATTTCCACATACAACTAAGATATAAAGAAGAATTGATATGCAAATACTGAGGATTTGTGGTTAAAATTAAGAATTAAAAAGAGAAATTGAATGATTGCGAAAAGGCGTAAGATTTAATTTACATCATTCGGTGCAAATAAGAAAGAATTGAAAGTAGAAACAGCTGGTACCTTCTTTTAGGTAAACTGATAATATATAGATCGATCGATGGTTTTCAAAGGATTAAAACTAAAATATAGATCGAAATATTAGGATTAGGATTAGGATTAGGATTAGGATGGAGATGATAAGATAATTAATCGGTGAACGGAATATAGGTCGGGGGAGATAAATTAGAAAGAACCGTGCACGTTTTACGGTATTTATTTTTGTACCAAATTTTAGCTGTTGCTATTATTATTATTATTGGGCTATTTTGAGCTAATATTATTGGGCTTTTGCTACGGCCCAAATATAACGTGTTTGAGATTGGGGCAATCACCTATTTACCCATTTTTTACCCCTTTCTGAGCTGGAACCCAAAAAAAAAAAAAATGACAAATTGTCCGCGCAAGGCGCAAGAGACCTTGCGACTTGCGTCCTTGCGCCTTGCGTCCTTGCATCCCAGTGTTAATAAATTAGGTCAAATAAAGAAAACAGACACCACATACACACACACACACCGACAGACTGAGATCTTGCGACCTCTTTGCGACCGACGACGATTACGAAGAACCTTGCACTTGCGACCCCCTTGCGACCCGTCTACCCTTGCGACCCTTCTTCTGAGAATCACCACTACATCACCACCAGCACCACCACCACCACCATCAGTACATCTTCTCCGCCACCATCACCATCACCATCACCATCAGCACCACGATTGGCGTATTGAGAAAAAGGAAGAGAAAAAAAACCGACAAAAAACCCCATCAAGATGTCACAAGGACAGGTAAGTGTATCCTTTTAACTATTCTCGTTCGATTACTCATTTATTATGTCGAAATTGATTTATAAGTTTTGTTGCACACCAAGTGTTCGATGTAATGCTTCAACGAGCTTGGTGATGCAAAACTCACTTAAACTGTTGCAAGATTTGTTAAAGTTACAGTCTTTGGAAACTAACATATTATAAAAACTGGAACACGATTGTTTAAGGGGCATAAAACTAGAATCTGGTATAGGCGCAAGGAACGTCTTGCGTCCTTGCGCTTTTCCGAAGTAGCTGGCGCAAGGCACGTCTTGCGTTCTTGCGCCTGTGTGATAAACCAGACGCAAGGTATTACTTGCGTCCTTGCGCCTGTACTTTTTTGCTGAAAAACTGTCTGTTTCAGGGATATGTTGAGGCGAAGTTGACGATGAAGAATATGTTGAATGTTATACCTCAACTAAAGGCATTAATGACTGAAAATCAACAAAAAAAATTTAGGGGAACTTGTTTTGGTCCTTGGCTAGATCTTTCTTACACGGGCAATGATCCGGACCTTGTACATGAATTCTCCAAAGAAAGAGTGAGCGCCCGATAGGAATAGACGAAAAGTACCCAGCTGATGATGAGGAAATATGGTTTAGTTTCCGTCCGAATTTCAAAATTAGATTTAGTAGGCGGGAATTTTGTCTCATCACGGGGTTTAGGTTTAGTCGTCGCACGGACATGGCACATTACATTCCAAGAAGTTATGATGTAGAAACACCACCGATTAGACGACGTTGTTTCCCAAAACGTAAAGATAATGCAAACATTACAATTACCGATATCCAAAAGGTTTTATATAATGGTGATGATTTTGTGGTTAGTGATGAAGATGTGGTGCGACTAGCCATTATTTTGATTGTGGAGAGAGCATTTATGGGTAAGCAAGGGATTCATGTGGTGAGCAAAAAATACCTATGGTTAGTCGAAGACTTTGCTAAATTGAATGACTACCCGTGGGGTAATCGTATTTGGGATGCCACTTACCCCGTAGTTAAAGATGGATTTCAAGCTCGGGAAAGTCAGTTAGAGGTCAGAAAGGGTTATACTTTGACGGGTTTTATGTGGTCATTTAAGGTAAAAAAAAAAAGTTTGGTAGATTTGGATAATATTACTACATTTGAATCGTATATTATTTTATTATGCGTCCTTATTTATTTAATTTTGTAGATTTGGATTCTTGAGGCATATCGACGAACCATTAAAAGTTTTGCCCACAAGACAGACAAAAATAGAGTACCGAGGGCCTTATTTTGGAAACGTTCATCGGCTGAGTCTTTTTCAGTCACTGATTACCTGCATCTACTAAACGTTATGGTAAGTATTGTTTATAATATAAAAGTTTTGTTGGTGCTGGAAGAATACAGATTAAACATTTAGGATAAAATGGGTTATGTGATGGGCGCAAGATCAATCTTGCGTCCTTGCGTAGTCAAGGCGCAAGGTCCATTCTTGCGACCTTGCGCCTGTATTATTGAGGCTACGCAAGATTAAGGCTTGCGTGTTTATTTACGTGTCGTAAGATTTATCCTTGCGCCCTTGCGCCTGCATCTTACGTCTTATGGCAAACGCAAGAGTAGTCTTGTGTCGTCAGTAACGAGGCGCAAGGTTCACCTTGCGTCCTTGCGCCTCGTTAAAAAGATGGCGCAAGGTTCACCTTGCGTCATTGCACCTGTGTTTTTAACTTTTGCTACTGTTGTACAGGATGATTGTCTGAAGAATAAACGACCTTTTCATACTCTGCATCCCACTGATGTTGAGAGTGGATGTCAATGGTGGATAAAAAGTTGCCAATACTTTGATGGGACGGAAGTTGATGAGGAAGTTGAAGAACATGTTGAAGATGAACTGCAAGATCAGGAACATGGTGGTGGAGAACAGTCTCAATCTCAATCTCAATCTCAATCATAGTCTCAATCTCAGTCTCAAACAAACTTATCTACTGATGCAAAGGAATTATACAATTCTTTGGTGAAACGGATGGATAGGCAAGAAAAAGAGCTGCAAGAGTGTAGAAAACAAATAAATAATCATGAGAAACGTATATCTGAACAAGATAAACGATTATCAGGACAAGAGCAACATCAAGATGAGGAGTTACTTGGTCGATCCTTCTCAGACAACGAAAACGACAAATCAGCTCAACAGATTAGACGTGGAATGAGAGATCGACGACCAACACATGTACTAAGCTCCCCTTTCACAACACCGGGATACAGAAAACCAATCGAGAAGGTAAGCCTTTAATTACAGTTTTTTTACCTTATACTTGCAGTTTTTTTATTAATTTTTGTAACTAAACAAGCTGAATTTGTATAAAAAAATAGGCGCAAGGTCATACCTTGCGTCCTTGCGCTTGTTTAGCCAAACAGGCGCAAGGTTATATCTTGCGACCTTGCGCCTATGTTACATATGTGGCGCAAGGTCATACCTTGCGTCCTTGCGTATGGCGCAAGGTGTATCTTGCGCCCTTGCGCCATCTTGACTGACTTCTTTAAATCACAGCTGTCAGATGATGTTGCTCGGAAAGTGAAAAGGCTGAGGGTGTCTGAGGTTGAGGAGGTTATTAATCTAGATACTGGAGAACAAGAAAAAGAAGAACCTCACCCTATTGTTGAAGAAGCTGTTGTTGCCGGGATTGTGAAAAAGCGTAAAAGGTCGCAAAAGGATTGGGTTAATGACGAGGAAATTTGGTCGATGGTAGACAAGCTAGTGAATGATCAAGGAACTCTACTACCACCACCACCAAATGCTTGGAGAGATGGTAGAAAGCACGTTGGGCCTTCAAAGGATCCGAAGAGTATGGTGGATAATAAGCAAGAAACGCGGTGCATGTTCATTTTTCAGAACGAACAATTTTTATACCTCACACCTGAGTTTTGGATCAGGTTACTTGCTCTTGGATATTCCGGATACTTGGAAAACATAGTAAGTTTCTTGCTTATTTGTTTTCATTCTTGAAAATCTTCAGTTAATGTCTAACGTATTTATTTTATCACAATTGTAGCATATTGATGGATGGGCTGCACTTATGTTGAGATATCGTCAGAGGGTTCTCCCCCGAGCAAGCCAGTATTCCACTCCTGTTATCCCGACCGACTCGTTTGCTCGTAGTTCTCGATGGACTGTGATGCCATTGGGTTTCCTTTCTAGTCTTGCAGCGTTTCAGTCCTATTATGATGATACACAAAAGGAGGAAGAGAAACGGAAAGAAGCGGAGAAAATAGGAGAAGTAGCAATCACAGGGGAGAATCCACCTGATTATATGTATTTGATTGGACTAGGGGATGGTAGTGATGAGCTATATCCATCCTGGGCCTATTGTGATAAGGTTTGTTTTAATTCCCCCTTTAAATTTTAAAATTTGAGATGTTCTGGAACAGGCGCAAGGTTCAGTCTTGCGACCTTGCGTCTCATTTAGGTCAGGCGCAAGGTGTTCCTCGCGTCCTTGCGTCTTGTGTTTTAGGCTGGTCGCAAGGTGGTCCTTGCGTCCTTGCGCCTGTGTTTAAGGTTAGTCGCAAGGTGTTTCTTGCGCCCTTGCGTCCTTGCTTCAGGCGCAAGGTGTTCCTTGCGTCCTTGCGTCTCGTGTTTTAGGCTGGTCGCAAGGTGGTCCTTGCGTCCTTGCGCCTGTGTTTAAGGTTAGTCTCAAGGTGTTTCTTGCGCCCTTGCGTCCTTGCTTCAGGTTCAAGGTATTGTCTTGCGTCCTTGCGCCTACTTCAGTTCAGCTAATATTGTGTATGATTTTTGCAGATTTTGATCCCCGTTCACTTTTACGATGCTGCACACTTTATTCTCATTGTGTTGAACTTGGAGGAGCAGAAGATATTGGTGTATGATAGTTTGCCCGGTCATGTTGATCAAGAAATTGCTCAGCTCACCAAAGATCTGGGAGATCAATTGCCTGTATACTTAAGAGCAATTGATTACTTTAACCAAAAGCAAGACTCCCAGATTGTTGAATACTTGGAAAACAAAGAGAGTATAGAGTTCATGACCGAGGCAACACCAGTCGTGCCAATGCAAAGAGGTGGTAATGGGGACTGTGGTGTTTGGGTCTGCATCCATATGGAGAGGGTGATCTTTGGGTGGGATGAAATCCCCAACAATGGAGATCCTAAAAAGGCTGCAGAAGACTACAGACTGAGAATGGCCAAGACCTTCTTTCGTGCACGCTTTGATACCCAGGAACCCCCACCGAAAGAGAAAGAAAAAGTTGGTAACTGAGGTTTTATTTTGAAAACTGTATTTAATTATGTAAGTTGTAGATAAAACTGTAAATGTTGTAAATTGTGAACAGGTCCAAAACTGTTTTTTTGCAGGCACAAAGGTAATTAATTAGACCTTGCGACCTTGCGTCTCATTATAGTCGAGGGCGCAAGGTGCTTCTTGCGACCTTGCGCCTCGTGTTTAGCATCAGGCGCAAGATACGTCTTGCGTCCTTGCGCCTCGTGTTAGAAGTGCTTCTTGCGACCTTGCGTCCTGTTTAGTACCAGGCGCAAGGTCCATCTTGCGACCTTGCACCTGTTTTTATGGTGGCGCAAGGTATGACTTGCACCTCAACCTTTTTGATTATTATTGTAACAATAGCTTGTGCATTCAGTATTACAACATATGAAGTAACACACGAAATCACATCATAAAATAAAAATTAAACAAGTCCAAAATTAAACAATATTACAACAAGGGACGAAATCACACCTTAAATTGTTCCTGAAAATAAACGTATTACGGGAACTAATTACTACCTAAATTGTACGTTGGATAAAACTGAGATTGATAAGCTTGAGAAGGTTCGAATGTCTCTTTCGACTTTGAGGTTGTGTTTCTTGCCCGTTGAGAAGTTGATTCACCTGTTCGGTCATAAGCAGCTGGGCATGTTGATCGAGAATGACCTGGTTCTTTGCAACGACTACAAGTTCTTACTTTTTTTTGTAGTTTCTTCACCTTTTGAAGGAATGCGTTTTTTACCTTTAGGATGTCCAGGTTGTCTTTTCTTTAGAACTGGGGGGTGTATAATTTGCAAAATTCCGGGTCCCGGATCCGACCATTCAGACCGATGGGGGAGAGGAAGAATGTGTTCGGAATACGTATTTATGTATGTTTGAGAGGTGAACCAATGTGATACATAACAACTAATATTCTCCACTCTGAAGAGTCATGCTGATGCAATCAGATGACCGCAGGGTATGCCTGATAATTGCCGTTGACCACATGAAAAAGTTTTATCTTGTAGATTAACCAACCCATTTTTCGTCCATCATGTACCTCTATTAGATCATTTGTCGATGGAAATGCTCGCCATCTTCTTGATTTGTCTGTCCTCTTAGCTAGTTTACGTTCAACATATGGAGTAACCGGTGAAGTAAGACTAACTGATTTGTTGCGATGTTTGAAATACCAATCCTGTATTGAACAACGAAAAAATTCGAACAACATGCAAACGGGTAGTTTACGAGCATGTCTTGATAGAGAGTTTATAGACTCTACACTGTTGCTTGTAAGGTATGAATACCTAATATGAGTAGATTGACTTCTGGACCATCTATTGATACCATCCTCACATAGCACTTTATAAGACGCTTTCAATCTCCTTCGAAATACATCAAGATGATCCTGAAAATCTGACGCACGGTAAGCCTTAACCATTTTCCAATAGTGCCATTCGAAGAATTTCATCTTGTTGGATTTAGTTTTGATGTTCATGAATAAATGACATGCGCAATGAGCGTGAAACGCTTCCGGAAACACATTTGCAATGCCGTGTGCTATTGAAGCAGCACGATCAGAAATAAAAGTAATCTCTGACATACGATCAACCATACCATAACTCATTAAATGATCTCTTAGGTTGCCAAAAAACCATGACCAAACACTGTTTGTCTCGCCTTCACCAATTCCATAAGCCAATGGCAAAATTCCATTATCGCCTTCCATCGCAACAGCAACTAAATTAGTACCCAGGTACCCACCCTTTAAATGTGCAGCATCGACGATGATTATCGGGCGGACATGTTGCACAAATGATCGAATCTGCATGAAATTTTCACAGTAAATCAAATATTATCAATGATGCCTTATACACCAGGCGCAAGGCGCAAGACACACTCTTCTGTCTTGCGCCTACGAAGCGCAAGTGAAGACTTGCGTCCTTGCGTCTTTACTGCCAGTCGTAAGGTGTGACTTGCGTCCTTGCGTACTTGTAGGCGCAAGATGTATCTTGCGTCCTTGCGTATGGTGTACATATTAAAATTGGTTTTTGCTAATATATATTCACTTACAACTACGCCAATGGACATGTAACACATCACAAATTTATTTTCTTTGTCGGTAACCAAATTGGTGATGGTCCCCGGGTTGTGGATCTTAAGGTTATGAAGGTAAATTGGAAGCATTCTAAAGGAGTCATCACTACTGCCACGTAACATCTCTATTGCTTGACACTTGGCCCTCCATGCTTGATTGTATGATCTGCTCACTCTAAACCGATTGGCTACATCATCACGTATATCTTTTGGTTTATACTCTCGATTAGCAGCCTTGAACGAATCCATAAGAATACTACCCAACACCTTTTTAGTAGCATGTTTATTGTTTCCCATAATTTGTGTGCGTGAGCATGTGTGTGCGTCATGCAACTTCTTAACCATAAAGTTTTCAGTGTGTCTTGTTTTGTATGCACTACATTTCCACTCACAATTTGGCAACACACATTTAGCGGTGTACCGAGATTTGTCCGACTTTACAGGCTTTATTTGAAAGTTTTCTTCAAGGCATTTTGTAAATAGCTGGTTTAGGAATTCTTCCTTGTTCGAAAACGTTTGACGAACTTTGACCAAATCAGATACCTGATACGTGGTTGGAATTGGGGTCGTAAATTCTGGGTTTTCTTCATCTTGCTGACTGTGTAGAGTTGGCATATTCCAGAATAAATCTTGTTTTTCTTCATCTTCATCTTCCTCGTCACTTGCTTCATCCGATTCACTAGACGCAACAACAGGTATAAACGGGTTCTCTATTTTTTTTTATTTTACACACGTTCTCGGCGCCATGGTTGAAAAAGTCAAATTCTTCTGTGTTTGGAGGTGGTATTTCAGCCAGCTGTTGTTCCAAATGGTGTGTTTCGAGGTTTGGTTCAGAATTGTGTATTTCATCCTGTTCTTTTTGCAGATGGTGAGTTTGTTTGTTTGGTTGAGACTCGAGTATTCGGAGGTTTTGTTGGAGATGGTGTGTTTGTGGATTTTGTTGGGGCTGGAGTGTTTCTAGGTTTTGTTGGAGATGGTGTGTTTGTGAATTTTGTCCGGGTTGAAGCATTCTAACTTTGTCGACAACATAAATACCAATAGGCTCGTTTGTGACAGCGTATTTTAAAAACTCAAAAAAATCTTCATGATCATCAGTAATATCAAAAATATGATTATTATCAATATATCTTAGCGAAACAGGTGCATTAGGTGGCAATTCAATTTTTTTAAGAATTTTCCTTAACAATACTCTTCGATTTATTGGTTTTTGTGGAGCAAGTGGTAGTTTTAATCTGGTTCTAAAACAATCAAGAGGCAGATACATAGGTATGTTGTTAACAAATTCAAAATTACCCCCACAACATACATGAACAACAAATGCTTCATCATTACTACAGCTCATTAAGACACAAATTAGTGAAAAAATAGATAAAAGTTGGTACCTTAACGATGCTCTAATGACATGATCTTTTTGGAAATGAAGTGAAATGAAATGATTAATCTGGAGTTCTAGCCTCAATAAATATACAGGTACATAATCTTATCCGTAAAGGTACAAAAAATCTAACAAAATCTTATCCAGAAATCAGGAAAAATCCATTCTGATAAGACGCAAGGCGCAAAGCCGCAAGGACGCAAGTCATAAACCTTGCGCCTTGCGCCTTGACCTAATTTATTAACACTAGGACGCAAGGGCTCAAGTCGCAAGGTCGCAAGGACTAATGATCCTTGCGCCTTGCGCGGGAAAATTCTCAAAAAAAAAGAGGGTTCCAGCTCAGAAAGGGGTAAAAAAATGGGCAAAAAGGTGATAAGCCCTTTGAGATTAGCTCAAACTTGAGATTAACAATTATCAGCTTTTCTTAATTTTTTATTTTTTTATAAGCGAAAAAACTCTCCTATAAGCGAGCAGCACATTGACTCCCCCATAGATGGTAAAACCTTGGGTAATCAAGCCCACCGACCGCGAGATCTGGTACCGAGTAAATTGCGCATGTTGCGCACCCTCTAGTTACACTATCTTTTTGAACAATTTGGTATAGCCAGGAATTGAAAAGATAAGTAAACTGTTAAACATAGATAAATTGTCATTAGCGAGCGAATAGTAAACTGGCATAAGCGAGTACCCGAGTTTGAGTCTGAGAATGAAGAGAGTGGATTGATGACGTGGAAGGGATCCAAGCATTATATGGGTCAATCCTGAATTTTAATTATAATTCGTTAATGGAATCGGATATATCTTCTGGGCGGGTTATTAGAAGAAGCTGGTATTATTGGTTAACTTATTTGGTGATGATGATGAAGGTGAATTAATGATGAAGATGAAGATGATGAATGGATGACGATGAAGGGACCAATGAAATTAGGATTTACAAACATGATGGACTAATAATGTAAATATCTAAATGGAAGGTTATCTATTATAATAGGTTAAATACATACAATATAATAATTTAGAAAGTTAGATGCATACAATTAGAGATTTAAAGTTGAATGCATTCAATATGAATTTGGTGAAAGTTCAATGCATTTTTCATATAATTTTCCTTAAGGTATCGTAGATGGGATGTTTGAGTTGAAGCCAGGGATAACCTCCAACCAAGTGAGCTAACTCGCGAATTTTTTATTTATTTCTTATATTTGTTACTGTGATGATAGTCGAGTGAAAATTGGAGATATAAACAATCATTAATCTTAATAAGTTATTTGAAAGGTTTGTTTAATGTTATTGCGAGTTCAATTCGAGAGTAGAGATGGATCGATAACGAGCGATTAGAACGTGAAATAACGCACCTCGATTTATAGACCAAATAATACAATCACAATGAGTGCTTAATGACAACAAGACACTTTTGCCACTTTACACTATTTAACTATCAAACTCACTAGTCACCAAATTTATAACACTACATCAAGCTGCCTTCGTGCACGATTCAGATATTCGGTACCAGCTGATCTTAACATAAAGCATCTAGGACTTGAACGCTTATTATACATAACTATAACTAGGTCCCTCAATAATGTCACCAAGTTGCAAATACGTTTGCGTTCTTAGCATCATGAATTAGTAATTAGTATTACGATACAAGACCATAACTAATATCACCTTGAACCAAACACATTCATACAAGCTTCAAGATGTATTGACGTCGACAACTTTGGAGGTCTTAACATGTGAGCTGCTTGGTTCTTCTATTCCCAACCACTTGCGTAAGTATACGAATACGGTTTCATCTCTTAGTAGCGCCCTGTGAGCACCTGGGATTCCTACTCGCTCTGTTGCTCCAAATCCATCTGCCTGTACATGTCATCACAATTTAGTTTGGAGGTAATAAGGGCAGGTTTGGAAGATTGCGTAATATGTCAGGGTTGAAATGGGCGGGTCATTTTTATTGCTGGTCAAAACAGATGCAAACAACTTTCTGTTCTTTCTATATTTATAAAGGATAAAAAAAATCTAATTTTATTCTTGTGTTATCATGATCACAAAAACACTTTTTACAAGAATAATCTTTGTTTTCCTGTCTACCTTATTATGTCTTATGTCTTCGCGCCCGCACACATTTTTATTGCAGACATTTTGTTTTTCTGAAGACATAAGATAAAATAATGTCTTATTACAGACTTAGAAATGTGCTTCTAAGTGCTGCAGACAGAATTAAGTTATTTTGCAGATATAAAAACAAACAGTCTTCACTATTCAGGCATACAGACCTTCAGACCATATCTTCTTTACAGACGTGGTCCGCAGATCTTCAGACCAAAACATCTTAATCTTTGGTTAAAATGAATTAGACGTCGGGAAAACTTACACCTCGTGTTAGATACCTTTGACCCATTTGAGATAAAACACAACCCAAACTGAACCATGGCTTAAAATAATACCAACTAATTTGTAGTTTACATTCTTTAGCGGTCAAGAATGAAGAACGAACATCCTTTGGTCAAATTTGCTACTTTGGTGTTTAAAATTAAAACAACCTTGACATTAGTATAAGACTTAACATTTTTTTAACGTACAACATTGATATCAATAAAAACCATATCATCACCTGTGGTCGTAACTATTGAAAAATATGCTCATTAAATATGAAGAGCGTATTATTTGAAATGAAGGGCTCATATAAAGACACGCATAAGATACGATATAAGGAAGGAAGAAAAAGCACCATTGCAGATTCAGCGGGAACTGTTCCATCTCCATCCACATATGAGTATTCAGGCTGCACAAACAAAATAATAAAATTTTCAGAAAGCCAAGCTTACTTTAATATGAAATATATCTTATTAACGCCAACAATAATAGTATCAAATACAAGATAAACGCATATGTAACAACCTCCATACATTGATATGAATGACTTACCAATGATTGGCAGATCTCAGATGCATCATTGATTGGATCAGTTTCTGAACCATAACTGCAACACAATAAGCGTTTGAGTACACACATTTCAATCGGAAAACATTAAACAAACACATCAAAAACCATGGCCCGAGAGAGCTAAAAAAGTTTAAGTTACTTCGAGGGTTAATTGCATTATAACTTCAACCATCTTTTCTTCCTTTTTTTATTTTTGTAAACAACTTTGTATGAATTAAAATGGATGCAATTTACTAATTTTCAACCTTGACACCAAAGCCAATTCAAGATTTTCAAAGATACGAAAAATCATTAGTTAACCTGTAGCCCTGTATAGATCACATAATTAAAAGAATGTTTGAAAGCTGATTACCATTAATTATTTTTTTTTTTTTTTTTTTTGAAAAAAACACCAAAGTGGGTTGATTTATGCAATTATCCCTCATATTTTAAGTCTGCAAACAACATTCTTATCCGTTTCGAGACTAATTATCGGAACTTACTAAACATCGAATGGTGTTTCTATTTCAGTTCCGTAAATGTTGTAGAACTCGATCCCTTCGGGAAGCTGCACGTTGTTTAGCATCTTGCGTGTAGTAGCAGCCCATTTGTAGATATCATAGTTGAAAGGCAAAGGTATAGTCTCCTTATTATACTCAATCTGTCAAAGCAAAAAAAGACCCCAAAAACGTGGTAAAGTACGATTTCAAATTCAACTTTTTATTTTCAAAATTGATAATAATTAATTATCAAGTTAATTTAACGTTATATGTAGACTTGACTATGCATTTGGTGCTCAAAGTGTCGAAAACGCGTACCGTGTTGTCCTTCAATGCTTCTACAAACAGCTCAACACATCCCGATGTGCCGTAAGTCTCCATTTTAACCGAACCGTCTGCATTGCTTGAATTGCCTCTCCAAACCACAATTTCAGGTTGCTTTTTCCATTTGAATTCTGGATTAGGCATCATCTCATATATCGATGGGCATTCCACTAACTGAACAAAACAAAATCATCTTTGTCTAATTAATTTTTTTTTTCTAAACATGGGTCAGTGTTCACAAACATTATGACCCATTACCCAACTCGCCCATATCGCCACCTGTAAGTTGGAACTGTTAAAAAAAATTACCAGTTGATGCATTGACCACCTCGACACAAAGAAGTAGCCTTCAATTCCATCCACAAACTGTAATCCAGTTAAAAGAGAATCATTGATGCATCCCGGTGCACCTGATACACATCACTAATTATTAAGTTGTTTTGAAGTAATTACTACAAACACTGTTGATTTTTGCGGTCAACCCCAATATGTAAGTATTGCAACGTCAATACAGTTTTATTACCAAGACACATATATACACACACGTGAAACAATACATGTGTGTGTGTGTGTGTGAATCACATAATTACTGATCTCGAGGATATGAAATCATCTATGGTTGTTTGAAATCATTATATTAACCAAAAGTGACCCGTAATTACCTTGGAAAGGGGTTGCAATAGTTATCCACTTTTTCACGTACTTGGAAAACACCTACAGTAAGTAGACAGATGGCAGTACTCATGTTATTGTGAAACCATGCACTATATATTCATCATATACGCATAACAAAACTAGAAAAAAGGTCTTTAAATGTATGCTTGTACATCAGAATGTAGTGATATGAAACACGACACTAACAATCCACCCATCGAATGCGATATAAGGTTGACTTTTCTACCCCCTGCAGCATTATACGCAGTTTCCAGCTTTTCCTTAAGGCCATCCATTAATTGATCAATTCTGCCAATAATTATACAATAGAAATGGAGATCACAGATCAGTTTCTCTAACAATATAGTAAAAAGTCAACTCCACTAACACGAGCGCGTCTTTAAGAGGGTGTTTAGACCATGAAAATGCATCTTGAAAGTGATTGTAAAGTTTTTTATAATCAAAAACAGACAATTAGCTGTCCGAATATAACTTTAATTAATGAAGGCTGAAGTGAAACACGGAGTACCTATTACTTTGACGGAAATCATATCCATATCCAAACAATGTGGTCCCTTTCTTGTATCCACAATCAACAAGCATGTCGATCATGTCATGAAAATGATATACATCCGTAATGTGAAACAATTTTATCCACTGAAAGATACATACACATATACATAATTAATTAATTAATTCATTCATTCATTAGAACTTGCGGGCATAGCCCAACGGTTCCCCCATGTACTTTGTGTCATGGGATAGGGAGAGGTCATGGGTTCGATCCTTAGGGATGACATGATTTTCTTTAAAACAATTGAACACCAATAATGGTGGTATATATTGACCCTATAGGGAGGTGTTTTACCAGATTCGTTCACGGACCTCTACCTAGGAACACTGCCCGAATGGATGTGTTCCCGGGTACCGTCGATCAGGTTCGGGTTTCCGCCCGAACGTGTGTTATACGTGCAAATGATGAGGGTCGTTGAAATAAATGATCTACTGATGTCAAAAAATTGCCGTTAAAAAAAAAAAAAAAATTAATTCATTAATTATACAGAACTGCTAGGACACATCATCATATGGTTTGATCTATACAGCCAAAAGGAAATACATTGTACTACAGAGTGCTAAACAAAACTTACAAAAGAGGGATCAAGAATATCAATCGCATAAAGTCCGTAATCGTCATCTGGAATCACAAGATCCGAACTATCATCCAATGCTTCTGTGTAGCCTGAAAAAAGATCCAAAACCCATTAACAAAATTCACTCAACCTAAATAGACACATTTCATTACATCACCACTTTTGGGAAACACAAGCCTCAGCATATTACTTGGTAATATCCTTCTGATTATACTATTTTCTTGCTAATTCATTAAATAATTATGTATGATAACTTTTTTTTTTAATGATAATTTGTTATTATAAAAAGAAACTAAATTTGGGTACGGCATGTATATTTCCTACAATATATATCACAAATATTAAATATTAAATAAAATCTTATATTACAAAGTACAAACCCAATTCATTCATTCATAGATCATACATAAAAAAACATAAATAAATTAAAAAGATAAAAAAGAAGAGAATGGACCAGTGTCAGGATTGTAAAGAGACCAAACTCTTTTTCTGAACTCCAGATCAGCAAGAAAGATTCGGACCCAAACCCGGGTGGTTAACCCGAACCAGCTCTTGGGTTTTGAATTGAGAATACTCCCACCAATACCACTCACCAGAAGAATCGGGTCAAGATCGACCTCATCATCATCGCTGTCGTCACCAAAACACCACCATTTTCTACATACCATTTTTCTTCTAATTTGCCAATTCTTGTTTTCTTTACAACCACCTGTGCTTTGCTTTGGGAAATGAAACACGTTTTGTTTGTTGAGGGTAGTTGTTGGCGTTAGTGAGCTACTTACTTGATATGGTAGTCACATATAATAAAGGAAGTGTAATTTTAATAAATTGAATTTAATATAAAAAACAGGGGAGAAAAATAAGACCAGAAGATTTGAGATGACTTACGTGTGTCAAAATAGAAATAGAAATAGAAATAGAAATAGAAATTAGGATAATAATATTCGTTTTAATATTCTTCTTCTTTGGATTGGATTAGATTTCATTGATTAACACGTCTCCGCCTCATTTTTCCATACATTCGGTAAATCTTTCGATTAATTATATATTATTATATTATATTATATTATATACCTATATCTAAAAGGCAAATGTCAAATGAATAGTCCTATTTCTTTTTCCACTTTTCTCAAACTTAACCCTCAACTTTTATTAAAATACAAATTGCACCCCCACTTTACACTCTTATTAAAATACAAATCGCACCCCCACTTTATACGTATATTTTTCCCCAAATTTCACATACTTAACCCCCTAACTTTTATTAAAATACAAATCGAACCCCCACTATATCTAAAAGGCAAATGCCAAATGAATAGTCCTACTCCTTTTTTCACTTTTCGCAAACTTAACCCTCAACTTTTATTAAAATACAAATTGCACCCCCACTTTACACTCTTATTAAAATACAAATCGCACCCCCACTTTATACGTATATTTTTTCCCAAATTTCACAAACTTAACCCCCTAACTTTTATTAAAATACAAATCGAACCCCCACTTTACTAATTTTTTTTTACTAAGATTCAATTTTCACAAACTTAACCCTCTAACTTTTATTAAAATAGAAATCGAACTCCCACTTTATACGTATATTTTTTTCAAATTTCACAAACTTAACCCCCTAACTTTTATTAAAATACAAATCGAACTCACACTTTACTAATTTTTTTTTTTTAAATAAAACCAGAACGCTAAAAGAAGCAACTTTCACAAAAGGAACAACCCTTCAATGTTAGATGTCGAAAAAAATTCTTTTTTACAAAATAGATCAAGACTTTTTTTTAACTCGCATTCGAAACGGAGCCCCGGCGCGAAGCGAGGGCTCCACAACTAGTTTATAATATTACAAGCAAATCCCTTTCACTGTTCACCAATAGTAAGGGAAATTTCTGTCTTTTTACAACAATAGATATTTTATAATTAGATTTTCTTATAGAAGCAAATAACCAAAACACTTAATTGATTAAAGCTACACTTCAAGTGACATAGTTTATCAATGATTAAGTTTAATTTTTGATAAAGGTACACGTCGCGTAACGAAAAGTACTAGTTTACTAAACGTACGAAAGGACGTTCGAAAAACCGAAACCGGGACATAAGTCGAGTGACGACGTACGACTTATCGGAACAAAAGTTACAAGTCCACTACGCACGAGAATATAATATAATATATAATTAATTTATATAAATTATATATATTATATATAAATATAATAATATGTCGACGAACTACAAAACAATTGAGTGTGAGCTGGATCCATGAGCCATGCGATCGCATGGCTAGAGCCCATGAATCCCATGCGATCGCATGGGTAAAGTTGGTGGCTCAAATGCTATAAATTCGATCGAATTTGCGTTTTGTTCACTTCACTCTATTATATATTACTCCGTAAGTTATTTATTTATTTAAGTTATTATTATTATTATTATTATTATTATTATTATTATTATTATTATTATTATTAATTATTATTATTATTATTATTATTATTATTAAGATTAATATTATTATTAATCTTATTATTATTAGTATTATTAATTAGTAGTATACATAAAATACTACGACGAGGTTATGAGCGTGTCACTTTCAAAAATGGGTTTTCGAGCGGGATAGAGCTAAGAAAACTATGAGTTATAGCTATGGAGGTTATGGGTAATGTTCGTGGGTATTGTTTGCAAATCAAACCTAGTGTTGATCATCTCTGTTACGTCTACGTACTTTCCTACAATATTAAATCACAATATTGATACGTTGAGATCTACGGTTATTTGGTATTCCGAGTTTCGGTCACATTTCGGTGAATGACTTTATGTGCTGCTAAGGTGAGTTTCATTTGCTCCCTTTTTAATTGCTTTTGCAATCTATATTTTTGGGCTGATAATACATGCACTTTATTTTAAACGCAACGGATACAAGTACATACTAAATTCTACACTGAGTTTGAACCGAAAATCCCTTAGCTTTGGTAACTAGCAACTGCCGGTTATAAGAACTGGTGAGCGCGAGTAGTTGTATATGGATCCATAGGGCTTGACATCCCCGTCTGTTCCAGGTTTAGAAACCCTAGCCTGAACTATAAAACAGACGTATGCTATTTGAGTTTAGTACACGTTGGATTGCGTGTATTGTACATGTTGGTTGCATGTATGTTAAAACAGGGGTACTTATTATAACGTTAAAGTTTAGTTACCAGGTGCTCAATCTTGTAGAATATTTTGATAAACGTTTCTGGATGAAACAACTGAAATCTTGTGATCCACCTTTATGTACAGATTATGCAAAACATTAAAACTATAAACTCACCAACCTTTGTGTTGACACTTGTTAGCATGTTTATTCTCAGGTTCCCTAGAAGTCTTCCACTGTTTGCTTATATGTTAGACAAGCTATGTGCATGGAGTCTTACATGGCATATTTTTCAAGGAAACGTTGCATTCACCAAATCATCACCATGTATCTTATTTTGACTGCATTGTCAATAAAAGTACTATTGTAAACTATTATTTACGGTGATTATCTATATGTAGAAATCATCAGATGTCGAAAACCTTTGATTTAAATATTCATTTATGGTGTGCCTTTTCAAAAGAATGCAATGTTTACAAAACATATCATATAGAGGTCAAATACCTCGCAATAAAATCGATGAATGACGTGTTCGTTCATATGGATTTGGAGCGATCGTCACATGACTGTTGAGGATTTTCAGGTTATTAGATGATGTAGGTGATCCATTTGTTGTTTCATATATAGATGTTATTCTTTCTTGATCCGTGTTTATTTATAGTGTTCAAATTACGTTTAGGGTATACTAAGTGCCAAATTTTTACCATACATATATATCTTTATTAGTATGTGTATTAGATCTAGCATTAGAAATACACTCAGAAAATTACTGAAAACTATAGTACTATTCAGATGAATATGATCAACTTGACTAGTTTGCATTTTAGTTGAAGCAGAAGTATCATCGGAGAAACATTGTAGTTAACTCGAATGTTGCGTTTGTAATTGTATACCAAGTTACCTCTTGCAATTTTGTTCTTATAAATTTGAAATTGTGTTAATTGTGTATGGATGAAATATATATGTTTGTTTAGAATAGAAGTGGCAACATGGGTAATTTTTTGGTAGACGTCAAAACGGGCGTAGCTACAAATGGTAACTGTTGGGTAGTGGCCAGGTTGAATTGACTAATAACACTTTCTGTTGAAAATGGTTATCTTTTTTTATATGTAAAGGATTAGTATTTCAAGTTGGACCTGTTAGGATCAAAACCAACCTGAATTGGCACATTGATAAATAAAAGGAATTGGGTCAAAGTTGCCACATTAGGTTCAAAGTGGCCAAGAATCTGTACTTAGTTATGCCTCTAATGGTGTGGTTGTCATTAAAGTTTTTTTGGTATTTTTTTACGAGGAAATTTCCAGAACTGAATATGAGTTGATTAACTGTTCATAAAAAATACATGTACAGGTCAATCGTCTCATTCGGGAGGGCTTGGTTGTCTTAAGAATGGTTCGGTTGGGGGCTAAATAAATGGGTTGAAATGGCGAGAGCTGAGATGATGGGAAGAAGCAGACCATCAAGAATCGAGGAATGACCATTTACTCCTACCCATACGGTCACATTTGTCGTTCCCTATTAAATTGTTGGACCACATGTTGGGTTTACTTTCCCCCTTCCGAAATTTCATATTCTGAATATCTCTTTTTCCTTAATTTTTCTCCCCCAAATTCCATCATTCTTGCTTTGCTGCGTCGTCTTTGTGGACATGAAAGTAGTTTATTTCAGCTGATACGGTTCTCACTAGCCAACATGTGAGATGTCTGGGGTTCTTTTTATTTAAATCGTGGTTCGTTTTTCCCCCCTCACGTGTCTTAATAGTTAATTGTTAACTTGGTTGTTGTTAAAGTTTTTTCGGTGTTTTTAACGATTAGATTTTCAGAACTGAATTTGAGTTAATTAACTGATCATAGAAAAATACCTGTCAAGTCAATCGTCTCATCGGGAGAACTTGGTGGTCTTAAAAATGGTTCAGGTGGAGGTTGAATAAAGGAGACGATTCAACTGATTTTAGGTTTTTGTTATTGTTGTATGTATGTCTATTTTTTGTACAACACTTCGTACTAGAACAATTGATTCTAAGTTTTTGTTATTTTTTTTATGTTAGTCTATTTTTTGTAAAATACTATGTAGTAGAACTGAAACATATAAAACTCTTCCGTCTTCTTCGAACCAAAAAAGGGTTACAAAACCGCGGCAATGCGCGGATGACCTATTGCTTGTTACTAACAAAGTTTCATTAATTTATTAACTACTATATAATAATATAATTTAATTGCATTCGTTTTTTTTTTTTGTTTTTTTTTTGGCAAGAAGTTATTTTATTAACATAAACCAACATACACAAGGATCAACATCCAATCCAAAATACAGACAACATACAAAGGTAAAAAAAAACAACCTAAAACCCTAACATCAAAATAGCAAAAACACTATCAATGCTACTCTCCACTCCACTCCACCTTCCAAACTCGTTCAAATTTAATAACACCAGCAGACCTTTTGACTTTCAAAGTCAAAAGTTTCACCCGAATATATTCCTTGGCAATATCCACTAGCTCTTTCACTTCTCTCTTATTGCCTTTGAACAACCTCTGGTTTCTCTCCTGCCATATATAGTATACTGAAGCAGCTAACACCAATAGTGTAACAATGCTACAAATCTGATTCTTACCAGGAAATTTGGACATCACTTCCATAATATCATTCAGCTTATTGGGTAAACCTTTAGAGATAAGATTATCTTTCATCAAAGCCCAAACATTTATAGATTAAGAGCATTCAAAGAACAAATGCTTTATAGAATCTGATTCTTGATCACATAACAAACATTTAGAGTCTTGTTTCAAACTCCATTTCTGCAGTCTCACCTGTGTTGGTAATCTATCCCAAACAGCAAGCAATAAGATAAAAGCATGCTTAGGTATTAATTGAACTATACCACACAACATGATGCCATGTTTTAATAGGACCATTCACCCTTAGATCCAACCATGCTTGTTGAAGCTACCCGTCCTAATTCATAAGGACGAATACAATAATATATAGTTACATTGTGAGGTATTTGACCTCTAGATGATACATTTTACAAAAATTGCATTCGTTTTTAAAAGACAAACTTTCATTATATTGAAAGTTGACAGGCATACATACCCTTTCATGATATATCCAAATTATAAATGACTTAATAATAATCTTGTTGAACTCAACGACTCGAATGTAACGTCTTTTGAAATATGCCATAAACGACTCCAAGTAATATCCTTATAATGAGTAAATGCACAGCGGAAGATTTCTTTAATACTTGAGAATAAACATGCTTAAAAGTGTCAACCAAAAGGTTGGTGAGTTCATTAGTTTATCATAATCATTCATTTCCATCATTTTAATAGACCACAAGATTTCAGATATTTAATTGTACACGTAACCCGAGTACAAAATAATACGCATAACCTGCGAATTAAAAATCATTCATATGAATTGAACACCTGGTAACCGACCTTAACAAGATGCATATAGAATATCCCCCAGTATACAGCGCGCAGCTAATATACTAAATAATACCTCGAAGTACTAAAGCATCCATACCCTGGATGGGGCTCGTTGGGCCCGATGGATCTATCTTTAGGATTCGCGTCAATTAGGGGCCATTTTCCTAATTCTTATGTTACCAGACTTGAAGGGGCGATATTCGGTTTAATAATCCAACCATAGAATGTAATTTTGATTACTTGTGTCTATTTCGTAAAACATTTATAAAAACGGCGCATGTATTCTCAGTCCCAAAAATATATATAAAAAGGGAGTAATGAAACTCACAATACTGTATTTCGTAGTGATTAAGCATATGATGGCACTTAACAAGTGCAAAGTTGGCCTCAGATTCATGAACCTTAATTAAGTATATATATTTATATGTTGGTCAATATCTGTCTAATAATTTAGGTCAAGTCGTAGTGTATCACAATCCTAATGCTCGAGATCGATATTCAAAAGTCAACAAGACCCAGAATGACTTCCAAAATCTATACATGTTTATTATATAACTTAAATATAGTCATTTTATATATTTAAATATATTTATCAGATTTTATTAAAGTAAATAATACAAGTCATTTATTAATAATTAAAAATTTATATTAAAATTTATATATGATAAAAATAATTTATATATGATAAAAATATACTTTTATATATCTTAAAGTAATAAAATTTATAAAGTTCACTTAATATCATAAAAATATAGTGGCATGTATTATTAATGTAATTATATTACGTGTAGTAAAAATATCTTTGTATCACATATTTATTTGATAAAATAATATTGATAATAATAATGAGTAAAAGTTATATTATTTTGTAATAATAATAATAATAATTATTATTATTCTACTAATAATAATAATAATAACAATATTTATTTACAAATGATGATATTAATTATAATAAAATGATAATTCTAATCATGACAATTTTAATAATAATAATAATACTTTTTAATATTAACTGTAATAATTATATTTTATATAAAAATAATAATTCTATTCAAAATGCTAATTTTTAATAATAATATTACTAAAATGATAATAATAATGATATTTTATAATAACAATGATATGATAATTTTAATAAAAAATGATAGTTTTAATATTAATGATAATTTAATAATAATAATAATAATGATAAAAATAATGAAAACGATAATTTTATCTAAATCAATATCTTACAGTATTTTAATTTCATCATGATACTTATACTCATTATTTCCGAATCGATTTGTTTAATAGCTTTTAGTCCTCTTTTATTTCGCATTCATAATAATGATAATAATAGTAATCATAATAATCAGATGATACTAATATTAGTTTTAATGATAATAATACTAATAATAATAATTATAATAATACTAATGATAATAATAATAATAATAATAATAATAATAATAATAATAATAATAATAGTAATGATAATATTAATAATAAATTTAATGATAATAACGATAGTAATAATAATAACAATAATAGTTTTTAATGATAATACTTATATTAATAACGATAATGATAATAATAAAAATAATAATTATTAGATAGTAATAATAACGACGATAACGATAATCGATAACGATAACAATAACGATAACGATAATGACGATCGTAATAATAATAATAATCATTTTAATAATAATACTAAAATTAATGATAATTCAGTTGACT
Source organism: Rutidosis leptorrhynchoides (assembly GCF_046630445.1). Taxonomy (NCBI): domain Eukaryota; kingdom Viridiplantae; phylum Streptophyta; class Magnoliopsida; order Asterales; family Asteraceae; genus Rutidosis; species Rutidosis leptorrhynchoides. Next base: position 520,760,246 of record NC_092336.1, read on the forward strand.
ATATCTTTTAATCCGTTCATCGAAACCATACGCTTTCCAAATGAAAAGCTATTAATTTTTCGCCAGCTTTCCAACGACATGCATAACTTATACCTTATCTCAGTAGCATATGTATTAAATTCATAATTTAACATAAACTATTTAATGACAAAACTAAGCATACAAGCATGCATAATCATATGTACTCGAGCACTAGTCAGGGATACACTATTGATATATAAAAGATAAGATATGAATGCTCACATATCAATATTGTGATTCAATATTGCAGGAAAGTACGTAAACGCAACGGAAATGATAAACACTAGTTTGACCTCTCGAGCAATACCCCCGAACAATACCCATCACCTCCTTAGCTATAACCCATAATTTCCTTAGCTCTATCCCGTTCGAAAAACCCGTTTGAAATAATTCGCTCATGACCTCGTCGTAGTATTTTATGTATAATACTAATAATAATACTCCTAATTATAAGATTAATAATAATATTAATCTTAATAATAATAATAATAATAATAATAATAATAATAATAATAATAATAATAATATATTTAGTACATATATATAGAGAGTATTCGTGAGATTGGAAACAATGAATGAATGAATTCGGCCGAGATCAGCGAGCTTTATAGGCCAAACCTGGAATTCGATGCTCCGCAATCGCGGCACTTTTTAGGCATAAACCTCCGCGATTGCGGAGGTTCCTGTCCCAGTTCATCCATGATTAAAAACGTGGGCTGCCGACAGTTTTTATATTATTATATGACGAATACAATAATATATGGTTACATTGCGAGGTATTTGACCTCTAGATGATACATTTTACAAATATTGCATTCGTTTTTAAAAGACAAACTTTCATTACATTGAAAGTTGACAGGCATACATACCCTTTCATGATATATCCAAATTATAAATGACTTAATAATAATCTTGTTGAACTCAACGACTCGAATGTAACGTCTTTTGAAATATGCCATAAACGACTCCAAGTAATATCCTTATAATGAGTAAATGCACAGCGGGAGATTTCTTTAATACATGAGAATAAACATGCTTAAAAGTGTCAACCAAAAGGTTGGTGAGTTCATTAGTTTATCATAATCATTCATTTCCATCATTTTAATAGACCACAAGATTTCAGATATTTAATTGTACACGTAACCCGAGTACAAAATAATATGCATAACCTGCGAATTAAAAATCATTCATATGGATTGAACACCTGGTAACCGACCTTAACAAGATGCATATAGAATATCTGTAACATCCTGAAGACGGGCCTAGGTGGAATTTACCTTTTTGACCTTTAAGAGTTTTATAGTGAGTTTAATGAAATATTTAATTATTAATTGTTTATAATTAATTATTAATCCATTGGGTTCGCTTTACGACCAGGGTCCCGAAACATGTTTTATTATTTATTTTTAACTTTTTTTGGGTTGTCGAATCGAATACAAAAATATATGAAAATAGATAAATACCCGTGTTTTATCAGGAGTGGGATTTATTTAAATACCCATTTAAGGACCAAAACCGCCCCATGTTTCTAATTAGTTTCATCAGATGATTTTTCCCTTTCTCTCCCTTCTCGCTCACGATACACACACACATACAAACCCTAGCTTCAATTATTGTTATTTATGGATTATATCATCTTTACAAGTCGATTTCTAGCATCAAAAAGCATATTACAATCAGGTTTGTGCCCTTAAATTGTTGATTAATTCATGCTTTTCTAGTGTTCTTGCTAAAATCACAAACTTGCATTTTGTGTTTAAATTTGTGTGTGCATGGATTAATTCAAGTTAGAAACTGATTTCGTGTATCAAATAGCACATTATAAACAAGTTTGTATCTCTTAATTTCGTGTTTAATTCTTGATTAAATTAGGGTTCATGCTAGAAATAATGAAAATTGCAATTGGTGTTTGAATCTTGCTTCTTGTGTTGTTATTTAGTTTGATTCATGGTAGATTAATGATATATACATGTTTGTGATTGTTCATTAACTTTTAAGTTAGTCAAAAAAACTGCTCGAATCACAGATTTTGGGGTTTAAAACCCATGTTTTTGCTGCTGCTACTACGCAGCTTCTGCTGCTACTTTCAGCTTCTGTTTCTGCTGCAATTTTGCAGCTGTTGCTGATGTTGCAGCCCTATTTTGCTGCTGTTCACCCACCGTGGTGTGCAGCGGCTTGGAGTGGTCACAGCCCGATGGCCAGTACACTTGTTTTGTGGTTCCTATGTGTTGTTTGATCACCCGTATGGCTCATGACCCACTCGTTTAGACATGTTTAGTGTATGTATATGTATATGTATATGTATATGTATATGTATATGTATATGTATATGTATATGTATATGTATATGTATATATATATATATATATATATATATATATATATATATATATATATATATATGTATATATATATATATATATATACACATATAGTGTATCATTGTGAACCCTTGTTGTGGTCAAAAAACTGCTCGAAACTCGATTTTTGGGGTCGAAACCCGGCTGGATAGCAACATTTGCTGCTACTATTCTGCGCTTTCTACAGCAGCGTTTTTGCAGCTGCTGTTGCAGCTTTTCTGCTGCTGTTACAGCCCGTTTGTTGCTGTTTTTACAACCCTATTATGCCTCTGATGTTGTGGTTTATGTGTTGGTTTGTTCGCCCGTTTAACCCTTTACCCGTTTGCATAAATTGGAACTTTTTAGTAGTACTAACTTGATAATGTGTCGGATTTAAATAAAATTGTATGCACATATGAGATTGTATGATTTATATTATTATATGTGTATGTTTAAGTTGTTGGATCGCTCGTTTCGACCTCATGACCCAATTGTAATTTGACTTGGGTTTTTAAATAGTTAAGTGAGATAAATAGTGTATATATGTATATATGTATATGTGTGTATTATATATACATGTGCAAGTATATATATATATATATATATATATATATATATATATATATATATATATATATATATATATATATATATATATATATATGTATATATATATATGTATATATATGTGTGTGTAGTGTATGTTTATATGTATATATATGTGGTGTATATATAGAATGCAATATTGATAGTAAATGTGGTACGATTTACTAACTTGTTCAGTATTTGTCCTCAGGTGATACAAACGAGAGACTCAGTGACATTAGACTACTGAGCAGTTGCTGGTAATTGGTGAGTGAGTCTATCTTCGGATAGAATATAAGTAACAGGACATGCTATTGTTCATTACTTTGTTATAGTACTGTGATATAGCCATGTAATGGATACCGATTGCCATGCGTAGTTGTGATGACCCGAAAAATTTCGACTAATTTAAACCAATTCTCTATATGATTTAATATTATGTATGTATATATATATATATATATATATATATATATAATAAGATGTACAAGTAAAACACTAATTGCTACTGTAAAAATGACTTTCTACAGTAAAACACTATTTGCTACAGTAAAACACTATTTGCTACAGTGAAACCGTATTTTGCTACAGTGCTATATATATATATATATATATATATATATATATATATATTATAAGATGTACAAGTAAAACACTAATTGCTACTGTAAAAATGACTTTGCTACAGTAAAACACTATTTGCTACAGTAAAACACTATTTGCTACAGTACACTATTTGCTACAGTAAACACTATTGCTACAGTACACTATTTGCTACAATAAACACTATTTGATGTCGACGAACTAGCAAACAAAAATGGATAAGGCGGCCATGCGATCGCATGGCAAAAACACTGAAAACTCATGCGATCGCATGAGCTACAGTAAATGGAAAAGTATTATAAATACGCCAGTTTTCTGCTCGTCAACACATCCTTCTTTTTCTTCTTATGTAATTTAAATTTATATTTATAATTATAATTATAATTTTAATTTTAAGTTTAATAATAATAAAGTATATTCGAGGGTGTTTTAATTCGGGTTTCAAACCGCTTTAAGCTAAGGAAATATTGGGTATTGTTTGGGGTATTGTTCTTAAATCCAAGGCCAACCATACATTCGTCTACCATCATTACGTCTACGCAATTTGCCTACAATATTGAGTCTCAATATTGAACTGTGAGTTTATAGTCTCCTTTTTAAATACTTTAAATATTTTTGGGCTGAGAATACATGCAATTTATTTTAAACGCAATAAGACACAAGTACATACTTAATTCTACACTGAGTTAAACCGAAAATCCCTTAGCTTTGGTAACTAGTAGCTGCCAGTACATAGGATATGGACTGGTGGGCGCGAATAATTGTATATGGATCCATAGGGCTTGATATCCCCGTCCAAGCTAGAGCGCTAGCCTTTTAATGAACGTATGTTATTTGAGTTTAAGATACATTGGTTTGCGTGTATTAAAACGAATGTGGTAATTATCACTATAGCGTTAAGTTTAGTTACCAGGGTGCTCTGTTACGTAGAATCTATTGATAAACTTTTGATGAAATCTTGTGGTCTATCTTTATATATGTTTATGACTCGAGCAATTAAACCTATAACTCACCAACATTCGTGTTGACTTTTTAGCATGTTTTATTCTCAGGTCCTTAGACTGCTTCTGCTGTGATGTGCTTGTTGCCTGCATGGAGTCTCTCATGCTTTGTACAAAGTTTATTGCATTCAAAATAAAATTGCGTTGTGTAATAAATAATTGGACTGTGATGTCAACCTGTAAATTAAAGACTTATGTATTTTGGGGTTTTGCTTATACCTAAGCACTCGCCCACATGTTTATAACTTTCTATGTTTAGAAAGTCACTTATTTTAATGAATGCAATATTTTATCAAAACGTATCATATAGAGGTCAAAACCTCACTGTGGAATCAATGATTAACGTGCCGCGTCAATAGCGATTTTGACGGGTCGTTACAGTTGGTATCAGAGCTTGAGGTCATAGGGAACCAGAAATTACATTAGTGTGTTTAACTGGTAATTGTTAGCATGCATTAGTGAGTCTGGACTATGACCATATCTGTTTTTACTGATTTTTGCTTATCATTTGGTCAAAAACATTATATGTGATATATTTATATGCTAACGTAATTGTTGTTTCAATTATGTGATAGATGACTTCTTCTAATCCTATCATTTTGTACGACTCAGAATCGGACACTGAATCTATTATATCCACAACTGAAAAGGGCGTTCCAATACCTATTAACGAAGAAATTGTGTTAGCCGGGGAATCTCAACTCCCGGTAAACCCAGAGGAGGTTCCAGCTCCACCCAGCTCTAGTTTTCCGGAGCCACAGTATCGTTGGCATAGACCCATGATCCCTGGAGTAAACGAGGATCGTCCATTTCTAAACGAACATGGACATTGGGCCAGATACACCGCCGATGGGCGGGTTGTGAATATATTGCCTGGCAGATTTCGGTTCATGACCACCGGTACATATTCTCGTACACATGATGCAGACAGTTCGTCATCATATTCTCCTACACATGACTCAGATAGTTCGTCATCAGACGAGATCAGTGAGGAGGAAGATTTCGTTAATGAAATAAAAGAAGTCACTAGGGAGAAATTCCAACTTGCTATAGATAATAAAAACAATCACAATAATAAAATGTCCTTAATTATTAAAAAGGAACAGGACCATTCGATCCGTAACCACCCTTATTGTATTAAACCCACTGAGGCAACAGGTACCTCAAAACCCCAACCAAAAATTAAATACACTGCCAGAATGTCTGTCGGACCATGTGCACACAAACAATTGGCAGAGAGAACCAAATGGGAAGAAGTTTCTGATAGTTCTGAATAAACGACCTCACAACCATAAATCTTCCATGCGCTATTCTATTGCTTATGTGTGCTACTCTATCTTGTTATGTAAAATAAGCATATGTAAATTATCGGTATTGTATTATTTTGGTTTATTAATAATAAATGCATGGAATGATTATTTGTATTATTACTACTTATTATTATTATTATTAAATAATAACGTAGTAACTCGCTATAATTTTTCATAGTGGAATATTATTAGGATTTTAGTAGTTAATTCCTTGTACTAGCTATTATGTATGAACTTAACGGGTAGGTAATACCCTAGAAATAATTATAAAATGCTAATAAGAAGAAAAGGCTTTTATAATAATTGGTTCATATTATTAATATGCTACGATTAACTATTGACAACTCATTTTACCTATAATATTCTATATAATTAAATTATCTCTGTTGTATTTATTGAAGAAACATGTCCCAAATGTCGGATGCTGAGTTTGAGGAACTAGTAGAGAAACGTGTGAATGAAAGAATCGCTGCAGCTGAGGCAGCAAAAACAGCAGCCGAAGCAGCAGCCAAAGCAGCAGCCGTAAACACAAACTCACGAAATGGATGCTCTTACAAAACTTTTCAAGGATGCAAACCACAGACGTTTAGTGGAACCGAGGGACCAGTCGGTCTAACCCGATGGTTTGAAAAGATGGAGTCCGTTTTCAAAATCAGTAATTGTGCAAACAGAGACAAGTCAAAGTATGCTTCGTGCACGTTGCAAGACGGTGCACTTACTTGGTGGAACAATTATGCTAAAGCAGAAGGAGTAGATACGGCATATGATATCTCTTGGGAAGAACTGAAAAAGATGCTAATCGAGGAGTACTGTCCTCGAAACGAGATCAGAAAAATGGAATCTGAGTTACGTAATCTGAAGGTTTTCGGCACGAATCTCAATAACTATGAAAAGCGTTTCATGGAACTAGCCTTGTTGTGTCCCGAATTGGTGCCAAACGAGAAACGAAAGATAGAAATGTATATTGACGGTTTATCGATCTATATCAAGGGAAATGTTACATCGTCCAAACCGAATACGATGCAGGAAGCCATGACAATGGCACACCAAGTCATGGACTAGATCATAGAGAGTTCAATTAAGGCACCAATTACCGAAGTCAAGACAACTGAAGGAAAGAGGAAATGGGAAGACTATAAGGGCAAAAGTACTCACCTGAAGAAACAAGAAACTTTTAAAGGTAAACAAGATGGGGCAAATGTGAAATGTCCCGTTCTTATTGATTAAAAATGTTCCATATTAATTGATTTCGTTGCGAGGTTTTGACCTCTATATGAGACGTTTTTCAAAGACTGCATTCATTTTTAAAACAAACCATAACCTTTATTTCATAAATAAAGGTTTAAAAAGCTTTACGTAGATTATCAAATAATGATAATCTAAAATATCCTGTTTACACACGACCATTACATAATGGTTTACAATACAAATATGTTACATCGAAATTAGTTTCTTGAATGCAGTTTTTACACAATATCATACAAACATGGACTCCAAATCTTGTCCTTATTTTAGTATGCAACAGCGGAAGCTCTTAGTATTTACCTGAGAATAAACATGCTTTAAACGTCAACAAAAATGTTGGTGAGTTATATGTTTAACCTATATATATCAAATCATAACAATAGACCACAAGATTTCATATTTCAATACACATCCCATATATAGAGATAAAAATCATTCATATGGTGAACACCTGGTAACCGACATTAACAAGATGCATATATAAGAATATCCCCATCATTCCGGGACACCCTTTGGATATGATATAAATTTCGAAGTACTAAAGCATCCGGTACTTTGGATGGGGTTTGTTAGGCCCAATAGATCTATCTTTAGGATTTGCGTTAATTAGGGTGTCTGTTCCCTAATTCTTAGATTACCAGACTTAATAAAAAGGGGCATATTCGATTTCGATAATTCAACCATAGAATGTAGTTTCACATACTTGTGTCTATTTTGTAAATCATTTATAAAACCTGCATGTATTCTCATCCCAAAAATATTAGATTTTAAAAGTGGGACTATAACTCACTTTCACAGATTTTTACTTCGTCGGGAAGTAAGACTTGGCCACTGGTTGATTCACGAACCTATAACAATATATACATATATATCAAAGTATGTTCAAAATATATTTACAATACTTTTAATACATTTTGATGTTTTAAGTTTATTAAGTCAGCTGTCCTCGTTAGTAACCTACAACTAGTTGTCCACAGTTAGATGTACAGAAATAAATCGATAAATATTATCTTGAATCAATCCACGACCCAGTGTATACGTATCTCAGTATTGATCACAACTCAAACTATATATATATTTTGGAATCAACCTCAACCCTGTATAGCTAACTCCAACATTCACATATAGAGTGTCTATGGTTGTTCCGCAATATATATATATAGATGGGTCGACATGATAGGTCGAAACATTGTATACGTGTCTATGGTATCTCAAGATTACATAATATACAATAAAAGTTGATTAGGTTATGGTTGAAATAGATTTATTACTAAATTTCACGTAGGTAAAATGAGTAGTTTTTATCAATCTTGTTTTACTCACCATTTCTTCGTTTCTAATCCGTTTTGAGTGATTCCAGTGGCCACGGTTTCGTATTGAACTTAACTTTATGAATCTAAATAGAAAAAGTATAAGTTTATAGTCAGAAATACAAGTTACAAGTCATTTTTGTAAAGGTAGTCATTTCAGTCGAAAGAACGACGTCTAGATGACCATTTTAGAAAACATACTTCCACTTTGAGTTTAACCATAATTTTTGGATATAGTTTCATGTTGATAACAAAAATCATTTTCCCAGAATAACAACTTTTAAATAAAAGTTTATAATAGTTTTTAATTAACTAACCCAAAACAGCCCGCGGTGTTACTACGATGGCGTAAATCCGGTTTTACGGTGTTTTTCGTGTTTTCAGGTTTTAAATCATTAAGTTAGCATATCATATAGATATAGAACATGTGTTTAGTTGATTTTAAAATTCAAGTTAGAAGGATTAACTTTTATTTGCGAACAAGTTTAGAATTAACTAAACTATGTTCTAGTGATTACAAGTTTAAACCTTCGAATAAGATAGCTTTATATGTATGAATCGAATGATGTTATAAACATCATTACTACCTCAAGTTCCTTGGATAAACCTACTGGAAATGATAAAAATAGATCTAGCTTCAAAGGATCCTTGGATGGCTTGAAAGTTCTTGAAGCAGAATCATGACACGAAAACAATTTCAAGTAAGATTTCCACTCGAAATAAGATTGGTATAGTTATAGAAATTGAATTAAAGTTTGAATATGATTATTACCTTGTATTAGAAAGATAACCTACTGTAAGTAACAAAGGTTTCTTGATCTTGGATGATTACTTGGAATGGATTTAGAAAACTTGGAAGTAAACTTGCAATCTTGGAAGTATTCTTGATTTTATGAAACTAGAACTTTTGGAATTTATGAAGAACACTTAGAACTTGAAGATAGAACTTGAGAGAGATCAATTAGATGAATAAAATTGAAGAATGAAAGTGTTTGTAGGTGTTTTTGGTCGTTGATGTATGGATTAGATATAAAGAATATGTAATTTTGTTTTCATGTAAATAAGTCATGAATGATTACTCATATTTTTGTAATTTTATGAGATATTTCATGCTAGTTGCCAAATGATGGTTTCCACATGTGTTAGGTGACTCACATGGGCTGCTAATAGCTGATCATTGGAGTGTATATACCAATAGTACATACATCTAAAAGCTGTGTATTGTACGAGTACGAATACGGGTGCATACGAGTAGATTTGTTGATGAAACTGAACGAGGATGTAATTGTAAGCATTTTTGTTAAGTAGAAGTATTTTGATAAGTGTCTTGAAGTCTTTCAAAAGTGTATGAATACATATTAAAACACTACATGTATATACATTTTAACTGAGTCGTTAAGTCATCGTTAGTCGTTACATGTAAATGTTGTTTTGAAACCTTTAGGTTAACGATCTTGTTAAATGTTGTTAACCCAATGTTTATAATATCAAATGAGATTTTAAATTATTATATTATCATGATATTATGATGTACGAATCTCTCTTAATATGATCTATATACATTAAATGTCGTTACAACGATAATCGTTACATATATGTCTCGTTTCAAAATCATTAAGTTAGTAGTCTTATTTTTACATATGTAGTTCATTGTTAATACACTTAATGATATATTTACTTATCATTTAACATAATTAACCAAGTGTATCAATATCTTAATATGATTCATATGTACCTAGTAAGACGTTATAACGATAATCATTATATATATCGTTTTCGAGTTTCTTAATTTAATATTCTCATTTTTATGTATATAACTCATTGTTAAAATACCTAATGAGATACATAATTATAATAAAATCATGTTAATTATATATATAACCATATATATGTCATCGTATAGTTTTTACAAGTTTTAACGTTCGTGAATCACCGGTCAACTTGGGTTGGTCATTTGCCTATATGAAACCTATTTCAATTAATCAAGTCTTAACAAGTTTGATTGCTTAACATGTTGGAAACACTTAATCATGTAAATAACAATTTCATTTAATATATATATATAAACATGGAAAAGTTCGGGTCACTACAGTACCTACCCGTTAAATAAATTTCGTCCCGAAATTTTAAGCAGTTGGAGGTGTTGACGTATCTTCTGGAAATAAATGTGGGTATTTCTTCTTCATCTGATCTTCACGCTCCCAGGTGAACTCGGGTCCTCTACGAGCATTCCATCGAACCTTAACAATCGGTATCTTGTTTTGTTTAAGTCTCTTAACCTCACGATCCATTATTTCGACGGGTTCTTCAATGAATTGAAGTTTTTCATTGATTTGGATTTCGTCCAATGGAATAGTGAGATCTTTTTTAGCAAAATATTTCTTCAAATTTGAGACGTGGAAAGTGTTATGTACAGCCGCGAGTTGTTGAGGTAGCTCCAGTTGGTAAGCTACTGGTCCGACACGATCTATAATCTTGAATGGTCCAATGTACCTTGGATTTAGTTTCCCCCGTTTACCAAATCGAACAACGCCTTTCCAAGGTGAAACCTTAAGCATGACCATTTCTCCAATTTCAAACTCTATATCTTTTCTTTTACTGTCCGCGTAGCTCTTTTGTCGACTCTGGGCGGTTTTCAATCTTTGTTGAATTTGGATGATTTTCTCTGTAGTTTCTTGTGTTATCTCCGGACCCGTAATCTGTCTATCCCCCACTTCACTCTAACAAATCAGAGACCTGCACTTTCTACCATAAAGTGCTTCAAACGGCACCATCTCAATGCTTGAATGGTAGCTGTTGTTGTAGGAAAATTCTGCTAACGGTAGATGTCGATCCCAACTGTTTCCGAAATCAATAACACAAGCTCGTAGCATGTCTTCAAGCGTTTGAATCGTCCTTTAGCTCTGCCCATCAGTTTGTGGATGATAGGCAGTACTCATGTCTAGACGAGTTCCCAATGCTTGCTGTAATGTCTGCCAGAATCTTGAAATAAATCTGCCATCCCTATCAGAGATAATAGAGATTGGTATTCCATGTCTGGAGACGACTTCCTTCAAATACAGTCGTGCTAACTTCTCCATCTTGTCATCTTCTCTTATTGGCAGGAAGTGTGCTGACTTGGTGAGACGATCAACTATTACCCAAATAGTATCATAACCACTTGCAGTCCTTGGCAATTTAGTAATGAAATCCATGGTAATGTTTTCCCATTTCCATTCCGGGATTTCAGGTTGTTGTAGTAGACCTGATGGTTTCTGATGTTCAGCTTTGACCTTAGAACACGTCAAACATTCTCCTACATATTTAGCAATATCGGCTTTCATACCTAGCCACCAAAAATGTTTCTTGAGATCCTTGTACATCTTCCCCGTTCCAGGATGCATTGAGTATCTGGTTTTATGAGCTTCTCTAAGTACCATTTCTCTCATATCTCCAAATTTTGGTACCCAAATCCTTTCAGCCCTATATCGGGTTCCATCTTCCCGAATATTAAGATGCTTCTCCGATCCTTTGGGTATTTCATCCTTTAAATTTCCCTCTTTTAAAACTCCTTGTTGCGCCTCCTTTATTTGAGTAGTAAGGTTAGCGTGAATCATTATATTCATAGATTTTACTCGAATGGGTTCTCTGTCCTTTCTGCTCAAGGCGTCGGCTACCACATTTGCCTTCCCCGGGTGGTAACGAATCTCAAAGTAGTAATCATTCAACAATTCAATCCACCTACGCTGCCTCATATTCAGTTGTTTCTGATTAAATATGTGTTGAAGACTTTTGTGGTCGGTATATATAATACTTTTGACCCCATATAAGTAGTGCCTCCAAGTCTTTAATGCAAAAACAACCGCGCCTAATTCCAAATCATGCGTCGTATAATTTTGCTCGTGAATCTTCAATTGTCTAGACGCATAAGCAATCACCTTCGTCCGTTGCATTAATACACAACCGAGACCTTGCTTTGATGCGTCACAATAAATCACAAAATCATCATTCCCTTCAGGCAATGACAATATAGGTTCCGTAGTTAGCTTTTTCTTCAATAATTGAAACGCCTTCTCTTGTTCATCCTTCCATTCAAATTTCTTCCCTTTATGCGTTAATGCAGTCAAGGGTTTTGCTATTTTGGAGAAATCTTGGATGAATCTTCTGTAGTAACCAGCCAATCCTAAAAATTGACGTATATGCTTCGGAGTTTTTGGGGTTTCCCACTTTTCAACGATTTCGATCTTTGCCGGGTCTACCTGGATACCTTCTTTGTTCACTATGTGACCGAGGAATTGAACTTCTTCCAACCAAAATGCACACTTTGAAAACTTAGCGTACAGTTTTTCTTTCCTCAATACTTCTAGCACTTTTCTCAAATGTTCTTCGTGCTCTTGATCATTCTTTGAGTAAATAAGTATGTCATCGATGAAAACAATGACAAACTTGTCAAGATATGGCCCACACACTCGGTTCATAAGGTCCATGAACACAGCTGGTGCGTTAGTCAATCCAAACGGCATAACCATAAACTCGTAATGACCATAACGCATCCTAAAAGCAGTTTTTGGAATATCATCCTCCTTTACTCGCATTTGATGATATCCAGAACGTAAATCGATCTTCGAATAAACCGACGAGCCTTGTAGTTGATTAAATAAGTCGTCAATTCTCGGCAGTGGATAACGGTTTTTGATGGTAAGTTTGTTCAACTCTCTGTAGTCAATACACAACCTAAATGTACCATCCTTCTTCTTGACAAACAAAACAGGAGCTCCCCACGGTGATGTGCTTGGTCGAATGAAACCACGCTTTAAAAGTTCTTGTAATTGGCTTTGCAGTTCTTTCATCTCGCTGGGTGCGAGTCTGTAAGCAGCATGAGCTATTGGTGCAGCTCCTGGTACAAGATCTATTTGAAATTCAACGGATCGATGTGGGGGTAATCCCGGTAATTCTTTCGGAAATACATCGGGAAATTCTTTTGCGACGGGAACATCATTGATGCTCTTTTCTTCAGTTTGTACTTTCTCGACGTGTGCTAGAACAGCATAGCAACCTTTTCTTATTAGTTTTTGTGCCTTCAAATTACTAATAATATGTAGCTTCGTGTTGCCCTTTTCTCCGTACACCATTAAGGGTTTTCCTTTTTCTCGTATAATGCGAATTGCATTTTTGTAACAAACGATCTCTGCTTTCACTTCTTTCAACCAGTCCATACCGATTATCACATCAAAACTCCCTAACTCTACTGGTATCAAGTCAATCTTAAATGTTTCGCTGACCAGTTTAATTTCTCGATTCCGACATATATTATCTGCTGAAATTAATTTACCGTTTGCTAATTCGAGTAAATATTTACTATCCAACGGCGTCAATGGACAACTTAATTTAGCACAAAAATCTCTACTCATATAGCTTCTATCCGCACCCGAATCAAATAAAACGTAAGCAGATTTATTGTCAATAAGAAACGTACCCGTAACAAGCTCCGGGTCTTCCTGTGCCTCTGCCGCATTAATATTGAAAACTCTTCCGCAGCCTTGTCCATTCGTGTTCTCCTGGTTCGGGAAATTTCTAATAATGTGGCCCGGTTTTCCACATTTATAACAAACTACATTGGTATAACTTGCTCCGACACTACTTGCTCCGCCATTACTCGTTTCGACACCATTTGTTCCTTTCGTTCTGTTAACTCCTGGTCCGTAGACCTCACACTTCGCCGAGCTATGACCATTTCTTTTACACTTGTTGCAAAATTTGGTGCAGAACCCGGAGTGATACTTTTCACACCTTTGGCATAGCTGCTTCTAATTGTTGTTGTTGTTGTTGTTGTTGTTGTTGTTGCGGTTGTTATTGTTGTTGGGATGATTGTTGTAGTTGCTGTTGTTGTTGTTGTTGTTGTTGTTGTTGTTGTTGTTGTTGTTGTTGTTGGGCCGTTTGTTGTAGTTGCGATTGATGTTGCGATTGTTGGGATAATTGTTGCGATTATTATTGTAATTGCTGTTGTTGTTGTATTGGTGATTCTTATCACCGTTTTCCTCCCACTTTCTTTTGACTTGCTTCACATTGGTCTCTTCAGCTGTCTGTTCTTTAATTCTTTCCTCAATCTGGTTCACTAGTTTGTGAGCCATTCTACATGCCTGTTGTATGGAGGCGGGCTCATGTGAACTTATATCTTCTTGGATTCTTTCCGGTAATCCTTTCACAAACGCGTCGATCTTCTCTTCCTCATCTTCGAACGCTCCCGGACACAATAGGCACAATTCTGTGAATCGTCTTTCGTACGTGGTAATATCAAATCCTTGGGTTCGTAACCCTCTAAGTTCTGTCTTGAGCTTATTGACCTCGGTTCTGGGACGGTACTTCTCGTTCATCAAGTGCTTGAATGCTGACCACGGTAGTGCGTACGCATCATCTTGTCCCACTTGCTCTAGATAGGTATTCCACCATGTTAACGCAGAACCTGTGAAGGTATGCGTAGCGTACTTCACTTTGTCCTCTTCAGTACACTTACTTATGGCAAACACCGATTCGACCTTCTCGGTCCACCGTTTCAATCCGATCGGTCCTTCGGTTCCACCAAATTCCAAAGGTTTGCAGGCAGTGAATTCTTTGTAGGTGCATCCTACACGATTTCCTGTACTGCTAGATCCAAGGTTATTGTTGGTATGTAGCGCGGCCTGTACTGCGGCTATGTTTGAAGCAAGAAAGGCACGGAATTCCTCTTCACTCATATTCAAGGTGTGTCTAGTAGTCGGTGCCATTTCCTTCAAAATAGTCAAATGAAACGAGTTAATCATATAGAATATCAAGAGTAGTCAATAGTATTTCGTAGCGTAATATGAACTTATTTATAAAAGCTCTTTCTTCATATTAGCGTTTTATACTCTTTAATTCGGGTAGTACCTACCCGTTAAGTTCATACTTAGTAGCAAACATACCATTTCAACTACTACAATTCTATATGAAAAACTAATCACAAAAAATATATATCATATTCAAACCTTTATACAATAACTTGCAAACTTACAATACCGCTATTTTACATATAGCATGAAATATAGCACATAAAACTTTGATACAAAGTAGTTGCGAAGATAATTCTAGTTAATAAATAAGGCGTTCAGCAAAGACAACAAAGACACGTAATTCATACGTCCAGAAACAAGTCATGCATTCTGGTTTTACTAATACCACTTCCCATCCTTGGTCTTGTGGAACGTAACCGTTGTGACCGATAGTATGACAACGTGTTGTAACGTCGTCAAAAGGATGAAGGTTACGTAATGACCAACAGTCTCGTAATAACCTAAAAACCTCATTTCTTACCCCAATTACCGACTCCGTCACTTGTGGGAACGTTTTGTTTAATAGTTGTAGCCCGATGTTCTTTTTCTCACTTTGGTGAGAAGCGAACATTACTAACCCGTAAGCATAACATGCTTCTTTATGTTGCATGTTAGCCGCTTTTTCTAAATCATGAAGTCCTATATTCGGATACATTGAGTCAAAATAATTTCTTAACCCGTTGCGTAAAATAGCATTTGGGTTCCCCGCAATATATGCGTCAAAGTAAACACATCGTAACTTATGGGTTTCCCAATGTGATATCCCCCATCTTTCAAACGAAAGCCTTTTATAAACCAAGGCATTCTTGGAACGTTCTTCGAATATCTTACAAACTGATTTTGCCGTAAATAGTTGTGCCGAAGAATTCTGACCGACTCTAGACAAGATTTCATCAATCATGTCTCCGGGTAGGTCTCTTAAAATATTGGGTTGTCTATCCATTTTGTGTTTTTATACTGTAAAATAGACAAGAGTTAGATTCATAAAAAAAAAAATACTTATTAATACAAGCAATTTTTACATATATCATAAAGCATAAGCACACTATATTACATATATTACACCACACGAATATAACTATCTTATTCCGACTCGCTCGTTTCTTCTTCTTCGGTTTTGGTTCGTTTTGCCAAGTTTCTAGGGATATATGATGTTCCCCTAATACGAGCTGTCGTTTTCCACAACGGTTTAGAAAAACCTGGTGGTTTAGAGGTTCCCGGGTCATTGTTACAACTTAAGGGCTTCGGGGGTTGACGATACATATAAAGTTCATCGGGGTTGGAATTAGATTTCTCTATTTTTATGCCCTTTCCCTTATTATTTTATTTTGCCTTTTTAAATTCAGTTGGGGTAATTTCTATAACATCATCGGAATTCTCGTCGGAATCCGATTCATCGGAGAATTGGTAATCCTCCCAATATTTTGCTTCCTTGGCAGAAATACCATTGACCATAATTAACCTTGGTCGGTTGGTTGAGGATTTTCTTTTACTTAACCGTTTTATTATTTCCCCCACCGGTTCTATTTCCTCCTCCGGTTCCTCCTCTTCCGGTTCTGATTCTTCTTCTGGTTCTGATTCTTCTTCTGGTTCTTCTTCGGGAACTTGTGAATCAGTCCAATATATATCCGACTCTTCGTTATTATTAGGTGAGTCAATGGGATTTGTGCTAGAGGTAGACATCTATCACACAATATCAAACATGTTAAGAGATTAATATATCACATAATATATACATTTTAATAATATATAGTTTCCAACAAAAATGTTAAGCAATCATTTTTAAAGAAAACACGGTCGAAGTCCAGACTCACTAATGCATCCTAAAAAACTCGATAAGACACACTAATGCAAATTTCTGGTTCTCTAAGACCAACGCTCGGATACCAACTGAAATGTCCCGTTCTTATTGATTAAAAACGTTCCATATTAATTGATTTCGTTGCGAGGTTTTGACCTCTATATGAGACGTTTTTCAAAGACTGCATTCATTTTTAAAACAAACCATAACCTTTATTTCATAAATAAAGGTTTAAAAAGCTTTACGTAGATTATCAAATAATGATAATCTAAAATATCCTGTTTACACACGACCATTACATAATGGTTTACAATACAAATATGTTACATCGAAATTAGTTTCTTGAATGCAGTTTTTACACAATATCATACAAACATGGACTCCAAATCTTGTCCTTATTTTAGTATGCAACAGCGGAAGCTCTTAGTATTCACCTGAGAATAAACATGCTTTAAACGTCAACAAAAATGTTGGTGAGTTATAGGTTTAACCTATATATATCAAATCGTAACAATAGACCACAAGATTTCATATTTCAATACACATCCCATACATAGAGATAAAAATCATTCATATGGTGAACACCTGGTAACCGACATTAACAAGATGCATATATAAGAATATCCCCATCATTCCGGGACACCCTTCGGATATGATATAAATTTCGAAGTACTAAAGCATCCGGTACTTTGGATGGGGTTTGTTAGGCCCAATAGGTCTATCTTTAGGATTCGCGTCAATTAGGGTGTCTGTTCCCTAATTCTTAGATTACCAGACTTAATAAAAAGGGGCATATTCGATTTCGATAATTCAACCATAGAATGTAGTTTCACGTACTTGTGTCTATTTTGTAAATCATTTATAAAACCTGCATGTATTCTCATCCCAAAAATATTAGATTTTAAAAGTGGGACTATAACTCACTTTCACAGATTTTTACTTCGTCGGGAAGTAAGACTTGGCCACTGGTTGATTCACGAACCTATAAAAATATATACATATATATCAAAGTATGTTCAAAATATATTTACAATAATTTTAATACATTTTGATGTTTTAAGTTTATTAAGTCAGCTGTCCTCGTTAGTAACCTACAACTAGTTGTCCACAGTTAGATGTACAGAAATAAATCGATAAATATTATCTTGAATCAATCCACGACCCAGTGTATACGTATCTCAGTATTGATCACAACTCAAACTATATATATATTTTGGAATCAACCTCAACCCTGTATAGCTAACTCCAACATTCACATATAGAGTGTCTATGGTTGTTCCGCAATATATATATATAGATGGGTCGACATGATAGGTCGAAACATTGTATACGTGTCTATGGTATCTCAAGATTACATAATATACAATAAAAGTTGATTAGGTTATGGTTGAAATAGATTTATTACTAAATTTCACGTAGGTAAAATGAGTAGTTTTTATCAATCTTGTTTTACTCACCATTTCTTCGTTTCTAATCCGTTTTGAGTGATTCCAGTGGCCACGGTTTCGTATTGAACTTAACTTTATGAATCTAAATAGAAAAAGTATAAGTTTATAGTCAGAAATACAAGTTACAAGTCATTTTTGTAAAGGTAGTCATTTCAGTCGAAAGAACGACGTCTAGATGACCATTTTAGAAAACATACTTCCACTTTGAGTTTAACCATAATTTTTGGATATAGTTTCATGTTGATAACAAAAATCATTTTCCCAGAATAACAACTTTTAAATAAAAGTTTATAATAGTTTTTAATTAACTAACCCAAAACAGCCCGCGGTGTTACTACGACGGCGTAAATCCGGTTTTATGGTGTTTTTCGTGTTTCCAGGTTTTAAATCATTAAGTTAGCATATCATATAGATATATAACATGTGTTTAGTTGATTTTAAAAGTCAAGTTAGAAGGATTAACTTTTATTTGCGAACAAGTTTAGAATTAACTAAACTATGTTCTAGTGATTACAAGTTTAAACCTTCGAATAAGATAGCTTTATATGTATGAATCGAATGATGTTATGAACATCATTACTACCTCAAGTTCCTTGGATAAACTTACTGGAAATGATAAAAATAGATCTAGCTTCAAAGGATCCTTGGATGGCTTGAAAGTTCTTGAAGCAGAATCATGACACGAAAACAATTTCAAGTAAGATTTCCACTCGAAATAAGATTGTTATAGTTATAGAAATTGAATTAAAGTTTGAATATGATTATTACCTTGTATTAGAAAGATAACCTACTGTAAGTAACAAAGGTTTCTTGATCTTGGATGATTACTTGGAATGGATTTAGAAAACTTGGAAGTAAACTTGCAATCTTGGAAGTATTCTTGATTTTATGAAACTAGAACTTTTGGAATTTATGAAGAACACTTAGAACTTTAAGATAGAACTTGAGAGAGATCAATTAGATGAAGAAAATTGAAGAATGAAAGTGTTTGTAGGTGTTTTTGGTCGTCGGTGTATGGATTAGATATAAAGGATATGTAATTTTGTTTTCATGTAAATAAGTCATGAATGATTACTCATATTTTTGTAATTTTATGAGATATTTCATGCTAGTTGCCAAATGATGGTTCCCACATGTGTTAGGTGACTCACATGGGCTGCTAAGAGCTGATCATTGGAGTGTATATACCAATAGTACATACATCTAAAAGCTGTGTATTGTACGAGTACGAATATGGGTGCATACGAGTAGATTTGTTGATGAAACTGAACGAGGATGTAATTGTAAGCATTTTTGTTATGTAAAAGTATTTTGATAAGTGTCTTGAAGTATTTCAAAAGTGTATGAATACATATTAAAACACTACATGTATATACATTTTAACTGAGTCGTTAAGTCATCGTTAGTCGTTACATGTAAATGTTGTTTTGAAACCTTTAGGTTAACGATCTTGTTAAATGTTGTTAACCCAATGTTTATAATATCAAATGAGATTTTAAATTATTATATTATCATGATATTATGATGTACGAATCTCTCTTAATATGATCTATATACATTAAATGTCGTTACAACGATAATCGTTACATATATGTCTCGTTTCAAAATCATTAAGTTAGTAGTCTTATTTTTACATATGTAGTTCATTGTTAATACACTTAATGATATATTTACTTATCATTTAACATAATTAACCAAGTGTATCAATATCTTAATATGATTCATATGTACCTAGTAAGACGTTATAACGATAATCGTTATATATATCGTTTTCGAGTTTCTTAATTTAATAGTCTCATTTTTATGTATATAACTCATTGGTAAAATACCTAATGAGATACATACTTATAATAAAATCATGTTAATTATATATATAACCATATATATGTCATCGTATAGTTTTTACAAGTTTTAACGTTTTTGAATCACCGGTCAACTTGGGTGGTCAATTGTCTATATGAAACCTATTTCAATTAATCAAGTCTTAACAAGTTTGATTGCTTAACATGTTGGAAACACTTAATCATGTAAATAACAATTTCATTTAATATATATATAAACATGGAAAAGTTCGGGTCACTACAAACTGCAAGTCCAAACTATAAGGGACCCCATCCGTTCTGCAAAAAATGTTACACACATCATGCAGGTTATTGCCAAGTGGTCTGTGATAAGTGCAACAAGAAAGGACATGTGGCGAAAGATTGTTATGCCACCGTTTCTGAAGCAAAGACAAAACCGACCGATGTCAAGAAATGTTTTGGATGCGGGAAGTCTGGTCACTTTATAAATCAATGCCCTGATAGGGAGAAGAACAAAGAACCCGCACATGGGAGGGCATTTAATGTTAGTACCAGTGAAGCACGTGAGGATCCTAATCTTGTCACGGGTACGTTTACCGTTAATAATCAACTACCTTCTATTATGTTTGATACGGGTGCTGATAGAAGTTATATGTGTAAAGACTTTAGTTCTAAACTAAAATGTGCATCATTGTCTCTAGACGATAAATATACTATTGAATTAGCTAATGGTAAACTGATAAAAACCGATAAAATTTGCCATGGTTGCGAAATAAATCTCGCTGGTGAAACCTTCAAAATCGATTTGATACCCGTAGAATTAGGAAGTTTTGACGTAATCGTTGGCATGGACTGGATGTCCAAAACAAGAGCGGAAGTTGTTTGTGCTGAAAAAGAAATCCGCATCCCTCGTAAGGATGAAACGTCATTAATGATTTATGGGGAGAAGAGCAACTAGAAGCTGAACCTTATCAGCTGTATGAAGGCTCAGAAACTTATAAGAAAAGGTTGTTATGCTATTCTGGCACACGTAAAGAAGATCGATATTGAAGAAAGAAGCATTGATGACATGCCAGTTGTAAGAGAATATCCTGGAGTATTTCCAGAAGAATTACCGGGCCTACCTCCACATAGATGTGTAGAATTCCAGATTGATCTCATACCAGGAGCTGCACCTGTAGCCCGATCTCCATATAGACTTGCACCTTCAGAAATGCAAGAATTACAAGACCAGTTGCAAGAATTATCGGACCGTGGATTTATTCGTCCCGGTTTTTCACCTTGGGGTGCTCCTATTCTGTTCGTCAAGAAGAAGGATGGATCTATGAGAATGTGCATAGATTATCGAGAATTAAACAAATTAACGATCAAGAATCGGTACCCATTACCGAGGATTGATGATTTGTTTGATCAATTGCAAGGATCAAGTGTTTATTCTAAGATTGATCTACGCTCTGGATATCATCAGCTGAGAGTGAAGGAAGAAGATGTTCCTAAAACCGCGTTCAGAACCCGTTACGGTCACTATGAGTTTCTAGTCATGCCTTTTGGATTAACTAATGCTCCAGCAGTATTCATGGATCTAATGAATCGCATCTGTAGACCGTATTTAGACAAATTTGTCATTGTTTTTATCGATGACATATTGATTTACTCGAAGAACAAGGAAGAACATGAGCAACACTTAAGACTGGTACTAGAGATACTCAAGAAAGAAGAATTGTACGCAAAATTTTCGAAGTGTGATTTCTGGTTACAAGAAGTACAATTTTTGGGCCATGTTTTCAGTAAACATAGAATTAAAGTTGACCCTGCCAAGATCGAAGCCATTAGTAAATGGGAAACACCGAAGACTCCAACACAAATCCGCCAATTCTTAGGTCTTGCTGGTTACTACCGAAGATTCATTCAAGATTTCTCTAGAATCGCCAAACCCTTAACTGCATTGACTCAAAAGGGAAAGAAGTATGATTGGTCCACGGAACATATAACAATCCTCAAATTTTCATACTTGCAATGACTATTTTACCCCTAGGGTTTCTGCATGCTTATTTATATTGAAATTAATAAGTAATTACTCTACTTTAATACAACGTTGACCAAATATTAATTTTTAGTCGAAACTTTTTGTTAATTAAAGTTTATATTATTTTTATAATATACTTTAGTTAATATTACAAGTATTAAAATTAATGAGTGACTACGTGTCAGTACATTTCTACGTATAACGGTTATATTTCGATTAATAGTCTTGGTTTCCAATCCAACGATTATGTATTCTTGATTTCCAAATCTAAATTCTTTTATATGACATTCCTATGTCATTAGAAATAATATAATATTTCTATATTTTATTTCATGAATTATTATTATTCTCGCGTATTATAAATCGTGTAATGTATTTATCGGATCGAGTTCTTTTTATCGTTCGGGCCAATGCCAAGGTCCAAGCCAATGAATTTAGCCATTTTAGGCTAATTGGCCGCACCATTTTTGGTGGTCCATGGGTTGTTCATTTTCTTTTAAAATTTATTTTAGCCCATGAGTTGTCCATTTTCTTTTAATTTGTGAATTTAGCCCATCCTCGTCTTTAATTATCTAGATAATATATATTAGGATAAGATTACTTTTATAAAAATAAATAAATAAATAAATAAAAATAAAAATATAATACTACAAGTTTCGAGTCTCGATATTATAACTTTGGTCACCACCTCAATTTGAGAAACCATTTTCAAAAAAAAAAAAAAAAAAAAAGTAATTTGACTTTAACTATTAACTATTATTATTAAGCTAATAGCCATAAAATAAAATAAGGTTGTACCCAATTAAATTTGTAAATATATGTTACATAAGACATGCATTTTGTAGTGTCAAAATATAAGTAAAATATTTAAACTAATTATTATTATTATACTTACAATAATTATAAGAAACTAATTATGATTATATTATATTAACAACATTATATCTATTGGTCTTGCAAAATAAATTAAGTAAGAAGAATTAAGAAATAAGAGAAGATTTATGTTGAGAAACGTAGAATTAGTCAAAGAGTCACTTATGATCTGGACTGATTGGATATCACCACCATGTCGGGATTGATGTTGCGACTCAAAAATATATAAAGAACGTTAAAAACGGACGTACGGTTAAAAAGATACGATTAAAACAAGTTTTGGAAAAAATATATTTATACATACGAATCTGATCAGGTCACCTCGGGATGCGTACGACCCGATATCAAATTTATGGGTTCACGAGTGTGTGTGTATCGAAAAATTAATAATTTTGGACTCTTGATTCATGTCGTTTGCAATTTTTATGAATTATATATGATTTTTCAAAGTTTGTAAAAATAAATTTCTTTAAAGAATGCTGATTGAGAAAAAGAGTTTTTGTCGAAATCGTGTCGATCACCAGGGTCATTTAAACGCTGTAAAAATCGTCAAATAAATCATGTATTATCTTGATAGCAAGGGGAATCTATTGGTTCTACTCGTTTTCCAAACTGTGTCCCGAGCGTCATTTTAAAAATTGTCAAAGTCGGTCACCTGAGCGCACTTGTACTTTTTTTCTTCTGAAAAGCTGAAACGAAATTACTGAAATGTCAAAACGGCATCAGTTGCCACGAGTTGCTCAAATTGAGTTGGATACTGAAAATTTTTGTGTAGTCTCTTTGTGGTAAAAACTAACACTTGGCATTGGCCGCTTTTCAATTTAGGTCCCATTGATTTTTATAAAAATTCCCAAAGTGAACAGTTTAGGCATTTTTACAATATTTTTGAGTTTGTAATTTTTCTAAGTCATTAAATTACTAATACTAATATTATGATAATATGATTTTAAAATGAGTATAAATAAGTTTTAAAGATTGTTTTGAGTCTTGTTGACTTTCAACTCTGATCGTTGACTTTTGGATTGACTTTTCAGTTGACTTTCTCATTTGACTTTTGTTTGACTTAAGTGGACTTTCTAAATAAAGAAACTTTTAAAAATAGAAAGTTACCTAAAATAGAATATTTTTAAAAGAGGAAACTTACTAAAAATAGAAAGTACACGTAATACTTATTCAAATCTTTTGTCACATAATTCCAAAGCCACTTCAAGCACTAGGACTATCATACAATGACATGACATAAGTTTGATATATTCTGACCTATCTTATTACTTAGGTTGGGGTCTAGATCACTCTTGATCATCTTCATTCATGTACTCTTTATATCTTCAATGCTGTAACAACCCAACCCGTTAGCCGACCAAAAACGCAGCATAAAAAAAAATTAAATTGAGCTGTCCACTTTTTCCAATTTTCGCAAAAAGATCTCTTGCTTCCCGACACTTTTAGACCAAACGCTCTTCACAACAATTTATATTAGTTAAAACTAACACGTTCCAATAATAAAATGAGTTTTACGAGACCGGGCCCACATCGGCCGTTTTACGACTTTCGTACAAAATACAAGTTTTCAACTACATGATTTTTAACACAAAATAAAGATCGAGCATGGCGATTGGGGATACGCTACCCAATCCTAATCAATCCAAAAGCAAGATCTTCTAAAGCAACTATGCGAGTCCACTAGTTCCCGTTTACCCGAGCCACCGCATCCATGCAATCTATAAAAATGTAAACAACGAGAGGGTAAGCTAACGCTTAGTGAGTGAAAATATACTACATGCATATATATGCATAAAATGGACACGCCACACAAATAATCAAATACCGCATACCGAAGCATCCAAGCATAAAGGCAAGCTAGTCTAAGCATACCGTACGATCACTAAGCAACGAGCTAAAGATACAACAACAAAAATAAGTTCACCAACGACGATGTGAACAAAACCAAATAGCTACACCCGGAGGGTTAGCTACATCACAACAATACATCAATATATACATATATATATATATATATATATATATATATATATATATATATATATATATATATATATATATATATATATATATAACAATATATAAACGTCCAAGGTTAACCCCTTAACCCAATACCGAGAACCAAATACCACAATGAAGATTGGCCGAACAACCCGAGCCTTAGTGAATTCGCACAACCCGATATTCACTTCTTCACCAATTCAACAACCGAGGTTGGCCGAACTACCAGAGCCTTAGTGAATTCGCACAACCCGAGATTCACTACCTCATCAACAAGATGACCGAACAACCCGAGTCATCATGAATCCGCACTACCCGAGATTCACTACTCAAAATATTATGAATACGAGCAAACCGATATTCATTTCCCACTCCATAACCCACGCCGTCGGGGTTATAACGCCAAATCACAATCCATGTGATATCGTACACACAAGTGTGCAACTCGCCAACGGTGGTCAACCAAAACGCGCAACCGTGCCAACTGGACCTATTACACAAGTCCATAAAAATCCACCTATATGTGAAGTGAGCTCTATAACCGAGAACCACTTCACCCGACCCGCACCCATCCTACACATACATATGCACATAGGATATTAACACTCACCTTGTCGTCTTGATGAATGCTTCCAAGTAATCCGCAACTCGTCAATGGAAATTACCTATTCCATTATCACAATTACAACAACACACTTAGAGTGGATTTATAACCAACTCAATTCGACACTTAGTGCAAATTCGACCAATTGCACTAACAAACACAAAACGCGCCCAAACTAACCAATAATAACAATAAACCCGATTACAAGCAACTCTAAACTCACTTCATGAGTTTAAATGGGTTTATCAACAATTTAAGTTCAAACCCTAACTTGAATATCAAAATCAAACAATGAAATTCGGAGTTAGAACTTACCACAACAACCAAAACGAAGCTAGGAACGAGGTGAACAACTTTAAAACCCGAGACTTTGATCAATTCAAGCTCCTTCCTCTCCAAAACCCCAATTCTCTCACTAGAATTCTCCCTCTCTCTCTAAGATACTTGAGAGTGATGAATGGATGTGAAAATGATCCAAAAGTGGATCCAAACCAGCTGATAAGGCCTGAGATCCGGCCTCAAGTGAAAAGACCAAAAAGCCCTTCATTAAACTTAAAATAGAAAAAGGCAGAATTCTGTAACTGAGCATGTGCGCGGCGCACACACCTTATGGTGCGCGGCGCGCACCCATGTCTGGGCAGAATCTGAACTTTGTTTAATTACACAATGCTTGCCCACTAAACGTACATCATTTAAAACTCCGTGTGCCATAATTATTGGGGTCTTACAACTCTCCCCCACTTAGAATCGATCACGTCCTCGTGGTCCTCTTCACTTAACCAAACGGACCACACTCCACGGTCCTCAAACATAAGTCCCAATCCGACTTTCCTAAGCAATTCTTCCCAATGAATCGCCTAACTACTAAATCGTCACCGCGATTTATTAAATCCGCAAATCCGAGCACTAACACTTGCTCATTCCCTCACTTCGGGAAAACTCGTCCAATCTCTTACCGAGATATCAATCCCTTAGCGTACCCTTACCGAGTACAAGGCTAAAAGCAACCAAGTCTCAACCTTAGGTCAACAACCCGAAACGATGAAGACCGAACCAAACGAATCCTTAAGGATAACACCAATCACGAAACATCCCTTGTAGTGCGCAACACAACCAATACGCAACTACCGTAACATCATAACAACGACTAAAACCAATAGCGCCCGAAACGACTAATGCAACGCTAAACCCAAGGTGTGCAAAATCGGCTATCGTCACACCTGTAGCAACATGTGAGCGAAACACGGCTATCGCATCACTGATCCCACAACATGGTCCTCACGACCCCACCATCGGCGTATAAAACAACCGATAGATTACACCACATGGTCCTTACGACCCCACCATCGGTGTATAACACAACTGATAGATCACATAACACGACATGGCCGAAACAACCCGAGCCTAAACACATATGGAGGACCGAAATTCACCAACCCAATCCATATATCCCACAACAAAATGACCGCACTACCCGAGTCATCATGAATACGCGCAAACCGATATTCACTACCTCCACCACATAGTATAACCGAGGATGGCCGTACAACCCGGGCCTTAGTGAATCTGAACTACCAGACATTCACTACCTCAAACTATGAGTCCAACCAACAGGGACAATCGTACAACCCGAAACATTGTGAATACGAACAACCCGATATTCACGTCCCAAACAACACGCAAGGAATGGTACTCTCATTTCCCACCGGTACTCACATTTCCCGATAATGTTATACCATGCCGACATAACACTACTCCCATGATGAAGTCAGCGGACCCCGAAGGTCATGCTCCACCAAACAACAATACCATGATGAAGTCAGCGGACCCCGAAGGTCATGCTTCACCAATCTCATACGCACTTTTAGCCTCAAACAACGAGTAGTGCAACATTGCGCTCTGCTACACTATAGTGAACCCTAACAGATACCACTAACCATCCACACAATCGAGCGAGAACCACCTATATCGAACATAGGCACAAAACAATAATTCTCTACAAGAGAATCCAACACACACATCCCTTAGCGGAGGGATTTCACCTTGCTCGTCAAACACGTCCATTATCTCTCAACGAGATTACCACACTATCACCTCGGTGATAATTTCCATCCAAAGCCATAAGTACAATTTAATCGAAATTGTACTCTACCACAAATCGACCAAAACTAGGTCCCAACAAAATTTTCGGATCTACCATAAGCATTATCCGAATTCTCACCCTAAGGTCTCCTCGTGCGGGAGTGTAACTCCCCCACTTGGAACTACCTTCCATATCCACAACTCGTACAACCGTACAATGCTACCAAAGGTAGACTTTACCCACAATTTGGGTTCACACGACCCATCACCAAATCTTGCTCCAACCTTGAGCACACGAAGGATTTTAACCAATCCTTAAACACTTGAACGAAAAGTGTACCGCGATTACACAAACCATACTCTCGCAATCATCCAATTGCTTTAGGTTGTCAAATTTCACCCAGTCACTCATGTACCTAAGGGTTTCTCTCCGGTACCCTAAGCACAATGTAACCGCAACACCATCGGAGTCGAACAATACGCTAGTAGGTATGAAAGAGGCACCTAATGTCGCGTCATGTAGACTCCATTACCACATACATCGAGATCCAAAACACTCGATCTCAAAGGTTCCAACCACCCGACGAACCTCACGGTTCATCAATTTCAACACGAGAGCGAACACGCTCTAACGTCCTAACACCAAAGCCCATTCCCAAGGCTTGGTAGAACATTTCTCAATACTAAGGAATGCTTGGTTGCACCAAGTCTTACGCCCTTCGTCCACCAAATCAAACGTCACCATAGGGTAGTTCCACTAGGAACGTCACCCATAACAAAATATGCACAACACAAATGCTTTCAACAAATTCGTACACAATGACACATAATAAATATTCAAAAGGGCATATTTATTAAAATGAAACGTACCTCAACGTCTCCTTGCAGCATTCGTCGCCGCCAACTCGGGACAATCCGGCTTGCGATGTCCCTCTTTATGACAATAGTAGCACATTCCGTCATCACTCTTCGGCATTGTGCATTCCCACAACTTGTGGCCCCTAACACCACAATTGAAACATCTAGGCGCACGAGAACTCGTCGAACCTTTCTCCACATTACCCATACTCGCACCTGCGCCCTTAGTTTTCTTACTTGGAGCACCATACGAATCAACCCTTCTTTTACTTGAAAGCTCTATAGCTTTCGATCGCGAATATGATTCGAAACCCCTAGCCATGTTAAATAACTCCGCAAACGAGTTCACTTGGCCAATGCTAATTTTGCCCTGCAAATCATCATTCAACGTCCGATAGAAATCTTCCATCAACATCCGATCATTCCCAATATACTCCGGGCAGAAACGAGCCTTCGACATAAAGGTCGTCTTTAGAGTATTCAAGTCCATCGATCCTTGTTGCAAATTTCACAACTCATTTCGCATTTCCGACAAATCGGCTGAAGTCCGGAACTCCTCGAAGAATTCCCTCTTAAACTCGTCCCATGATAACACCATAAACAGTTCACCACCGACAAGATCAATCTTACCATCCAACCAATCCTTTGCTCTACCCCGCAACAAACTAGTAGCGAGCCTTGTCCTCTTCTCGGGAGGACATTCAATCATGCAAAAACGCCCTTCGACATCCGAGATCCAAGTGGTGCTTACCAAGGGATCTGGTTTCCCATCGTACATCGGAGGTTTAGTCCTCATGAAGCTCTTATGACAACGCTCCATTTCACTACTACTCCGAAATTCAGAATACCTCCTATCCATTCTTTCTTCCAACGCACCCATTTGCTCCGCAACGGCGGCCGCAACTCTAGTATTAAACTCCTCGTCATTCGTCTCGATCTCGTTTCGCGTCGTCATTCTAAAGAATGCAAAACGATTAGTCCACGAACGTATAAAACCATACGCACCACACCGCCCCATCTTGCTAAACACTCGTCGTACATCACTTGTTAGACACGATTTGCACCCGTAATAAGGTTTGCAAGTCCTTATTACGCACACACGCCGTATCAACTCGTTAGTACAGCGACCGCTTCGCTTGATGATATAAACAAACACAAACAAAATTCTACGCGATATAAACACACGCGAGAATTACACCGAAACACAATAATATATTAATAATATCCGCATTACTAATATAAACGTTAGTCCACCTACAAACAAGGCACTAACTATAACTTATTCCGACCCGTTCACCTACAAGTCCCGCAACAAATAAGCACACACAAAAGTCTAAGTCTACGCACCTATCTCAAGTCGCCTAAATCCCTTAGACCATGCTCTGATACCACTTGTAACAACCCAACCCGTTAGCCGACCAAAAATGCAGCATAAAAAAAAATTAAATTGAGCTGTCCAGATGGGGTGCGCGGTGCGCACCCACACCTGTGCGCGGCGCGCACAGGGCCTGGAAGCCCGCTGTCCACTTTTTCCAATTTTCGCAAAAAGATCTCTTGCTTCCCGACACTTTTAGACCAAACGCTCTTCACAACAATTTATATTAGTTAAAACTAACACGTTCCAATAATAAAATGAGTTTTACGAGACCGGGCCCACATCGGCCGTTTTACGACTTTCGTACAAAATACAAGTTTTCAACTACATGATTTTTAACACAAAATAAAGACCGAGCATGGTGATTGGGGATACGCTATCCAATCTTAATCAATCCAAAAGCAAGATCTTCTAAAGCAACTATGCGAGTCCACTAGTTCCCACTTACCTGAGCCACCGCATCCATGCAATCTATAAAAATGTAAACAACGAGAGGGTAAGCTAACGCTTAGTGAGTGAAAATGTACTACATACATATATATGCATAAAATGGACACGCCACACAAATAATCAAATATCGCATACCGAAGCATCCAAGCATAACGGCAAGCTAGTCTAAGCATACCGTACGATCACTAAGAAACGAGCTAAAGATACAACAACAAACATAAGTTCACCAACGACGATGTGAACAACGCCAAATAGCTACACCCGGAGGGTTAGCTACATCACAACAATACATCAATATATATATATATATATATATATATATATATATATATATATATATATATATATATATATATATATATATATATATATATATATATATATATATATATATATATATATATATATATATATATATATATATATATAACAATATATAAACGTCCAAGGTTAACCCCTGAACCCAATACCGAGAACCAAATACCACAATGAAGATTGGCCGAACAACCCGAGCCTTAGTGAATTCGCACAACCCGATATTCACTTCTTCACCAATTCAACAACCGAGATTGGTCGAACTACCTGAGCCTTAGTGAATTCGCACAACCCGAGATTCACTACCTCATCAATAAGATGATCGAACAACTCGAGTCATCATGAATCCGCACTACCCGAGATTCACTACTCAAAATATTATGAATACGAGCATACCGATATTCATTTCCCACTCCATAACCCACGCTGTCGGGGTTATAACGCCAAATCACAATCCATGTGATATCGTACACACAAGTGTGCAACTCGCCAACGGTGGTCAACCAAAACGCGCAACCGTGCCAACTGGACCTATTACACAAGTCCATAAAAATCCACCTATATGTGAAGTGAGCTCTATAACCGAGAACCACTTCACCCGACCCGCACCCATCCTACACATACATATGCACATAGGATATTAACACTCACCTTGTCGTCTTGATGAATGCTTCCAAGTAATCCGCAACTCGTCAATGAAAATTACCTATTCCATTATCACAATTACAACAACACACTTAGAGTGGATTTATAACCAACTCAATTCGACACTTAGTGCAAATTCGACCAATTGCACTAACAAACACAAAACGCGCCCAAACTAACCAATAATAACAATAAACCCGATTACAAGCAACTCTAAACTCACTTCATGAGTTTTCATGAGTTTAAATGGGTTTATCAATAATTTAAGTTCAAACCCTAACTTGAATATCAAAATCAAACAATGAAATTCGGAGTTAGAACTTACCACAACAACCAAAACGAAGCTAGAAATGAGGTGAACAACTTTAAAACCCGAGACTTTGATCAATTCAAGCTCCTTCCTCTCCAAAACCCCAATTCTCTCACTATAATTCTCCCTCTCTCTCTAAGATACTTGAGAGTGATGAATGTATGTGAAAATGATCCAAAAGTGGATCCAAACCAGCTGATAAGGCCTGAGATCCAGCCTCAAATGAAAAGACCAAAAAGCCCTTCATTAAACTTAAAATAGAAAAAGGCAGAATTCTGTCGCTGAGCATGTGCGCGGCGCGCACCCATGTCTGGGCAGAATCTGAACTTTGTTTAATTACACAATGCTTGCCCACTAAACGTACATCATTTAAAACTCTGTGTGCCATAATTATTGGGGTCTTACAAATGCACTCTAAGGTGAACTTCATAGCCACACTTTTTAACTGTTTCTCTATTACTTATTTTGAATTTTGGGGTGAGACACATGCTTGCTTTTAAACTATTTTACGCTTAGACACAAGTACCCGCAAACTGTTTAACTGTGCTGACATGCTTTGATTCATGCTAAATCCCTACCATGATATCGTTAATTACTGGAATTTTGGTAAGCTTAGTTATTGTGAATAGCGCTATTGAGAGTGACGTCTCTAACCATTTGACCGTTGGTCTTTGGTTACATAATAATGATTAAACGACACTGGCAGTTCAAGGTGTCCAGGGGTAACTTTTTTATGTCTCGATATCATAACTTCAGCATTTACTTTTGATAACTAAATCTTGTGGTCTAAAACTATATATATTAAACCTATTTTGTTCACTCAACCTTTTTGGTTGACACTTTTAAGCATGTTTTGTCTCAGGTGAAGATTGCTAAAGATTAGTTGCTATTTGGACTTTGCTACTTTTGGAGTCCGCATTTATACATTCATATTATTGCATTAGAACACCTATTGCAATGACTTAATACTTTCCGCTGCTTTAATACATTGGTTATACTAAAAAAAACGTCTCATATAGAGTCGTTCTCGTTTATACAGACTTGTGTTGTGATATTGTGAAGTCATATTTCCCCTGCCCTATTTGGGGTATGACAGAGTGGTATCAGAGCCAGGTTGTTATAGAGAACCAGGATTACATTTTATGTGTGCCTTATGTGCTAGATAGGTGCCTTAGCAATCTTTAGGACTATAACCTTTCCTGCCCTAGTTTTAAGCGCTTTCCTTTAATCTTTATAATGCCAATTCATCTTAGTACCTGCTTTTACCCCTTTTGATATTCTGTATCCTTTTCCTAAGGATATCAAGCCAAAACCCTATCATCTTGCCTGATCCCGGCTCTAAAGGATCGGTTTGTATGTGATTGTTATCATATCCATACATATCATATGACCTAACTTCGCCATTGTGATTCAAAGTATTCTTTAACTCGCGCGAAGGGATGTCACTCATGACTCAACATTCTCACGTCAACTATCTAAGTTTGATCACATGTCCTGACCCTATGAAGTGACCTTGGAATGGAAATATGAATTAGTGAAATATAATGACGTCAGGACAACGTGATTATATTACGGTAATTCATATAGAAATTTCAATATCATGAAACATGGAATAGAAAGTAAATCAAAGAAAAATTCCCAATACATTAATTCAAAAATCTCAATGTTATTACATGAAGGGTAATTATCATCTGATTCATAGATATACGAAGAGATCGTTTCAACCAAACTATCTATCTCATACCCATGAGTGGATTAACAAATTCTCCTATGCCATAAACGTTGTAAAGCTTTGCATTCTTTCTTTCTTAAACAACTTATCTCTTTATCTTTGACGCTTAATTATCACATCCCCGCTGGAAGGAAGGATTCCTGTTCTTAAGTGACCTGAAGTTTTTTCATTTTCTCGCGAGCTGCGGTTTGAGCTATAGCAATTAAAAGAATCTCATCATACTCTAGTGGATAGTATCTACATTCCTGGCCAGTTAAGGCTGAAGTATACATATATTTCCATCACCATATTGAAAAGCACGTGATCCCTCACACGCTCAATATGATCAAAGGTAGTATTGATAAGATTATCATTACGGTTAAACATCGTGTGATTTGTTGTACCAAAACAATAAGTCGCGAACTTTGAATCGTTAACCATTTTCCTGAAAATTTTATGATTTCACCTCGGTGTTAAAAGCATGTTAGATGTATCATTAAATGATCCTATATTAATGGTCCTAACAATAGCCAAGTGACACCATGTCCTTACATCGCCCTTACTCATTGGGGAAATTCATACTCTCCCGGAAATAATCACAGAGTTAGTGAGAGTTTGATAAATTGATTTTCAATGATCATCACGTAGTCAAAAGTCACTGCATTAGCATGTCTTCATACGTGTCTATGTGAACATCAGATTATTTATGCTCAAGTTATTATGAAATCTTTGTGAATGACGGAATCGAGCAATCCATGAGTATATAATAAGGGCACTTACTCCCAGCCTTCCAACTCCAATAACATTTCAGAGTCAACAGTGGATTAACTTCACGTTCTCATACTCTACCATTCATATCTCACTTGTCAGCAACAACTTCACACATGAACATTTTGAATTCCAAGAACATATGCCCTAATAATAGTTAACAACCGTATTTAAATACAAAAGATTGCATTACCTCGCAACATTGTTGAATAAAAATAACCCGAAATTTTCAAAATTCCTTCACCCGATCTACATCGATCTTTTTCCAACTCGTAACCTCCGAAATATGAAAATTCTGTTACCAAAATTTTACACACACTATTTTACTGTGAGATCCTCTCGAAATTTTATATAATAAATTTATTTTCTACCATTCATGAAAATTTTATAAATCGTATATGTTTATATAATGAAGTAAATAAAATTTACCTTTACTTATTTTTGACTAGTACATATAAAATTATACTTTGAATTTTATAAATCAATTCTTTTATTCAAAAGATATTTTTACTTAAAATAGTACATGTTGTACATAACTTTAGTTTTACTAAGAATTTCGTCCCTTTTTACATTGTCAGCTTAAACAACTCGAACTTCTATAAAGTTTTCATTGCTTGTTCATATAAAATTTTAGTGTTATTCTACACCACATATTAATCACAATTCCTCTCGTCCTCTGAAACTTATCATTAAGTTCATCAATCAAAACTCTATGTTCTCATCAACTTTTCCCTTTTAAGGTTGACCGTTGAGAAGTATTTCACGGCTAACCGCAACACCCTCGTAATCATCAATTCTGTGATTCAATATTTTGTTGCATGATAAATCATTTTTGAAGATTCTCTCACCTAGTGTAAACTATTCATTATTGCCAATAATTCATGTTTTTTTTCTCATCCGCACTTAAACTTATAAGTGAGGATAAACCCTAGATCGACTCGCCGTCTGTGCGAGGGCGTCCCTCTCGTTAAGAGATCACACCTTTCGAATAGTTCCCTTTTGGAAACGTAATATAAATTGTTTTAATCTATGATCCTCGCTATCCTCTCTGAAGGGGATACCTTAAACATTTAATACATTGATGTGTCTGCTCTTCCTTCATTGACTGCAAATAGGTGTCATCCTAGTCGAATTTCAACCTCTGTAACTGAAATCATAATCATATAGCTATATTCTGCAAATGTGCTTTCATAAATTCTTTCCAACAATAAGTTCACATGTATTATAGTATACTAAACGATATCTTTTTCGCTCTGACCATTCTGAGGGCATTTTAGTTATGGATTACTTTGCATATAAGCCTGATTAGTGATTCTCCAGCTGGCATCTCGTCTCATTTAAACACATTAGACATCATGTCTATGGTTACCTTCTGGAATTAAAAATTTGTACAAACACATGCCATGCATCAAACTACATGGTCGTAATCTCCACGTACTCCTACCTGTTTGTCTGCCCTAGTATTGTGGCATAAACACTCGAGGTTTTGAGCCTAGTAATGTTCATGCCGCATTTCATGCACCCAGCTTACTGAAAAGCTTGTATGGCATCATCATCTCTTTTGAGGAAACCTAGTCAGATGACACTCTTGTTATTCCTTTGAATGCCCTTCGCATTGATAATAAAATGCACATCATAGAAGAACCTGTAGAAGTTATGGATCATAAGATTTAAATGCTTGAAACAGAACAATATTTTTGTATCAAAAAATCCATTGGAATTCACGACATGGCCCCGAGTATACCTGGAAATGTGAAGACCAAATGAAATGGAAAATATTCCCATCTCTCTCTTCTCAACCGCTGCATCCGAGAAGCCTACCTAAAACTTCGGGATGAAGTTTCCATTAACAGGGGATACTATAACAATCCTCAAATTTTCATACTTGCAATGACTATTTTACCCTTAGGGTTTCTGCATGCTTATTTATATATTGAAATTAATAAGTAATTACTCTACTTTAATACAA
This sequence comes from Rutidosis leptorrhynchoides, assembly GCF_046630445.1. Classification (NCBI taxonomy): domain Eukaryota; kingdom Viridiplantae; phylum Streptophyta; class Magnoliopsida; order Asterales; family Asteraceae; genus Rutidosis; species Rutidosis leptorrhynchoides. The sequence continues at coordinate 520,796,528 of NC_092336.1, forward strand.
AGTTGACCAAATATTAATTTTTAGTCGAAACTTTTTGTTAATTAAAGTTTATATTATTTTTATAATATACTTTAGTTAATATTACAAGTATTAAAATTAATGAGTGACTACGTGTCAGTACATTTCTACGTATAACGGTTATATTTCGATTAATAGTCTTGGTTTCCAATCCAACGATTATGTATTCTTGATTTCCAAATCTAAATTCTTTTATATGACATTCCTATGTCATTAGAAATAATATAATATTTCTATATTTTATTTCATGAATTATTATTATTCTCGCGTATTATAAATCGTGTAATGTATTTATCAGATCGAGTTCTTTTTATCGTTCGGGCCAAGGCCAAGGTCCAAGCCAATGAATTTGGCCATTTTAGGCTAATTGGCCGCACCATTTTTGGTGGTCCATGGGTTGTTCATTTTCTTTTAAAATTTATTTTAGCCCATGAGTTGTCCATTTTCTTTTAATTTGTGAATTTAGCCCATCCTCGTCTTTAATTATCTAGATAATATATATTAGGATAAGATTGCTTTTAAAATAAATAAATAAAAATAAAAATATAATACTACAAGTTTCGAGTCTCGATATTATAACTTTGGTCACCACCTCAATTTCAGAAACCATTTTCAAAAAAAAAAAAAAAAAAAGTAATTTGACTTTAACTATTAACTATTATTATTAAGCTAATAGCCATAAAATAAAATAAGGTTGTACCCAATTAAATTTGTAAATATATGTTACATAAGACATGCATTTTGTAGTGTCAAAATATAAGTAAAATATTTAAACTAATTATTATTATTATACTTACAATAATTATAAGAAACTAATTATGATTATATTATATTAACAACATTATATATATTGGTCTTGCAAAATAAATTAAGTAAGAAGAATTAAGAAATAAGAGAAGATTTATGTTGAGAAACGTAGAATTAGTCAAAGAGTCACTTATGAAAACGTGTCCACGACGAAACGATCAGCCCGTACTTGTAGTTATTTTACAACTGTTATTTAATACAATTATTATCTCCTAATTAACAAAAGAATTAGTCTCTATAATAACCCTTTTCTCCCTTTTCTTTTCTTTTTGACCGTCACTTTCAACATTCACCATCATCATCGTTTATTAAACTCATCTCCATTATTTTTGATCATTGTTCAAGTTAATTGGTGTATTCCTTCCCCACTCGATCCGATCTTCGTTTCTATATTGCTAGTTTTCTTGTTGGGTAATTTTCATAAACCCTAACCTTTTCAATTCTTATTATTTATATGTTATATTGATTGTATGTATAGTTATAGTGCTTGTGGATAATTTTTTATGGTGTTTGGATAATTAAAAGATGTTAAAAACATGATTTTTGATGATTAAATAATTTGGACAGAAATATAAATATTTTTTTTCTGGCACCTTGCCAATATTTTATGATGAAAGTAACTTGCTCATTGTGATCCTCATGAAGAGTAGTGCAATTTACATATGTAAGACCCGAATAATTGAAGTGTACACATGTGTATATAAGTGTATTGTGCGGTACTCGAATCGGGGTTTGGTTGTATATATTTAAAAAGGCAAAAGGAGCTGGACTGGGAGAGTTGCGCGCCGCGCGGCCTGGTGGCGCGCCGCGCGGCCTGGTGGCGCGCCGCGCCATCTGTCTGTGACAGATTCTCTCTTTCTTTTAAATTAGATATTTTGAGGGTATTTTGGTAAAATCACTAGGAGGCCGGATTTAATGCCTTAGATCAGTTTTGGGGAGTTCATTTACTCCTTCCACAACTACCAACACTTATCCAAATCAATTCTAGAGAGAGAGTGGCTTTTAGTGAGGGAAACCCCATTTTGGAGAAGAAGAAGAAGGTTTCTTGCTTAAGTCCAAGCATTAAAGTTGTTCGCCTTCCCTCTAGCTTCGTTGTGATAGTTGTGGTATGCTCTAATCTTAATTTCTTTGTTTAATTTGATTTAGGGCTAGGGTTTGGGGTGAAGATGAACATAAAACCCATTTTGTTAGTGTTTTGGGTGTTCTAGGGTAATTTGAGTCATGTAGACTCAATATTGGGTTAACTAGGGTTTGGAAGAGTTAATTGTTGTTAGAGAACCCTAATTAGCTAGTAAAATTGCTAGAACACCATGATTTATGTAAATGGGTGTAAATGGGTTAGTGGTTGACCCAAAATGGGTAGGTTGACTTTGAAAGTGTCAAATGGGTCAAAATGAACCTAAGCTAATTAATATGTGTGGTTGAAGCCTAAAACTAGTGTTAAAATGTGTAATGAACCTACTTTGGTTAATGATAGGGTTTTGTGATGAGTTAACCCGATTTTAGGGTTAAGGGTGCAAATGGGTCAGATTTGCACCATGGGTCAAATTAACACTAGGAGTGAGCTTTAGAGTGTTGACCAACTCGAGTTGTGATTTTGATATTGTGATAAATGTAATAGGTGCGTTACATTGAAGTGTTCAAGCTCGGTTATCTTTCACCAAGAGATTTTGAGGTGAGTGGAATAATTATGCATTCGTGTATATGGCGTGTTTATTTGTGGGTGTTATGGTATGAACCATCGAGCCGGTAGTACCATAGCATGTGTGTAAATTGATGTGAACCACGAGCCGGTAGCATCGAGTGTGAACCACGAGCCGATAGCACTATAAAATAATTGATGTGAACCACGAGCCGGTAGCATCGAGTGTGAACCACGAGCCGGTAGCACTATAAAATAATTGATGTGAACCACGAGCCGGTAGCATCGAGTGTGAACCACGAGCCGGTAGCACCATAGCATCATGGTTAACCATATTAAGATTTGTTGATATTTAGCATGCTAAATTATTTATGGTTGTGTTGAGTATATGCTAACTCGGTTATGTTATTGTATGACTTGTTAAGTGTTTGAGGTTGATGACATGCTTTTGTGTTACACGTTTCGTACGAGGTATCTTGTGTTGTGATTGCAAATAGATGGGCGATATATATGTATGTGTAATTATTGCATTCACTAAGCTTTGCTTACCCTCTCGTTGTTTACCACTTTTATAGGTTCGGTGTTGGACAAGGGTAAGGGCATCGTTTTGGACTAGGGATCCCGCTTGTTGCTAAGGGACGCTTTTGGTTTTAGTAGCTCTCGGAGTTTGACCGATAGTTGGGTAGTTTAATCCCAAACGCCATGCTCATTGTGTAGTTTGGAACTTAAACTTTTTGGTGGTCGAAACTCCTAAATTGTACTAAACTTGTAATTTGGGTCGTGTGGGCCCCGCTTGTAAAACTTTAATTTTATGTTTGAAACATGTTAGTTTTACATATTTGGTTGTATGGTAAAAAGCGTTTTGTCTAAAAGTGCCGGGAACTAGTCAATCTTTTCGCGGTTAAAAGTCCCGGGGACAGCCGGATATAGCGCGGCGCGCGGGCCATATGGCGCGGCGCGCCGATGGTCTGCAACAGATTTTTTTTTTATTTCGTATTTTCACAAGGTTTTTGTCGGGTGTTGGTTTGGGTTGTTACAAGTGGTATCAGAGCATGGTCTAAGGGATTTAGGTGACTTGAGATAGGCGCCTAGACTTAGACTTTTGTGTGCGTGATTATGCGGGACTTGTAGGACTTTGGGTCGGATCGGAATGATTAGTGCATAGGTTTATGTGAACTAATCATGCGCTATTTGTTTGTGTTGTGTTTAGTAATCATCAAGCGAGATGGACGTTGTACTAGCGAGTTAGCGCGACGTGCTCGCGTAGTATTGACTAGCTACCATTACTACGGGTGCAAATCGGGTCAAACAAGCAATGTACGACGATTGTTGAGCGAGATGGGGTAGTGAGGCGTATATGTATGTAATTGTGTATATTTGCCCTTTCGTTTCGTGGTTTAAGCTAATTCGTTTTATAGAATGAAGACGAGAAACGGTCCCGATCATGATAACGGAAGTACAAGTGAAGACGCCGAGTTCTCGACCAAGGTCGAGGCCGTCTTTAAGAAGTTGAAATCGGATTTTCTTGCGGACGTTCGAAAGGTCTTCCAAGAGTCGGTCGATGGGCAAGTGACCGAAATGATAAACGAACGAATGAAGGCCACTATTGAAGAGGCCCTTGATGCTAGAAACATTTATCCTCGAGGTGAAGGGGGTGATGGAAAGAGAGACTTCCACTACAAAAATTTTAAGGATACTCAACCTCCGACGTTTAATGGGGTGAGGGATCCGTTGAAAAGTACTTGTTGGATTTCGGACATCGAGGGGGCCTTCCGTACCGCGGAGTGTCCTCCCGAGAAGAAGACGAGGTTTGGGTCTAGCATGTTACGTGAAGAGGGCAAGTTGTGGTGGGATGATAAAATCAATTTGTATGGCGAAGAGCAATGCATGGACTTGACATGGGAGGAGTTCAAGAAAGAGTTTTTCAAGGAATACCGAACTTCATCCGATATTGATCGAATCCGGGACGAGTTGCATCATTTGCAACAAGGTTCCATGGATTTAGTTACCCTCAAGTCTACATTCTTGGCAAAGACTCGTTTTTGCCCGGAGTATGTGGGTGATGATCATAAGCTTATGAAAGATTTTTATCGTACCTTGAATGCCGACTACAAGAGCAAGATTAGCCGGGGTATGGCTAAGACTTTTGATGAATTGTTTGAGTTGGCTCGGGGTTTTGAGCCGGAGGTGCCTAGGAAGAGTGATTTTACTTTTTCGAAAAGGAAGTTTGAAGGATCGAGCCATTCGAATTTTTCAAACAAGAAGTCTAAAAGAGGCGCCGAGAGCGTTAATAGTGCGAAGAAGGGTGGTTCCGGGAGTTTTGGACCCACTTGCTTTAATTGTAATCAAAGAGGGCACATGGCTCGCGAATGTCCTAAGGCGTCGACCAAGGTTACTTGCTTTAATTGCGGCAAAGAGGGGCATAAGAAGCCGGAGTGTCCCGACTTGCGAAATGATAATGTGAAAAGGTTGGAGAGGGCGGCGGGTACGGCTAGGGGTCGCAACTATTTGATGACTAATGATGAAGCCAAACAATCGAACGAAGTTGTCTCAGGTACTTTTATGGTTAATTCTAATCCGGCGAGAATTCTTTTTGATAGCGGTGCAAATTTGTCGTTTGTTTCTCCTAAATTTGTGCCTAAACTTGATAGACCGTTAGCTAAGTTAAGTCGTCCGGTAGAAGTCGAAATAGTGGACGGCAAGACGGTGCTAGTGGTTGATGTGTGTAGGAATTGTGATGTTGTTTTTGGTGCCGAAACTTTTAAAATTAATCTCATTCCAATGACCTTGGGCGATTTTGATATTGTCGTTGGTATGGATTGGCTCGATCATTACAGAGCCGATATTGCATGCCATGACAAGTTTATTCGTGTTAAGGCCCCAAGTGGGGGAGAAATGATTATTCATGGTGATAAGAGAAGAAGAACGGTGCCGATATGCACTTTTGCACGGGCGCGTCGTTCCGTTGTTACCGGTGGCATGGCTTTCCTTGCTCATGTTGTTGATACTCGTAATGAGCCACCACCTATTCGTGAAATTCCGGTAGTTAATGAGTTTGAAGATGTTTTTCCGGATGAGTTACTGGGTGTTCCGGCTGAAAGACAAGTCGAGTTTCGCATTGAGTTGGTTCCGGGGGCTACCCCTATCGCTAAAACTCCTTATCGTTTAGCACCAACGGAAATGCAGGAGTTGTTGAATCAAATTTAAGAGTTGCTTGAGAAAGGTTTTATCCGACCGAGTGCTTCGCCGTGGGGTGCTCCGGTCTTATTCGTGAAGAAGAAAGATGGTAGTATGCGTATGTGCATCGATTACCGTGAGTTAAATAAAGTGACGATCAAGAATCGTTATCCGTTACCTAGGATTGACGATTTGTTTGATCAACTTCAAGGCACGACGTATTTCTATAAGATCGACCTACGGTCCAGCTATCATCAAATGCGGGTCCGTGAGGAAGACATTGAGAAAACGGCTTTCCGAACGCGTTATGGGCATTATGAGTTTGTGGTTATGCCTTTTGGTCTTACGAATGCACCGGCGGCATTCATGGATCTTATGAACCGGGTGTGCCAACCTATGTTGGACAAGTCGGTCATTGTGTTCATTGACGACATACTAGTCTACTCAAAAAGTATGCACGAACATGAACGTCACTTGCGTGAAGTTTTGAAGACATTAAGAAAGGAGAAGTTGTATGCAAAATTCTCTAAATGTGAATTTTGGCTAAGAGAGGTCCAATTTCTTGGCCATATTGTGAACGAAGGCGGTATCCAAGTGGATCCGGGGAAGATTGAGACGGTGAAGAGTTGGGGACGACCGACTACGCCTACGGAAATCTGGAGTTTTCTCGGGTTGGCCGGTTATTATCGTCGGTTTATCCAAGATTTTTCTAAGATCGCTTCTTCGTTGACGAAATTGACAAGGAAGAATGCGAAGTTTGTTTGGGAGAACGAGCAAGAAATTGCTTTTCAATTGTTAAAAGAGAAGTTATGTCAGGCTCCGGTGTTAGTGTTACCCGAAGGTGTCGAAGATATGGTAGTTTATTGTGATGCTTCCTTAAATGGGCTCGGGTGTGTTCTTATGCAAAGGGGTAAAGTCATTGCTTATGCCTCTCGACAATTAAAGGAGCACGAGACGAGGTACCCGACTCACGATTTAGAGATGGCGGCGGTTGTGCATGCGTTGAAAATTTGGCGCCATTACTTGTATGGTGTCAAGTGTACGATATATTCGGATCATAAAAATTTGAAACATCTTTTCACTCAAAGAGATTTGAATTATCGTCAACGTAGGTGGATGGATGTGGTGAAGGACTATGATTGTGAGATACTTTATCATCCGGGTAAGGCGAATGTGGTCGCGGATGCGTTAAGTCGAAAGACTCAACATCCGGCGATACGTGTAGCATCGTTACGTTTGGTTATCACTAACGACTTTCTTGAAAAGATGGGTGAAGATCAAATAGAGGCTTATGTTCACAATAAGCATGAGGAGCGAATTGTGGGCCAATTGGAATTCATTACTATGGGCCCGCGGGGTTTATTGTCATTTCAAGGAAGGGTGTGGGTGCCTAAGATGGGTGATTACCGACGGGTGCTACTTGACGAGGCACATAAGTCAAAATATTCTATTCATCCGGGCGCGACAAAAATGTATCACGACTTGAAGAAAGACTATTGGTGGCCGGGCATGAAACGCGATGTTGTGAAATATGTTGAACGATGTGTTACTTGCTTGCAAGTTAAAGCCGAGCACCAAAAGCCGTATGGTAAGTTGCAACCGTTAGAGATCCCGAAGTGGAAATGGGAGCACATTACCATGGATTTCATCACTAAGTTACCTAAGACGGCGAGGACTCAATATGATTCAATTTGGGTTATAGTTGATCGGTTGACGAAAAGCGCTTTGTTTCTTCCCATTAAAGAAGCAATATCGTCGGAGACCTTGGCTAAGTTGTTTATCAAGGAAGTGGTCGCTCGTCATGGGGTTCCTATATCTATTATCTCGGATCGAGATACCCGTTTTACATCTCGATTTTGGGAAAAGTTTCATGAAGATATGGGTACACAATTGAAGTTGAGCACGGCGTATCATCCTCAAACGGACGGTCAAACCGAACGTACGAACCAAACTCTAGAAGATATGTTACGGGCGTGCATTATTGATTTTGGTGGTAGTTGGGACGAGCATTTGCCTTTGGTGGAATTCTCGTACAATAATAGCTATCATACTAGTATCGGGATGCCACCGTATGAGATGCTCTATGGGCGTAGATGTCGAACTCCCGTTTGTTGGGGAGAAGTGGGTCAACGAGAGATCGGGAGTACCGATTTGGTTTTGGAGACGAACAACAAGATTGATATTATTCGGGAACATTTGAAGAAGGCTCAAGATAGGCAAAAGTCGTATGCCGACAAACGTAGGCGAACGATCGAATTTCAAGAAGGCGACATGGTGATGCTTAAAGTTTCGCCATGGAAGGGTATTATTCGATTTAGAAAACGGGGAAAGTTAGCTCCTCGGTTTATTGGGCCATTCAAGGTTTTAGCTCGTGTTGGCGAAGTTGCATATCGATTGGAATTACCCGAAGAGCTTGCGGGGATCCATAATACATTCCATGTTTCCCACCTCCGTAAGTGTCTTGCAGATGATTCCTTATGGATGCCTTTAGACGAGATCGAGCTAAACAACAAGTTGGAATATGTCGAAGAACCGGTCGCCATACTCGATGAGAAAGTTAAGAGGTTGAGACATAAAGAAGTGAGGACTTTTAAAGTCCAATGGCGGCTTAGCAAGGGTTCCGAGTTCACTTGGGAACCCAAAGAGTTCGTGTTAGTGTATCTTCCCTCTTGTCATGCGGCTTGGATTGCGAGGGCGCAATCCGAATAAGTGGGGGAGAGTTGTAAGACCCGAATAATTGAAGTGTACACATGTGTATATAAGTGTATTGTGCGGTACTCGAATCGGGGTTTGGTTGTATATATTTAAAAAGGCAAAAGGAGCTGGACTGGGAGAGTTGCGCGCTGCGCGGCCTGGTGGCGCGCCGCGCCATCTGTCTGTGACAGATTCTCTCTTTCTTTTAAATTAGATATTTTGAGGGTATTTTGGTAAAATCACTAGGAGGCCGGATTTAATGCCTTAGATCAGTTTTGGGGAGTTCATTTACTCCTTCCACAACTACCAACACTTATCCAAATTAATTCTAGAGAGAGAGTGGCTTTTAGTGAGGGAAACCCCATTTTGGAGAAGAAGAAGAAGGTTTCTTGCTTAAGTCCAAGCATTAAAGTTGTTCGCCTTCCCTCTAGCTTCGTTGTGATAGTTGTGGTATGCTCTAATCTTAATTTCTTTGTTTAATTTGATTTAGGGCTAGGGTTTGGGGTGAAGATGAACATAAAACCCATTTTGTTAGTGTTTTGGGTGTTCTAGGGTAATTTGAGTCATGTAGACTCAATATTGGGTTAACTAGGGTTTGGAAGAGTTAATTGTTGTTAGAGAACCCTAATTAGCTAGTAAAATTGCTAGAACACCATGATTTATGTAAATGGGTGTAAATGGGTTAGTGGTTGACCCAAAATGGGTAGGTTGACTTTGAAAGTGTCAAATGGGTCAAAATGAACCTAAGCTAATTAATATGTGTGGTTGAAGCCTAAAACTAGTGTTAAAATGTGTAATGTACCTACTTTGGTTAATGATAGGGTTTTGTGATGAGTTAACCCGATTTTAGGGTTAAGGGTGCAAATGGGTCGGATTTGCACCATGGGTCAAATTAACACTAGGAGTGAGCTTTAGAGTGTTGACCAACTCGAGTTGTGATTTTGATATTATGATAAATGTAATAGGTGCGTTACATTGAAGTGTTCAAGCTCGGTTATCTTTCACCAAGAGATTTTGAGGTGAGTGGAATAATTATGCATTCGTGTATATGGTGTGTTTATTTGTGGGTGTTATGGTATGAACCATCGAGCCGGTAGTACCATAGCATGTGTGTAAATTGATGTGAACCACGAGCCGGTAGCATCGAGTGTGAACCACGAGCCGGTAGCACTATAAAATAATTGATGTGAACCACGAGCCGGTAGCATCGAGTGTGAACCACGAGCCGGTAGCACTATAAAATAATTGATGTGAACCACGAGCCGGTAGCATCGAGTGTGAACCACGAGCCGGTAGCACTATAAACAAAGTGTGAACCACGAGCCGGTAGCACTATAAACGAGTGAGACTCAATGCGTATGGTGTGAACCACGAGCCGGTAGCACCATAGCGTCATGGTTAACCATATTAAGATTTGTTGATATTTAGCATGCTAAATTATTTATGGTTGTGTTGAGTATATGCTAACTCGGTTATGTTATTGTATGACTTGTTAAGTGTTTGAGGTTGATGACATGCTTTTGTGTTACACGTTTCGTACGAGGTATCTTGTGTTGTGATTGCAAATAGATGGGCGATATATATGTATGTGTAATTATTGCATTCACTAAGCTTTGCTTACCCTCTCGTTGTTTACCACTTTTATAGGTTCGGTGTTGGACAAGGGTAAGGGCATCGTTTTGGACTAGGGATCCCGCTTGTTGCTAAGGGACGCTTTTGGTTTTAGTAGCTCTCGGAGTTTGACCGATAGTTGGGTAGTTTAATCCCAAACGCCATGCTCATTGTGTAGTTTGGAACTTAAACTTTTTGGTGGTCGAAACTCCTAAATTGTACTAAACTTGTAATTTGGGTCGTGTGGGCCCCGCTTGTAAAACTTTAATTTTATGTTTGAAACATGTTAGTTTTACATATTTGGTTGTATGGTAAAAAGCGTTTTGTCTAAAAGTGCCGGGAACTAGTCAATCTTTTCGCGGTTAAAAGTCCCGGGGACAGCCAGATATGGCGCGGCGCGCGGGCCATATGGCGCGGCGCGCCGATGGTCTGCAACAGAAAATTTTTTTTTATTTCGTATTTTCACAAGGTTTTTGTCGGGTGTTGGTTTGGGTTGTTACAACATATAAGATTTGCGTTAAACGGACGTATGAAACTCAAGTTATGAATCATTGAAATTTATATAAATTTTATATATATACAAATAATCACAGCTGATGTAACCTCGAAAAACGTGACTGATCTGGACTGATTGGATATCACCATCATGTCGGGATTGATGTTGCGACTCAAAAATATATAAAGAACGTTAAAAACGGACGTACGGTTAAAAAGATACGATTAAAACAAGTTTTGGAATAAATATATTTATACATACGAATCTGATCAGGTCACCTCGGGATGCGTACGACTCGATATCAAATTTATGGGTTCACGAGTGTGTGTGTATCGAAAAATTAATAGTTTTGGACTCTTGATTCATGTCGTTTGCAATTTTTATGAATTAGATATGATTTTTCAAAGTTTGTAAAAATAAATTTCTTTAAAGAATGCTGATTGAGAAAAAGAGTTTTTGTCGAAATCGTGTCGATCACCAAGGTCATTTAAACGCTGTAAAAATCGTCAAATAAATCATGTATTATCTTGATAGCAAGGGGAATCTATTGGTTCTACTCGTTTTCCAAACCGAGTCCCGAGAGTCATTTTAAAAATTTTCAAAGTCGATCACCTGAGCGCACTTGTACTTTTTTTTTTCTTCTGAAAAGCTGAAACGAAATTACTGAAAAGTCAAAACGGCATCAGTTGCCACGAGTTGCTCAAATTGAGTTGGATACTGAAAATTTTTGTGTAGTCTCTTTGTGGTAAAAACTAACACTTGGCATTGGCCGCTTTTCAATTTAGATCCCATTGATTTTTATAAAAATTCTCAAAGTGAACAGTTTAGGCATTTTTACAATATTTTTGAGTTTGTAATTTTTATAAGTCATTAAATTACTAATACTAATATTATGATAATATGATTTTAAAATGAGTATAAATAAGTTTTAAAGATTGTTTTGAGTCTTGTTGACTTTTGGATTGACTTTTCAGTTGACTTTCTCATTTGACTTTTGTTTGACTTAAGTGGACTTTCTAAATAAAGAAACTTTTAAAAATAGAAACTTACTATAAAAAGAAACTTACCTAAAATAGAATATTTTTAAAAGAGGAAACTTACTAAAAATAGAAAGTACACGTAATACTTATTCAAATCTTTTGTCACATAATTCCAAAGCCACTTCAAGCACTAGGACTATCCTACAATGACATGACATAAGTTTGATATATTCTGACCTATCGTATTACTTAGGTTGGGGTCTAGATCACTCTTGATCTTCTTCATTCATGTACTCTTTATATCTTCAATGCACTCTAAGGTGAACTTCATAGCCCCACTTTTTAACTGTTTCTCTATTACTTATTTTGAATTTTGGGGTGAGACACATGCTTGCTTTTAAACTGTTTTACGCTTAGACACAAGTACCCGCAAACTGTTTAACTATGCTGTCATGCTTTGATTCATGCTAAATCCCTACCATGATATCGTTAATTACTGGAATTTTGGTAAGCTTAGTTATTGTGAATAGCGCTATTGAGAGTGACGTCTCTAACCATTTGACCATTGGTCTTTGGTTACATAATAATGATTAAACGACACTGACAGTTCAAGGTGTCCAGGGGTAACTTTGTTTATGTCTCGATATCATAGCTTCAGCATTTACTTTTGATAACTAAATCTTGTGGTCTAAAACTATATATATTAAACCTATGTTGTTCACTCAACCTTTTTGGTTGACACTTTTAAGCATGTTTTGTCTCAGGTGAAGATTGCTAAAGATTAGTTGCTATTTGGACTTTGCTGCTTTTGGAGTCCGCATTTATACATTCATATTATTGCATTAGAACACCTATTGTAATGACTTAATACTTTCCGCTGCTTTAATACATTGGTTATACTAAAAAAAAAAAGTCTCATATAGAGTCGTTCTCGTTTATACAGACTTGTGTTGTGATATTGTGAAGTCATATTTCCCCTGCCCTATTTGGGGGTATGACAGAACAGGAATCCTCATTCCAGTTATTAAAGAAGAAGTTAACGTCTGCACCCATTTTGTCATTACCGGAAGGAAATGATGATTTCGTGATCTATTGTGATGCTTCGCGCCAAGGTTTAGGATGTGTATTAATGCAACGCACAAAATTTATCGCATATGCCTCACGACAATTAAAAATTCATGAAAAGAACTATACGACGCACGATTTGGAACTTGGAGCAGTAGTTTTTGCACTCAAAATATGGAGACACTATCTATATGGCACCAAGTGTACAGTATACACCGACCATAAGAGTCTTCAGCATATTTTTGATCAAAAACAACTCAATATGAGGCAACATCGCTGGGTAGAGTTGTTAAACGATTACGATTGTGAAATCCGTTACCACCCCGGAAAGGCTAATGTTGTAGCTGATGCCCTAAGTCGGAAAGAAAGAGTAAAACCTCTTAGGGTCCGAGCTTTGAATACTACAATTCGTACTGATCTCACAAAGCAAATTCAAGCAGCACAGTTAGAGGCTTTAAAAGAAGAAAATGAAAAAGGCGAAATGAGCAGAGGGTTAGAAAAACAGCTTGAAGTAAAAGCCGATGGAACCCTGTATTTTGCTGGTAGGATATGGGTACCAAGACATGGTAACCTAAGGCAACTAGTACTAGATGAAGCACACAAAACGAGGTACTCAATTCACCCAGGAAATGGGAAAATGTACCACGATCTCAAGAAGTTCTATTGGTGGCCTAATATGAAGACAGAAATTGCTACTTATGTAAGCAAATGTTTGATGTGTGCAAAGGTCAAAGCTGAGTATCAAAAGCCGTCGGGATTACCGCAACAACCGAAAATTCCGTAGTGGAAATGGAAAAGAATAACCATGGATTTCATTACGAAATTGCCAAGGACTGCAAGTAGTCATGATACTATTTAGGCGATAGTTGATCGTCTAACTAAATCAGCTCACTTCCTACCAATAAAGGAGACAGACAGTATGGAAAGATTAGCACTCCTATATTTGAAGGAAGTAGTTTCCAGGCATGGTGTACCTATCTCCATCATATCTGATCGCGACACCCGATTCACATCACGTTTCTGGCAGTCATTACAAAAAGCATTGGGAACTTGATTAGATATGAGCACCGCTTATCACCCACAGACAGATGGTCAAAGTGAAAGAATAATACAAATATTGGAAGACATGTTACGGGCATGCGTGATTGACTTTGGAACCAGTTGGGATCGACACTTACCGTTGGCAGAATTTTCATACAATAACAGCTATCATACGAGCATCAACGCAGCGCCATTTGAAGCACTTTACGGTAGAAAGTGCAGATCTCCTATCTGTTGGAGTGAAGTAGGAGAAAGACAACTTACTGGACCAGAAATTATTCATGAAACCACCGACAAGATCATTCAAATACAACATCGATTGAAAACGGCTATGAGTCGCCAAAAGAGTTATGCTGATGTACGAAGAAAACTGCTAGAATTTCAAGTGGGTGACAAAGTCATGTTGAAAGTGTCACCCTGGAAAGGCGTTGTACAATTCGGTAAACGAGGAAAGCTAAGTCCTAGGTACGTATGACCCTTTGAAATCACCGAAAGAATTGGAGCAGTTGCTTATCGATTAAAGCTACCGTAAGAACTTAGTAGTGTTCATGACACATTTCACGTGTCAAATTTAAAGAAATGTTTAGCTGAAGAGGATGTTGTAATTCCTCTTGACGAAATACGAATCAATGATAAACTCCATTTTATCGAAGAACCTGTTGAAATCATGGACCGTTAGGTCAAACAATTAAAACAAAGCAAAATACCGATAGTTAGGGTTCGTTGAAATGCTAGACGAGGACCCGAGTTTACTTGGGAACGTGAGGATCAAATGAAGCAAAAGTATCCATATTTGTTCACTGATATCGCTAATAAAACAGGTACTACTCAAAATTTCGGGACGGAATTTTCTTTAACGAGGAGGTTATGTGATGACCCGGAAAATTTTGACTAATTTAAACCAATTATCTATATGATTTAATATTATGTAAATATATATATATATATATATATATATATATATATATATATATATATATATATATATATATATATTATAAGATGTACAAGTAAAACACTAATTGCTACTGTAAAAATGACTTTGCTACAGTAAAACATTATTTGCTACAGTAAAACACTATTTGATGTCGACGAATTAGCAAACAAAAACGGATAAGGTGGCCATGCGATCGCATGGCAAAAACACTGAAAACTCATGCGATCGCATGAGCTACAGTAAATGGAAAAGTATTATAAATACGCCAGTTTTCTGCTCGTCAACACATCCTTCTTTTTCTTCTTATGTAATTTAAATTTAAATTTATAATTATAATTATAATATTTATTTTAAGTTTAATAATAATAATAAAGTATATTCGAGGGTGTTTTAATTCGGGTTTCAAACCGCTTTAAGCTAAGGAAATATTGGGTATTGTTCGGGGTATTGTTCTTGAATCCAAGGCCAACCATACAGTCGTCTACCATCATTACATCTACGCAATTTGCCTACAATATTGAGTCTCAATATTGAACTGTGAGTTTTTAGTCTCCCTTTTTAAATACTTTAAATATTTTTGGGCTGAGAATACATGCAATTTATTTTAAACGCAATAAGACACAAGTACATACTAAATTCTACACTGAGTTAAACCGAAAATCCCTTAGCTTTGGTAACTAGTAGCTGCCAGTACATAGGATATGGACTGGTGGGCGCGAATAATTGTATATGGATTCATAGGGCTTGACATCCCCGTCCGAGCTAGAGCGCTAGCCTTTTAACGGACGTATGTTATTTAAGTTTAAGACACGTTGGTTTGCGTGTATTAAAACGAATGGGGTAATTATCACTATAGCGTTAAGTTTAGTTACCAGGGTGCTCTGTTACGTAGAATCTATTGATAAACTTTTGATGAAATCTTGTGGTCTATCTTTATATATGTTTATGACTCGAGCAATTAAACCTATAACTCACCAACATTCGTGTTGACTTTTTAGCATGTTTTATTCTCAGGTCCTTAGACTGCTTCCGCTGTGATGTGCTTGTTGCCTGCATGGAGTCTCTCATGCTTTGTACAAAGTTTATTGCATTCAAAATAAAACTGCGTTGTGTAATAAATAGTTGGACTGTGATGTTAACCTGTAAATTAAAGACTTATGTATTTTGGGGTTTTGCTTATACCTAAGCACTCGCCCACATGTTTATAACTTTCTATGTTTAGAAAGTCACTTATTTTAATGAATGAAATATTTTATCAAAACGTATCATATAGAGGTCAAAACCTCACTGTGGAATCAATGATTAACGTGCCGCGTCAATAGCGATTTTGACGGGTCGTTACAGTAGTTATGATTGACATGATAGATATCTGTTGCCTGATTGTTATGTGAAATATGTGCGCACTGTGTTTTGACACCAATCGGGGCTGGGTCAGGTTGGGAACCCGCTGATGGCTGGGCTAGGCTGGGTTGGTATGAGGTCACTGATGGCTGGGCTAGGCGGGTCCAAGTCCTACAAGTTTGAATGACTTGGTAGGAGGGACTATCGGTAGACAGTAGCCCGATCAACTACTTGTCACAGGTCCGTACAAACCGCCGATCCTCGTATTGTCTTTGTATGTGATTGTTGTTTATATGTTGTTCAGGATGTAGCATAGTACTAGCCGTTGTATTCCGTGGTGCCTATATTGTATCTGTTAGATATGCCTACTCACTTAGCGTTATGCTAATCCCCCACATCTCCTCCCTTGCAGGTTTAGGTACTGCTGTTAGGATGAGAAATGGCTTTAGAAAGATATGTTCGACAAGCCGGAACTCTGATGTCACGTGTTTAATTATTAATGTCATTGTTTAACTTAACACCCGGTTTTACTATTAATATCTGTAATGGACTTTTAATATTTATATTATATTGATGAAATGTAAACGTGGTGTCTTTTATATATATTAGATTTTATAAACAGGACTTCCGCTCTTCCGCTGTGATTTAAAAAAAAAATCTGGGGTGTTATAAGTTGGTATCAGAGCTTAGGTTTGGCAGCATGTGCACGAAAGTGACATGTTCTCAAACCGTGTGTCAAGTCAAACATATCTTGGGGGATGGGTTAAGTGAATGAAATAGGTATTGATGTGTTAGTCATTAGACACTAACATGTTATCTACTAAGCTTTTGTGTGAGTTGTTGTGATAAGACATGTTTGAAGATCGATTCCACCCTGCTGGTGCCCCGTGGACCCTCAGCGCTGATAGAACTTCTGTTGACGGGTTCCATACTGAGTCAGGTAAAGGATTTGATGAGTATCAGTTATCATGGCCCCAAGGATGAGGATCTAGTTGCAGAGTGAAAGAGGGTCAAGGGTGCGGGTGAGATCTAGGTGTTGATAGATACAGAAGATGTCTTCTTATTAATAAAGGTACATTCATGTTACATTATTGTAATTATTACTAGTGTACCTGTATATTGTGCTCTTGAGTTTGTCGAATTCCGTGTCTGATATATTGATGATTTATGGTAATTAGTTGCGATTACTAGTGATTAAGTCCTTCTTTCTGTAAGATAGAAGTAGTTGATAGTTTGATGACTTTAGTTACAACGACTGTGTCTGGAGCTACCCCTGACATGATCGGGATTTTACTCCTTTAGCATGATCGGGATTTTACTCCCTTAGACTGACTGCCATGATTCGTGAAACCTGAAAGATATGGCACATGTGTTATATTACCATGTTTTTATGATTTGTTTGTTATAGCCAGTGACATGTTGTATATGCTAGACTTATTATGGTGTCATGCTAGTAGTAAATAGTCTGTTATACTGAATGTGAGCTGAATGTGAGCCGACTGTTGGCCTAGACTTGACGAACTATTGTGCATGATTTGTTAGTGTTAAACTAGACTGGTATGAAGTCTGTTTCTTTATCGTGGACTGATGGGAAACACGTAGAGATCCATAAAGACCGGTTAGGGTAGTGTCCCCTTGTTTATTGATAAAAGGCCTGAACCTTATTTTGTGGCTGTGTGATGTGTAGTCTGCATGCTTATAGACCGTGACTGAACCAGTATATATGACTTGAACCAGTAGATATGACTGACCTTGTGGTTTCATAGTATTATTGGACTTGTTGTGTTGGACTTTGAATTACAGTTCCTTTTCCTGGACCCACGGGACACACGTTGGCCCATAAGGATGGGAATATAGTTGTACTTTCCTTGTCTTTTAATAAAGGACTCAGACCCTGTATGTTCTTGTCGTGTGAGTGTGTGCTATATGTGTCATTAATGATGATTACCCTATTGCACTATTACACGTAATTGGTCTAGATGTGTGAGACCGTAGTAAAACTTTGGGGAATTGTTTTCCTTCCATAAACTCATGTCAGTTTATGGTGACCTTTAGAAAGTAAGCTTTATTGGAGATTTCCGTGTTATATTAACTAAGAGATAGGAACACTCAGTTGTGTTGTCATGAGATGTGTAATGCAAGCCGGACTGTACCGTTACAGGATTTGACTAGTTGTGTAGGACCCGTAGAGTTTCCTATGAAACTGATGCCTTTTGTGAACTGATGTGGCCCATAAAATATAAGTGTAGGAGGTGCTCCTTTAGTGGCTTTCTTGGAAAGTAGAGAAGAAACCTTAACCCGTATAGGAATTCTTTTAGACTTGGACTATGATGAGTCCTGGATAGATCCAGGGAAGTGATTGGAATCGCGATTAGATTTGCAATTGTGTTTGCGAAAGAGGATTTAGTATAAATTAAGACCGAACTAGTTCTGAATTAGGTGTTTACTTTCGGGACTTTTGTGGTTTTGAGAAGTCTGGATTGTAAAACCTTTTGATGTGTGATTTATTAGAGATACATAACTACCAGTGATTCGTGAACTCAGACTGTGTTATAGTGGTGAACTCGATTAGGATCTTCTTCTGAAATACTCGAAATGAGGGTGTGATTTAGAATGATGTATTACGTCTGGCCAACGGAAATACATTGTAGTAAATCATACAGTAGTTTCGAGAGTCGGAAGAGATGTAGTGAGTAATGAATCGGATGTTGAATGATGGTTAATGTGAGTTTCGGTGAAGGTTGGCTGAGAGTTGACTTTTCTGTTATAGTGTTGATGATTGTATTTTAGCTAGACCGTAGGCTAATGTTGGTCGAAAAAGCTTAAGTTGCGAGTTTAGATGAAGTTTTAAGCAAAATAAAGGCGGCGTTGAGACAATTTTAGCAATGTCGGAGACATGCATTGATGACTTTTGTTGGACTTAATTGGTAGTTGGATGCTTATCGCTTGTATTAGTGGATCATGTATACTTAAATCTGTGTTTGAACAAGTAATATTTGGTTGACATTGCGTTTGTAAGTGTTTCTTTTATTGATGAAATGATTAGAGGAAGATTTTAAGTGAATGACTATCGGATAAGTATCGACCTAGTTAAGTGGATTATGACGAAATTCGTAAATACCGAGTTTGATCTAGGTGTTTAAGTACATAATTCGGGTTATTTTTTTTGAGAATAGGGTTGACCTAGTGTTATACATCTAGAGGATTGGCTAAATTTCCTTGTGTTTAAGAGGTTAGTACTAGCTTTTGATCTATGACGTGGACTAATCCGATGGATTTCACTTAGAAGTATCCCCTTTTTTAATTGATTGATTGTTGTTGGGAGACGGAACTAGATGTTAGATTTGTTTCCCTTAGTGTTCATGGACTTATAGTATGTAGTTGTCTTTGGTTGGTGACCTAGTGACCTTTCCAGTTTGTGATGATTGTTGACTCATGTGTGCAATGTGACTTGTATGCTTGCTGTAAAGTGTTTTTTTCACATGTATTGTGTTTTCCTCTTGTTGATGAACGAACTGAACCTAGTAACGTTGATAACCGTATGATATGTTGAGACTTAGGTGTAGTTGTGACCTGTGGTAAGGATGATAGATACCCTGTACCCTGGTTGGCTGTGACTGGCCAGATTCCGAGGACGGAATCTCTTTAAGGAGGGTGAATTTGTAACATCCTGAAGACGGGCCTAGGTGGAATTTACCTTTTTGCCCTTTAAGAGTTTTATAGTGAGTTTAATGAAATATTTAATTATTAATTGCTTATAATTAATTGTTAATCCATTGGGTTCGCTTTACGACCAGGGTCCCGAAACATGTTTTATTATTTATTTATGACTTTGTTTGGGTTGTCGAATCGAATACAAAAAATATATGAAAACAGATAAATACCCGTGTTTTATCAGGAGTGGGATTTATTTAAATACCCATTTAAGGACCAAAACCGCCCCATGTTTCTAATTAGTTTCATCAGATGATTTTTCCCTTTCTCTCCCTTCTCGCTCACGATACACACACACATACAAACCCTAGCTTCAATTCTTGTTATTTATGGATTATATCATCTTTACAAGTCGATTTCTAGCATCAAAAAGCATATTACAATCAGGTTTGTGCTCTTAAATTGTTGATTAATTCATGCTTTTCTAGTGTTCTTGCTAAAATCACAAACTTGCATTTTGTGTTTAAATTTGTGTGTGCATGGATTAATTCAAGTTAGAAACTGATTTCGTGTATCAAATAGCACATTATAAACAAGTTTGTATCTCTTAATTTCGTGTTTAATTCTTGATTAAATTAGGGTTCATGCTAGAAATAATGAAAATTACAATTGGTGTTTGAATCTTGCTTCTTGTGTTGTTATTTAGTTTGATTCATGGTAGATTAATGATATATACATGTTTGTGATTGTTCATTAACTTTTAAGTTGTAGTGACCCGAACTTTTCCATGTTTATATATATTAATTGAGATTGATATTTACATGATTAAATGTTTCCAACATGTTAAGCAATCAAACTTGTTAAGCCTTGATTAATTGAAATATGTTTCATATAGACAATTGACCACCCAAGTTGACCGGCGATGCACGAACGTTAAAACTTGTAAAAATGACATGACGATATATATATGGATATACATATGGTTAACATGAGATTATGATAAGTAAGTATCTTCATAAGTATATTAACAATGAGTTATATACATATAAACAAGACTACTAACTTAAGGATTTCGAAACGAGACATATATGTAACGATTATCGTTGTAACGACATTTAATTGTATATATATATATATCATATTAAGATATATTAATATATCATAATATCATGATAATATAATAATTTAACATCTCATTAGATATAATAAACAATGGGTTAACAACATTAATTGAGATCGTTAACTTAAAGGTTTCAAAACAACACTTACATGTAACGACTAACGATGACTTAACGACTCAGTTAAAATGTATATACATGTAGCGTATTTAGATGTATTAAAATACTTTTGGAAGACTTCAAGACATATATCAAAACACTCATACTTAACGAAAATGGTTACAGTTACTTTCCCATTCTTTTCTTTCATCAAGAATTCTAGTCGTATTCTTACCCGTATTATACACAGCTTCAAAACGTACTTACTATGGGTATATACCAATAGGAACTAGCATGGGATTCCACTCTTGATTATGTCATGTATGACTAATCAATTTTAACTTCTACCATGAGCTAGTCAACTAACTAGAACTCCTTTTAACCCCACTCACCACTCACCAATTACCACTCATCATTCACTCCATTTCACTTCCAATTCTCTTTCTAATTCTCTCTCAACACACACACACACACTATTATGAACGTATTTTTCCAGTAGTTAATCATCATCTTCATCAAAAATCACTTCAAGAATCAAGCTATAATCATCATAGGAAGAACACTTCAAGAACACTTCAAAAATCCCTTCAAGTTTACTAATTTACTTCCAAGCTTTCTAATCCATTCCAAGTAATCATCTAAGATCAAGAAACCTTTGTTATATACAGTAGGTTATCTTTCTTATTCAAGGTAATATTCATATTCAAACTTTGATTCAATTTCTATAACTATAAACTATCTTAATTCGAGTAAAAATCTTACTTGAACTTGTTTTTGTGTCATGATCCTACTTCAAGAACTTTCAAGCCATCCAAGATCCTTTGAAGCTAGATCATTTCTTGTCACTTCCAGTAGGTTTACCTACTAAACTTGAGGTAGTAATGATGTTCATAACATCATTCGATTCATATATATAAAACTATCTTATTCGAAGGTTTAAACTCGTAATCACTAGAACATAGTTTAGTTAATTCTAAACTTGTTTGCAAACAAAAGTTAATCCTTCTAACTTGACTTTTAAAATTAACTAAACACATGTTCTATATCTATATGATATGCTAACTTAATGATTTAAAACCTGGAAACACGAAAAACACCGTAAAACCGGATTTACGCCGTCGTAGTAACACCGCGGGCTGTTTTGGGTTAGTTAATTAAAAACTATGATAAACTTTGATTTAAAAGTTGTTATTCTGAGAAAATGATTTTTATTATGAACATGAAACTATATCCAAAAATTATGGTTAAACTCAAAGTGGAAGTATGTTTTCTAAAATGGTCATCTAGACGTCGTTCTTTCGACTGAAATGACTACCTTTACAAAAACGACTTGTAACTTATTTTTCCGACTATAAACCTATACTTTTTCTGTTTAGATTCATAAAATAGAGTTCAATATGAAACCATAGCAATTTGATTCACTCAAAACGGATTTAAAATGAAAAAGTTATGGGTAAAACAAGATTGGATAATTTTTCTCATTTTAGCTACGTGAAAATTGGTAACAAATCTATTCTAACCATAACTTAATCAACTTGTATTGTATATTATGTAATCTTGAGATACCATAGACACGTATACAATGTTTTGACCTATCATGTCGACACATCTATATATATTTCGGAACAACCATAGACACTCTATATGTGAATGTTGGAGTTAGCTATACAGGGTTGAGGTTGATTCCAAAATATGTATAGTTTGAGTTGTGATCAATACTGAGATACGTATACACTGGGTCGTGGATTGATTCAAGATAATATTTATCGATTTATTTCTGTATATCTAACTGTGGACAACTAGTTGTAGGTTACTAACGAGGACAGCTGACTTAATAAACTTAAAACATCAAAATATATTAAAAGTGTTGTAAATATATTTTGAACATACTTTGATATATATGTATATATTGTTATAGGTTCGTGAATCAACCAGTGGTCAAGTCTTACTTCCCGACGAAGTAAAAATCTGTGAAAGTGAGTTATAGTCTCACTTTTAAAATCTAATATTTTTGGGATGAGAATACATGCAGGTTTTATAAATGATTTACAAAATAGACACAAGTACGTGAAACTACATTCTATGGTTAAATTATCGAAATCGAATATGCCCCTTTTTATTAAGTCTGGTAATCTAAGAATTAGGGAACAGACACCCTAATTGACGCGAATCCTAAAGATAGATCTATTGGGCCTAACAAACCCCATCCAAAGTACCGGATGCTTTAGTACTTTGAAATTTATATCATATCCGAAGGGTGTCCCGGAATGATGGGGATATTCTTATATATGCATCTTGTTAATGTCGGTTACCAGGTGTTCATCATATGAATGATTTTTATCTCTATGTATGGGATGTGTATTGAAATATGAAATCTTGTGGTCTATTGTTACGATTTGATATATATAGGTTAAACCTATGACTCACCAACATTTTTGTTGACGTTTTAAGCATGTTTATTCTCAGGTAATTATTAAGAGCTTCCGCTATCGCATACTTAAATAAGGACGAGATTTGGAGTCCATGCTTGTATGATATTGTGTAAAAACTGCATTCAAGAAACTTATTTTGTTGTAACATATTTGTATTGTAAACCATTATGTAATGGTCGTGTGTAAACAGGATATTTTAGATTATCATTATTTGATAATCTACGTAAAGCTTTTTAAACCTTTATTGATGAAATAAAGGTTATGGTTTGTTTTAAAATGAATGCAGTCTTTGAAAAACGTCTCATATAGAGGTCAAAACCTCGCAACGAAATCAATTAATATGGAACGTTTTTAATCAATAAGAACGGGACATTTCATAAGTTAGTGAAAAAAACTGCTCGAATCACAGATTTTGGGGTTTAAAACCCATGTTTTTGCTGCTGCTACTACGCAGCTTCTGCTGCTACTTTCAGCTTCTGTTTCTGCTGCAATTTTGCAGCTGTTGCTGATGTTGCAGCCCTATTTTGCTGCTGTTCACCCACCGTGGTGTGCAGCGGCTTGGAGTGGTCACAGCCCGATGGCCCGTACACTTGTTTTGTGGTTCCTATGTGTTGTTTGATCACCCGTATGGCTCATGACCCACTCGTTTAGACATGTTTAGTGTATATATATGTATATGTATATATATATATATATACGTATATATATATATATATATATATATATATATAGTGTATCATTGTGAACCTTTGTTGTGGTCAAAAAACTGCTCGAAACTCGATTTTTGGGGTCGAAACTCGGCTGGACAGCAGCATTTGCTACTACTATTCTGCGCTTTCTGCAGCAGCATTTTTGCAGCTGCTGTTGCAGCTTTTCTGCTGCTGTTACAGCCCATTTGCTGCTGTTTTTACAACCCTATTATGCCTCTGATGTTGTGGTTTATGTGTTGGTTTGTTCGCCCGTTCAACCCTTGACCCGTTTGCATAAATTGGAACTTTTTAGTAGTACTAACTTGATAATGTGTCGGATTTAAATAAAATTGTATGCACATATGAGATTGTATGATTTATATTATTATATGTGTATGTTTAAGTTGTTGGATCGCTCGTTTGGACCTCATGACCCAATTGTAATTTGACTTGGGTTTTTAAATTGTTAAGTGAAATAAATAGTGTATATATGTATATATGTATATGTGTGTATTATATATACATGTGTAAGTATATATATATATATATATATATATATATATATATATATATATATATATATATATATATATATACATATATATATATGTATTATATATACATGTGTAAGTATATATATATATATATATATATATATATATATATATATATATATATATATATATATATATATATGTACATATACATATATATATGTACATATACATATATATATATGTACATATACATATATATATATATGTACATATACATATATATATGTACATATACATATATATATGTACATATACATATATATATATATGTACATATACATATATATATATGTACATATACATATATATATATATATACATACATACATACATATATATATATATATATATATATATATATATATATATATATACATACATACATATATATATATATATATATATATATATATATATATATATATATATATATATATATATATATATATATGTACATATATATATATATATATATATATATATATGTGTGTGTGTGTGTGTGTGTGTAGTGTATGTTTATATGTATATATATGTGGTGTATATATAGAATGTAATATTGATAGTAAATGTGGTACGATTTACTAACTTGTTCAGTATTTGTCCTCAGGTGATACAAACGAGAGACTAAGTGACATTAGACTACTGAGCAGTTGCTGGTAATTGATGAGTGGGTCTATCTTCGGATAGAATATAAGTAACAAGACATGCTATTGTTCATTACTTTGTTATAGTACTGTGATATAGCCATGTAATTGATACCGATTGCCATGCGTAGTTATGATTGACATGATAGATATCTATTGCCTGATTGTTATGTGAAATATGTGCGCACTGTGTTTTGACACCAACCGGGGCTGGGTCAGGTTGGGAACCCGCTGATGGCTGGGCTAGGCTGGGTTCGTATGAGGTCACTGATGGCTGGGCTAGGTGGGTCCAAGTCCTACAAGTTTGAATGACTTGGTAGGAGGGACTATCGGTAGACTGTAGCCCGATCAACTACTTATCGCAGGTCCGTACAAACTGCCGATCCTCGTATTGTCTTTGTATGTGATTGTTGTTTATATGTTGTTCAGGATGTAGCATAGTACTAGCCGTTGTATGCCGTGGTGCCTATATTGTATCTGTTAGATATGCCTACTCACTTAGCGTTATGCTAATCCCCCACATCTCCTCCCTTGCAGGTTTAGGTACTGCTGTTAGGATGAGAAATGGCTTTAGAAAGATATGTTTGACAAGCCGGAACTCTGATGTCGGGTGTTTAATTATTAATTTCATTGTTTAACGTAACACCCGGTTTTACTATTAATATCTGTAATGGACTTTTAATATTTATATTATATTGATGAAATGTAAACGTGGTGTCTTTTATATATATATTAGATTTTATAAACAGGACTTCCGCTCTTCCGCTGTGATTTAAAAAAAAAAATCTGGGGTGTTATAATATCCCCCAGTATACAGCGCGCAACTAATATACTAAATAATACCTCGAAGTACTAAAGCATCCATACCCTGGATGGGGCTCGTTAGGGCCGATAGATCTATCTTTAGGATTCGCGTCAATTAGGGGCCATTTCTCTAATTCTTATGTTACCAGACTTGAAGGGGCGATATTCGGTTTAATAATCCAACCATAGAATGTAATTTTGATTACTTGTGTCTATTTCATAAAACATTTATAAAAACGGCGCATGTATTCTCAGTCCCAAAAATATATATAAAAAGGGAGTAATGAAAGTCACAATACTGTATTTCGTAGTGATTAAGCATATGATGGTACTGAACAAGTGCAAAGTTGGCCTCAGATTCACGAACCTATATTAAGTATATATATTTATATGTTGGTCAATATCTGTCTAATAATTTAGGTCAAGTCGTAGTGTATCACAATCCTAATGCTCGAGATCGATATTCAAAAGTCAACAAAAGTCAACTTGACCCAAAATGACTTCCAAAATCTATACATGTTTATTATATAACTTAAATATAGTCATTTTTTTATATTTAAATATATTTATCAGATTTTATTAAAGTAAATAATACAAGTCATTTATTGATAATTAAAAATTTATATTAAAATTTATATATGATAAAAATATACTTTTATATATCTTAAAGTAATAAAATTTATAAAGTTCACTTAATATCATAAAAATATAGTGGCATGTATTATTAATGTAATTATATTACGTGTGGTAAAAATATCTTTGTATCACATATTTATTTGATAAAATAATATTGATAATAATAATGAGTAAAATTTGTATTATTTTGTAATAATAATAATAATAATAATTATTATTATTCTACTAAAAATAATAATAATAATAATAATAATAACAATATTTATTTACAAATGATGATATTAATTATAATAAAATGATAATTCTAATCATGACAATTTTAATAATAACAATACTTTTTAATATTAACTGTAATAATTATATTTTATATAAAAATAATAATTCTATTCAAAATACTAATTTTTAATAATAATATTACTAAAATGATAATAATAATGATATTTTATAATAACAATGATATGATAATTTTAATAAAAAATAATAGTTTTAATATTAATGATACTTTTAATAATAATAATAATAATGATAAAAATAATGAAAAAAGATAATTTTATCTAAATCAATATCTTACAGTATTTTAATTTCATCATGATACTTATACTCATTATTTCCTAATCGATTTGTTTAATAGCCTTTAGTCCTCTTTTATTTCACATTCATAATAATGATAATAATAGTAATAATAATAATCAGATGATACTAATATTAGTTTTAATGATAATAATACTAATAATAATAATTATAATAATACTAATGATGATAATAATAATAATAATAATAATAATAATAATAATAATAATAATAGTAATGATAAATTTAATGATAATAACGATAGTAATAATAATAACAATAATAGTTTTTAATGATAATACTTATATTAATAACGATAATGGTAATTATAAAAATAATAATTATTAGATAGTAATTGATATTGCTTTAAACATACATATTATTCGACGCAATATCATTTATATTTCATAGGTTTTTACCATCTACAAAGACATTCAATGAGCATTTCACGAGAAAAACAATAAAAGTAGACAAGAGCTTGCTATTCGAAGAAACGACGATAAAATGATAGTTTTAACCAAATTTATATCAAGAAACGTTTATCCGAATGAAAGTACAAGATAATTGAAGAAAAGAGTTCAAATGGAAAGTGCCAAGTCAATTTAACGTCAACACGGGATCAACAAAGAACAAACGAAAAAGAAAAATAAAGAAAACTGCCATCAACTCATACGCGAATCGTGTAGGATTACACGAAACGCGTAGTAATTTGTTCTTACACGAATCGTGTAGCCTCTACACGAAACGCGTAATATTAGGCCGAGTTTAATCATTAGCCAGAAATGGGGCGGCTGCTTTTTGGAGATAAAAACTAATTCTTTTAGAACTGAGATACAGCAATGAAGTCACTATCACCTACTACATCTTGTAGGCTTTAAATACGGAGTACTAGTTGAATATTAAGGACACAAAAAAATATTTATACACACATACAAATTATTGTCATTTATTACTCTGTATCATTTTCATTTTAATCTCAAGGTTCAATATTTAGGATAGTTTCAAATATTAAGGGTGTATTATTCGTGATTAAGGGTGTTATTGTACGCATAAAGGGGTGTTATTATTGTAATTTTCTACCGTTTGAAGTTAATGAAAGTGAAGATATTTTAGTAAGTTTACTCTGTTAAAATTATCGTTGTTATTATGTTTGCATATCCATATTTTTATGTTTACCCTAGCGTAATGAATAGCTAAATTTTCATAGTGTTTGCTTAGATGTAGAGCCCCTAGGGAAATGGATTGTTACCATTTGTAAAAGTTAAAAATGTAACTTTAGTATTTTTAATATTGAGCCTAGTTAAAAGAACCATTTTTATGTAATTAGGTATTCAACCCTTGCCACTTAATTTATTAAATTTAAATAACGAAAGTTGTTTTTATTTACATAAATTAAGCTTCAACATTAAAAATGATCTAGACGAATTTATGGATAAGTTATTAACACCAATTTAGAGATAAACTTCGGTGGTTTGGGTAATATCAATAATTATATGACAGTGAAATTGTAAAAAGGGAAACCGTTACGATTTGGGTATTGGCGAAAGTCAAAACTAGGCTAGGTCTCAATTTAAATACTTAAGGAACAGTAGCTATCTAAAAAGAATCCGATGAAAATTAGATTTTATTTAGTTAGTCTTAACCTTATATTTATTCGAAAGAAAAATATAAAGTTTATTACTAAAACATTTTAAATAGGGCGTAAACTCAAAACAATCCATGGACCTAGGGGTGACACATTTAAGTAAACACTCCCATTTATCCCATTATTATTTCTTGTAAACGTATTATTATTATTATTTACGAATTATTATTATAAAATATAAAAAATTACATAAAAATACTTAAAATTCGTACCAGATTGTTTGTCACATCGTATTACTCATACGCGAATCGTGTATGGTCTACACGAAACGCGTACGCCTGTTTATCAAACTGTACGATCAGATCTACACAATTCGTGTAAGGTTTAAGATATACGCGATACGCGTATAAATACGCGAAACGCGTACTGTATAAACACGGCTACAGTACCAGCCAGGTTAAAAATTAGGGTTTTAGTTATTTAATTATTTATATTTAGGTTATTACTATATAATTAGTATTAGTTATTATAAAATACCTTAATACATGTTTTAATCCTAAAAATTAGTATTAATTATTATAAGTTTATAATTTGTAACTAGTTTATAATTAGTTAATTAATTTAATTCCTTTTAATTTGTATTAATCTCATTAAAAATGTCTTTTAGTTAATTTAAATAAATTTATATTATAATTGCTCAAAACAAAATTCTAAACATATAGTTTTATTAAAAATTACTATTTTACTAATTACCATTTAGTAATAAAATTAATGCATCATAATTAGCATAATTTCATTTAGTTCCTTTTTAAGTTATTTATTGTAATCTTGTAATTTTATTTATGAAGTAAATTAGTTAAGTTATTTTCTGTTACTATTATATTATAAATTCCTAATCCAAAATCCCCTTTAACTAAGTTTGACATCAAAGACTATTAAAAACCATTAAACACTCCATCTCCCTGTGGAACGAATCGGATTTACCAACAAACTAAACTACACGGATAGGACTAGTTGCCTATATATGTGTGAAATCAACCTGAATTCAATAAAATACCACATATACAATAAATCAATTCGTGTAACAAAACAACTCAAATCCGTTCATAAATAAAGGTTACGATCCAGCACATCAACTTTTTGGCGCCGCTGCCGGGGAGTTGGCAGTTAAATAAATAGATAATTTTTCTGATTCGTAGTAGTAGTTGGATTTGTACGTGAACCGGGTTGTTGGATCACCAATTTTATTGGTCAATAGAAGGATCCTGCCCCTCTGCTGCATCTTTTGGCTATTCAAAACGTGGGCAAAATCAGAAGGATAATCTGTTTGTTTTAAGGTTTTTATCATTGTTTTTATGTTATTCGATCCTCTCGAGGAAATTCATTTCCAAGAAAGTTCAAAGTTTTTGAATAAATCCTTTAATTCTTTGTACAATTTCCCAAATTGTATGATCCGTTCAATCCTAAACTCGTTAAACTTAATCCGGAACCTCAAAGAATTAATAAAAGGACAAAAACAACAAAAAGAAATAGGAAGTACTAGTAATTTTAAAACACCGAAAAACACTAAAAAAGAGAAACAAATAGGTAACCCTAGATAAACCTTTAGTGAAGTGATCTCATAATAGAAATTAATGTATGAACTTACGTTCCTCCAACGCTGAATTAACTCCTTCACATCCTGAACCCGAAAGGAAATTCCACGAATGCTTAAGAGCTCAAGAAGTAGAATCTCTTGCTAAAAATTTAGAGTCACTTTTCTTAGAATCCGACTCTGAACCAATAATTCAACCAATCATAGAGCCGGTTATTAAAGAAGAAGAAGAAATGGTTGATACAAATCAAACGATGGAAGCATTAATGAAGGCCACAAGAAAAGGTCAAGGCCACGCAATCATCCAACCCACGATGAGTGATGGCTTTGAAATAAAAGGTCAATTTTTACACATGGTAACTAATGCATGTCAATTCGGTGGAGCCCCAAATGAGGATGCTAACGAGCATCTTCGTAAGTTTGTAAGCATTTGCAAGCTTTTCAAAATCAAAGATGTCACCGATGAAGTTGCATGTTTAAAAATCTTTCCATGGTCCTTAAAAGATGATGCAAGAGATTGGCTAGACTCATTACCAGAAGGTTATATTGAAAACTGGAATGATATGATGGATAAATTTTTGTCAGAATTCTTTCCTGCTTCAAAAGCAGCAAAATTACAAAGTGACATAAATCACTTTAAACAAAAGCCTAATGAAACTCTTTATGAAGCTTAGACCCGATTCAATAAAATGCTTCGAATATGTCCTCAACACGGGTTGAATACATTCCAAAAGGTCCAAATATTCTATAAAGGAGTCAATGTGGCAACTAGAAAAGATATAGATGTTGCAGCCGGAGGTTCGATCATGAAGAAAACACCTGAAGACGCTCACACAATCATTGCTGATTTAGCTTCCCATTCCCATAATTGGCATCAAGAAATAGAATTCTCTAGATCATCAAATGTTGCTAGTATTGAAAGCAATGATGAAATTGCTTCTTTAAAAGTTCAAATAGCAAATCAAGCAGGGCAAATCGAGAAAGTAACCAAGGAAATGCATGCTATCAGAGTAGGATGTGAACTATGCCAAGGTCCACATCTTACTAGAGATTGTGATCAAAGTACAATGGAAGAACAAGCAAATTTCTTAGGTTACTTACGAAAAGGTGAAATGAACTTCAGTGATTTTCCAGCTATAGAAGCAAACAACCGAAAATATCCTCCTATAAACAGCTATCAAATAGGAGGACCTACAGGATCAAATAATAATAACTATCAAAATAATAATAACTATCAAGGAGGAAATCCAGGTTACCAAAATAACCGGAATTTCCCAAATCAAAATCAAAGAAATCCGCCACCAGGTTATAATAACCGAAATCAACCTCAACGAAATTATCAAAATAATTTCCAACACAATCAACCACAACCATTAGCAATTACGCAACCTCAACCTGAGAGGAAATCTGGTTTAGAAGATCTCTTAAGAGATTTTATGGTTAAGCACGAGCAAAATGCAGAGCTCCAAACTCAGCAAATCCGAAATCAACAAGCCACAATACAAAACTTAGAAAGGGATGTTGGAAGGATATCACAGTTACTATCAGAGAGACCACCAGGTACTCTCCCCTCAAATACTCAAGTGAATCCCCACAACCCCCAAACAAGGAACGAGCATGTAAATGCTATAACTACTAGAAGTGGTTTAACTACTAAACCGGAGACTCTTAAGTCCCCGGAAGTTCCTTTATGTCCTTCTGTTTTACAAATACCGGTTGATAATGAGCAAGTTGATAAAGAACAAGAGAAAGATGATCCACCTGAGGTCATACCAAAGAAAAGTGAAGAACCACCAGTAAAGGTGCATAAGGAACCTATTCCTTACCCAAAAGCATTAAAGAAGGACAGACTCGCAAGGCGATATGAGAAATTTGCGGACATGATTAAGCAAATTAGCATTAACATGCCACTCGCGGAAGTTCTTAGGGATATGCCCAATTACGGGAAGTTTTTAAAGGATCTCATATCCTCGAAGGGTAAATACCACGACGTTTCTGCCACATTCCTCCATGAGGAATGTTCGGCCATCTTAAAGAAACAAAATGTACCTCCAAAATTAGGAGACCCTGGTAGTTTTATCATACCATGTATGATGGGTGATTCGGTGGTTTACGATGCACTACCCGACCTAGGTGCAAGTGTTAACCTAATGCCTTACTCGTTATATTTAAAACTTGACTTAGGAGGCTTAAAACCAACCCGAATGGGTATTCGATTAGCAAACCAATCATTTGATACTCCCATAGGTATAGCCGAGGATATACTTGTAAAAGTTGGCTCACTTATCTTTCCCGTCGACTTTGTTATTCTAGAAATGCAAGAGGACACAAAAGTTCCTATCATTTTAGGACGTCCTTTCCTAAACACTGCAGATGCTATCATTAATGTCCAAAAAGAACAATTGAGTCTAGGTGTGGGAAACGAAAGAATAATTTGTCACATTGACAAAGCCATGAAAAGACATACTTCTACCGATGACTCTTGTTTTCAAATTGATGTTATAGATCTTTGTGTCGAGAATGAATTGAAGGAGCTACTTGAAATTGATATCCCGGGGTTAGCCCCGGTAAGTGAGAATGAATACTTCAATATTGATAAAGATTTTGATGAGTTGATGAAGGTGGTCACGGATGAAGAGACCATAATAGAAGAAATTCCCATAGAAGAGGAATCGTTTGAGGAAATCAAAAATGAAGATAGATTTCGTATAAAAAATTCCTTAGAAGAACCACCCGTACTAGAGCTTAAAGAGCTACCCAAACACTTGGAGTATGCTTATCTCGAAGGTACATCTAAATTACCAGTAATTATTGCTTCACATCTTTCAGATAATGAGAAGGATAAGCTAATTTCTGTATTAAAAACCCATAAAAAGGCTATAGCCTGGAAAACAACCGACATTCCGGGAATAAACCCGTCTTATTGTACACATAAAATTCTCCTTGAGAATGACTACAAACCCGTAGTACAAAGACAATGCAGGCTAAATCCCAACATGAAAGAGGTTGTTAAAAAGGAGGTCGTCAAGCTTCTTGACGCCGGGTTAATCTACCCCATCTCCGATAGTCCATGGGTTAGTCCAGTACAAGTAGTACCCAAAAAGGGGGGTACAACCATTATATTAAATGAAAAGGACGAACTCGTCCCAACTAGAACAGTTACCGGCTGGAGAGTCTGTATTGATTACAGACGTCTAAATGATGCCACTAGAAAGGATCATTTCCCGTTACCTTTTATTGATCAAATGCTTGAACGATTAGCGGGAAAAGAATATTATTGCTTTTTAGACGGTTTCTCCGGTTACTTCCAAATTCCAATTGATCCCAACGACCAAGAAAAGACCACATTCACTTGTCCTTTCGGTACCTTTGCCTATCGCCGCATGCCGTTTGGTTTATGCAATGCACCCGGAACCTTTCAAAGGTGCATGATGGCAATCTTTGATGATATGGTAGAGGATTGTATGGAAGTCTTCATGGATGACTTTTTCGTGTTTGGAGACTCCTTTGAATCATGTCTTTTCAATCTAGAACGTATGCTTATCCGATGTGAGAAAGCAAACTTGGTCCTAAATTGGGAAAAATGCCACTTCATGGTGAAAGAGGGCATTGTACTTGGTCACAAAATATCTCGTGCGGGAATAGAGGTAGATAAAGCTAAAATTGAAGTTATCTCTAAGCTACCTAAACCATCAAATGTTAAAGCAATTAGAAGCTTTCTTGGTCACGCAGGATTCTATAGGCGATTTATCAAAGATTTTTCTAAAATCGCCCGCCCATTGACCAAGCTTCTTGAAAAGGATGCTCCATTTGACTTTGACACTAATTGCGAGAATGCTTTCTCGATTCTAAAGTCAAAACTCACACAAGCTCCCATTATGGTATCTCCAGACTGGAGTATGCCATTTGAGCTAATGTGTGACGCAAGCGACTATGCTTTAGGTGCTGTTTTAGGACAACGTCAAGATAATCATTTTCTTCCGATTTATTATGCAAGTAAAACTCTAACGGGAGCCCAAATTAATTATACCACCACGGAAAAAGAACTCCTAGCGGTTGTTTATGCATTTGATAAATTTCGGTCATATTTGGTGCTGTCCAAAACCATTGTTTACACGGACCATTCGGCACTTAGGTATTTATTCTCGAAACTAGATGCAAAACATCGTCTCATACGTTGGGTTCTTTTACTTCAAGAATTTGACATTGAGATACGTGATAAGAAAGGAGCCGAGAATCTAGCTGCCGATCATTTATCCCGACTTGAAAACCCCGAATTAGATAAACTTGATGATACAATCATCAAAGATACATTTCCTGACGAATCTCTAATGAGGGTTGAAAAAGAATCTGAAATCCCATGGTTTGCCCATTTTGCAAACTATCTTGCTTCAGGCATTCTACAAAAAGGACTTACTTATCAGCAAAAGAAGAAATTCTTTGCGAATTTAAAGTCTTATTTCTGGGAATACCCAGACCTATTTCGTGTTGGTGTGGATCAAATAATTCGCCTTTGTGTATACGGACAAGAAGCTCAACAAATTCTTGAGCATTGCCATCAAGGGCCAACCGGCGGTCATTTCGGACCAAACCACACTGCAAGAAAAATCCTTGAATCGGGCTTTTATTGGCCCACGATCTTTAAAGATGCCCATGATTTCATTCGGACTTGTAACGCATGCCAACGAACGGGTAACATCACGAAAAAGGATGAGATGCCTCAAACCGGCATCCAAGTTTGTGAAATCTTTGACATTTGGGGAATCGATTTCATGGGACCCTTTCCAAGTTCACATAAGTGCAAGTACATACTAGTAGCCGTTGACTATGTATCCAAGTGGGCTGAAGCAAAAGCTTTGCCTACAAATGATGCTAGGGTGGTGGTAAACTTCTTGAAAAATCTCTTCTCACGCTTTGGAATCCCAAAAGCACTCATATCCGACCGAGGAACACATTTTACCAACAACCTTCTTGAAAAGGTGTTGAAGAAGTATGGCGTAACTCATCGTTTCTCTACTTCGTACCACCCGCAAACAAGTGGTCAAGTGGAGAACACGAATCGTGCCTTAAAACGCATACTTGAGAAGACGGTTAATAACAACCCTAAAATCTGGCAACGCAAGTTAGATGACGCGTTGTGGGCTTTTAGGACTGCGTATAAAACACCAATAGGTACCACACCATTTAGACTTGTATACGGTAAAGCGTGTCATCTACCTGTTGAAGTTGAACACAAGGCATACTGGGCTATGAGAGAATGTAATACTGACCTTGTACAAGCCGGAGAAAATAGGTTATCACAACTTAACGAACTAGATGAATTAAGATTACAAGCCTACGAAAATTCTAAAACATATAAAGAAAAAACTAAAGTATGGCACGATGCACGATTAAAAAAGAAAGAATTTGAACAAGGGGATAAAGTATTGGTATTCCAATCACGTTTCAAGTTTTCACCTGGTAAACTTAGATCCCGATGGAATGGGCCATATATAATAAAACAGGTTTTTCCATCTGGATATGCAGAGTTGTATGGTAAAGACGGTGGAACTTTCAAAGTGAACGGACACAGACTCAAGTTATACTTTGAAGAAATCAATACTACGGAAAGAGACGAAACCACCTTCTACCCTAAGGACAAATAAATTCAGGGTAACTCTAAGGTTTTAAACTCCATTCTCGATTTTAACTCTTATTTTTAAGAGTGGGGTTAAATTGGTCTTTCCCTAGCAGGCCCTAAAGAACTAGTCTTCTCCCTCCATTCTACCTTTTTAATTTCTTTTTGTTTTTATTGTGTAATTTCAAGATGCGCAGTCAGTATATCTACAACCATTTCATTTTAAAGTGCGATAAGATTTTACCGAGGGATGTGGTGTTAGATATTAAGAAAAGATGCGATAAGGCGAGGAAAGAAGAAAGACAGAAACTAATTGAGACAAACTATGCAAGAGGAAAATCTAAATCAGCTAAAAGGCGTAGAGCACGTCATTTGGGTAAATGTGTGAAATGTGGAAAACCGACTCACTCCGGAGATTGCCCAAAGAACCAAACGGACTCTAATTACGAGTACGTAACCTTATGCCGAGAAGGGCCTTTAAAATGTGCAGAAGAAAACCTCTTAAACCAGCGAGGTTACGCCTACGAAGCAATGGGGAGCGAAATAATGCGACTCCACTACGAGGCGAGCCAACGAGGCTTCACTCTTTAAATCTTTTTCTCGCCAATTGTGTGTTTGTGCATTTTTATGTGTAATGTTTTGGTGTGTTTAGTTTGTTTTTGTTTGTTGTATGTTCTATTAAAACGGTCTACCATTTAAAAGTGATGAACCTTGAGTTCAATATGTTTTCATTGAAAACGATAAATGTTAAGTGTTACAACTGAATTATCGTTTTTCAAATTGCACGAAATTTCTTGTTGGATTCATAAGATATCTGTTAAATAGTAAACCACGAAAACAAAATAAAAATTGAAAAAAAAAAAAATTCCTTTCTACTAAATTGAAGGTGAAACGTCTTGAGTTTAACTTGTTTCTTTGAAAATGAAAATGTTTAGGTGTCACAACTGAATTTTCATTCTTCAAATTGCACAAAATTTTTTTGTTGTTGTTAAATTCTAAAAGTCTACAGTAGATTGCAAAATATACCTTTTTATCAATAACCGTAAAAATATATAACTTGTAAATCTTTGTCGTGGATAATGATAGGTTTGGCGACCGAATTTATCTCTACCTAATCGATAGGAAACAAAGTTTTAAGTTTGAAAATTAGTTGATTCAGGGGTATACAAAAAATAGAGTGTATTTTAATTTGTGTAATTTTTATTTTTCATGTACTTAAAATTAAAAATGTTAATAATTTTAACACAAAAATAGAGTTATTTTATTTTAAATTTGTTTTCGAAAAACATTAAAAACTTTAACTTTTAATGGATTGAATTTTATAAATTGAAATTAAAAATTTATAAACGGATTAAGATCAGGTGTAACAACCGAATTTCCGTTACAAATATAAATCTATAAAAGATATTTTAAAATCAATTGTTTATAAGTTGAAAAAAAAAAAAAAAATAGAGACAAAGCATACGCGAATCGTGTAGACCTACACGAAACGCGTGGAAGACAAAGCTTACGCGAAACGCGTAGACCTACGCGAAACGCGTAAGGTCAAAAGTAGCTGAACATAACAGACGGGCAGAGGGCTGTTTTTCACACACTCTCTTTCATTTTTTTCTGCTGTGGACGAGAGGAAACCCCAAAAACCCGAAAATCACACCCAAAAACTTAAATTAACACTTCCAATCTTCTCCAAATCTTCAATCTTTCAACATGCCTAGATTGGTAAGGGTCCTAAACCCATTTTACTTAGTGTTCTTCAAGTTTTTCATTATTTTTCTTTATAGCTTTAATCCGATTTATATGCATGTTTTTGTTGAATTTTGCTTGATTAATGCTATATCTATGTTGTTAGTAGGATAATAAACCCGATTAGCATAAAAAAATGATGTTTAATTGGTTATTGAAAATTAGGGTTTATACAAAATTGGGGAAAATTAGGAAATTGATACTGAGGTGTGTTATTTTGGTTGTAATTAGTTGTTTTTGAGTGTTTTGTTAGTAGTTAGAACTTTTGAACATGATTTTGATTGTTTGACTTTGTGATTTTTAATTTTAGCCTGAATTTGTTAATTTTTTTTGCAAGTTCATTTTAATGAATCAAGTATGAACTTTAATGCTATTAAGGATTGTTTAGAAGTTGAAATACACGCAATGTGATTGAGTTGAATTAGATACACTTAGATAAATTGCGTGTTTTCACTTGTGAATTAAACTTTGCATATGAAACTTGATTTTTGATTTATGATTTTTGGTTTGTTTCTGCTTTGTTTTGAATTATAGAACTAAATCTTCCAAAGTTGTTGAAATAAATTGATTCATGTGGTGATGAAACAAGTTTGTAAGTTGAATTTAGACTCTTTGCTAACATTAACACATCCTATTGGGATGATTTCCTTGTTTTTAAAATGTTATGCAGGGACCATTTAGAATGAGGGCATTTAACCAACAACAAGCACAAGATCAAGTTACCCCCGAAATGGAACAACAACTCTTGAACCTACACCCGATCCTGCAATTTCCTAACGAATTACATCAAAGGGTGCAAAAAGTTAAGGATTTACTCATTCTGGTAAATCGAACCATCTCTCCAGTTTACGTTGTTGATTGGGATCCCCTAGGAGACCCAGTCAACTTAGATACACCGATAAGGGAAATTTT
This sequence comes from Rutidosis leptorrhynchoides, assembly GCF_046630445.1. Lineage (NCBI taxonomy): Eukaryota > Viridiplantae > Streptophyta > Magnoliopsida > Asterales > Asteraceae > Rutidosis > Rutidosis leptorrhynchoides. Next base: position 520,834,991 of record NC_092336.1, read on the forward strand.
AACCCAAAGTTTCACGAATGAATTTGGGGAAATTAGGTATTATAATGACTTTGAGAGATTGTTTAGGTTAAATTCTCCTGTATATAGAGAATGGTGTTTAGAATTTTATTCTACCGTTAGGATGAATATACACCCGGAAAATATCGAAGATACTAGTTTCCTACAATTTAGATTGGGTGGTGTAGATAGAGTAATGTCCCTAGGCGACATGACTATGGCTTTAGGGATTTACGACGGTAATGAGATGAATGCTCCAGGTTTTTGGGAATATATTTTTACAGGAGCTAGGTATACAGGAGATTATGATTCTTTGAGTGTCTGGCGCTCTTTTTCCCAAAAGAATACTTATGTAGCAGGCCAAGAATCATACCTTAAGATCACTGATGTTCGCTATCGAATAATTCATAAATTTATAGCGAACACAATTAACCAAAGGGCATTCCTTAATACAGATAAGATTAATTATGTTGACCTTTGGTATTTGGATGCAATTAGAGATAGGGATACATTTATTAGTATACCCTATGGAGTGGCCTACTTTTTAGCCCATTTTGGTAAGGGTGCTCGAGGATCCAGTGACATGTCGGGGGGTCACTATGTCACGTGTTTGGCAGCTGGTTCGGTCTCGACCCGAACGAATTTGACCCTCCAATCCAACCAATAGATCAACCGGTTCGTAATTTGGGATTGGAGGTGTATAGGACAGCTAAGGCTATACGTGTAAGGGGTGGGGTACGTAGTTTAAGGCAACAGGAAGTTGCTGCTCACGCACCTATGGAGGAGGATGATGAACCCGCGAGGGAAGCTAGGAGGAGACGCAGAGAGCCAGATCAGGCTAGCTCGTCTCATACAGGTACTTCTGATTTCGATATGCTCCAAAACTCGTTTAACGCATTGAGTTTAGATGTACGTAATTCATATCAAAACTGGGGAGCGAGATCAGAAGATCAGTACACTGCTTTATCTCGGCAATTAGGGGACATTAGGCATACCCAGCTAGATCAATATAATATGCTGTCCAACATCCGATATGATCAGAGGGGAATGGGAAATCAATTAGAGTGGGCGCACCAACAGGCATATCTATACGCGTCTAACCCGCAAGCTTACGCACCCTCAGCCTTTCCATCATATCCCCCATGGCAATCACCCGATGACCCTCTACCTCCACCCTATGACCATAACGCCGCCATAGCCGCAAGTCAGGATGCATATAGGCGTTTCTACGAGGAACAACGCCTAAACGAGCAACGGCAGTGACAGCAACAGGAGGAGGGCGAACAAGGAGGACCATTTTGGAGCCCATTTGACTAGTTCTATTGTTTTAATTTTTTTTTTCTTTTATGGTGTGTAATAACATAATTGTATGGTGTGTATTGATACTTTTTATACTTCTTATGTTTTATTATATATTAGTAAGAAATTAGTGTGGGGTAATATTGTTTTGTATGATTGAAGTACAACCCCATGTTTGTATGTTTTTAACATGGTTTTGACAGGTACAGAAGAAAATGCAATTAGACGAAACGAAACATCGAATTACATTGTGATACAAACGTTGGATAAAATCATAGGTAAAACAATTTGAAAATCCAAATGGGTTAACAAAGGAAGTTCCAAATACTTCACACTATTTGTCCTCTCAAATTTATACATTATTATCTGATTTTTTTTGTAATGAGGGCATTACATAATCTTAAGTGTGGGGTGGGAATATATAAATTCTCGAGAACTTATATTTTGGTGATTTTTATCAAGATTTATAAAAATTTTAAACAAATATATCAAATGAATTTTTAAGGTAACTACGAGCGATTAAAGCATAGGTGTCAAAAACCGAAATTATCGTCTCAATACATTAAAAACGCATAAGTTTATTTGTTTAAAACCTATAAAAGAAAACCAAGTATAACAAGAATTTATAAAACCTTATGTTGAGAACCATATATCACATGTTTCTATGAAGTTATTGCAGATATCATTGCTTTGGAACGTATAAACCTGAATATTCCACTATTACGAGTAATAGAGGATGAATCAAGTCCATCCCGTAAGGAAGTAAGGTCTTCCAAATTGACACACTTGCTAACTTATGTTAGAAGATGTAGTCCAGAACAGCTGTAGGTTGACGAAAAATCTTGAAAAGTCATCCCTAAAATCGGCTGGAAATCTACCTAACCTCAGCATCAAACAGGGTTTTTGGTGGTCAGACTTATCCTAACCATTAGAAGGATATGTCTCATACAATGGGGGGGCACAATGCAAATTAGCTTTTAAGACTAATGAATCTAATCCCCAGATGGATAATCTCCGTAAAGATTAACCGCATCTATGTTTGACCGCGGTCAACATACATATGCCATAACAAATTGAGGTGTGCAAACTCATGGTTCACCGATGATATTTGGACACGATATAATTTTGTTCTAAAACTTATGCTATTTTATGAATTATATTTGTGTAAAACCATTTTTTTTGGACATTCGGCTTCAAGTTCCATGATACTACAATCATGGGGGCGAATAGCTTGCTAATCGCCGACTGAGACTTCGGTTTTCAGTTACCCTCAACCGGAATTTGAGGTTAAAACCGGAAAACGTGTCTAGTGTAAAAACTAGCATGACATTTTATAAAATCATAAAACGTTTCCACAAGGTCCAATTTTCCCTAAGGATCCAAATTTTTAAACCCTAATCACGAGTTTCATGTTTGTTTCTGTTGTCAGAATTTCGTTTCGTGTGCGTGTGATCCAATAAATACTGTGTTGTGTAATATATTTCATATAGCGTGTGTTTCATTTCGTGTAGTGTGTGTTGTGTGATCTAATGTTCGATAATAAAGATATATATAATGTTCTAATTCAGTTCAAAGATGTAATTGCTTGAGGACAAGCAACATTTAAGTGTGGGGTATTTTGATATTGCTTTAAACATACATATTATTCGACGCAATATCATTTATATTTCATAGGTTTTTACCATCTACAAAGATATTCAATGAGCATTTCACGAGAAAAACAATAAAAGTAGACAAGAGCTTGCTATTCGAAGAAACGACGATAAAACGATAGTTTTAACCAAATTTATATCAAGAAACGTTTATCCGAATGAAAGTACAAGATAATTGAAGAAAAGAGTTCAAATGGAAAGTGCCAAGTCAATTTAACGTCAACACGGGATCAACAAAGAACAAACGAAAAAGAAAAATAAAGAAAACTGCCATCAACTCATACGCGAATCGTGTAGGATTACACGAAACGCGTAGTAATTTGTTCTTACACGAATCGTGTAGCCTCTACACGAAACGCGTAATATTAGGCCGAGTTTAATCATTAGCCAGAAATGGGGCGGCTGCTTTTTGGAGATAAAAACTAATTCTTTTAGAACTGAGATACAGCAATGAAGTCACTATCACCTACTACATCTTGTAGGCTTTAAATACGGAGTACTAGTTGAATATTAAGGACACAAAAAAATATTTATACACACATACAAATTATTGTCATTTATTACTCTGTATCATTTTCATTTTAATCTCAAGGTTCAATATTTAGGATAGTTTCAAATATTAAGGGTGTATTATTCGTGATTAAGGGTGTTATTGTACGCGTAAAAGGGGTGTTATTATTGTAATTTTCTACCGTTTGAAGTTAATGAAAGTGAAGATATTTTAGTAAGTTTACTCTGTTAAAATTATCGTTGTTATTATGTTTGCATATCCATATTTTTATGTTTACCCTAGCGTAATGAATAGCTAAATTTTCATAGTGTTTGCTTAGATGTAGAGCCCCTAGTGAAATGGATTGTTACCATTTGTAAAAGTTAAAAATGTGACTTTAGTATTTTTAATATTGAGCCTAGTTAAAAGAACCATTTTTATGTAATTAGGTATTCAACCCTTGCCACTTAATTTATTAAATTTAAATAACGAAAGTTGTTTTTATTTACATAAATTAAGCTTCAACATTAAAAATGATCTAGACGAATTTATGGATAAGTTATTAACACCAATTTAGAGATAAACTTCGGTGGTTTGGGTAATATCAATAATTATATGACAGTGAAATTGTAAAAAGGGAAACCGTTAAGATTTGGGTATTGGCGAAAGTCAAAACTAGGCTAGGTCTCAATTTAAATACTTAAGGAACAGTAGCTATCTAAAAAGAATCCGATGAAAATTAGATTTTATTTAGTTAGTCTTAACCTTATATTTATTCGAAAGAAAAATATAAAGTTTATTACTAAAACATTTTAAATAGGGCGTAAACTCAAAACAATCCATGGACCTAGGGGTGACACATTTAAGTAAACACTCCCATTTATCCCATTATTATTTCTTGTAAACGTATTATTATTATTATTTACGAATTATTATTATAAAATATAAAAAATTACATAAAAATACTTAAAATTCGTACCAGACTGTTTGTCACATCGTATTACTCATACGCGAATCGTGTATGGTCTACACGAAACGCGTACGCCTGTTTATCAAACTGTACGATCAGATCTACACAATTCATGTAAGGCTTAAGATATACGCGATACGCGTATAAATACGCGAAACGCGTACTGTATAAACACGGCTACAGTACCAGCTAGGTTAAAAATTAGGGTTTTAGTTATTTAATTATTTATATTTAGGTTATTACTATATAATTAGTATTAGTTATTATAAAATACCTTAATACATGTTTTAATCCTAAAAATTAGTATTAATTATTATAAGTTTATAATTTGTAACTAGTTTATAATTAGTTAATTAATTTAATTCCTTTTAATTTGTATTAATCTCATTAAAAATGTCTTTTAGTTAATTTAAATAAATTTATATTATAATTGCTCAAAACAAAATTCTAAACATATAGTTTTATTAAAAATTACTATTTTACTAATTACCATTTAGTAATAAAATTAATGCATCATAATTAGCATAATTTCGTTTAGTTCCTTTTTAAGTTATTTATTGTAATCTTGTAATTTTATTTATGAAGTAAATTAGTTAAGTTATTTTCTGTTACTATTATATTATAAATTCCTAATCCAAAATCCCCTTTAACTAAGTTTGACATCAAAGACTATTAAAAACCATTAAACACTCCATCTCCCTGTGGAACGAATCGGATTTACCAACAAACTAAACTACACGGATAGGACTAGTTGCCTATATATGTGTGAAATCAACCTGAATTCAATAAAATACCACATATACAATAAATCAATTCGTGTAACAAAACAACTCAAATCCGTTCATAAATAAAGGTTACGATCCAGCACATCAGTAATAATAACGACGATAACGATAATCGATAAAGATAACAATAACGATAACGATAATGACGATCGTAATAATAATAATCATTTTAATAATAATACTAAAATTAATGATAATTCAGTTTACTATATCTTTTAATCCGTTCATCGAAACCATACGCTTTCCAAATGAAAAGCTATTAATTTTTCGCCAGCTTTCCAATGACATGCATATCTTATACCTTATCTCAGTAGCATATGTATTAAATTCATAATTTAACATAAACTATTTAACGACGAAACTAAGCATACAAGCATGCATAATCTATGTACTCGAGCACTAGTCAGGGATACACTATTGATATATAAAAGATAAGATATGAATGCTCACATATCAATATTGTGATTCAATATTGCAGGAAAGTACGTAAACGCAACGGAAATAATAAACACTAGTTTGACCTCTCGAGCAATACCCCCGAACAATACCCATCACCTCCTTAGCTATAACCCATAATTTCGTTAGCTCTATCCCGTTCGAAAAACCCGTTTGAAATAATTCGCTTATGACCTCGTCGTAGTATTTTGTGTATAATACTAATAATAATACTCCTAATTATAAGATTAATAATAATATTAATCTTAATAATAATAATAATAATAATAATAATAATAATAATAATAATAATAATAATAATAATAATAATAATAATAATAATAATAATAATAATAATAATATATTTAGTACATATATATAGAGAGTATTCGTGAGATTGGAAACAATGAATGAATGAATTCGGCAGCGAGCTTTATAGGCCAAACCTAGAATTCGATGCTCCGCAATCGCGGCACTTTTTAGGCATAAACCTCCGCGATTACGGAGGTGCCTGTCCCAGTTCATCCATGATTAAAAACGTGGGCTGCCGACATTTTTTATATTATTATATATATAATATATTTAATTTATATAAGTAATTATATATTATATTATATTTACGTACATAGTTAACTTGTAATTTTTGTTCCATTGACTTATATGTTGACTCTCGAATTATGACTTGGTTCCGGTTTTTCGAACGCCCTTTCGTACGCTAAGAAAATTTGTACTTTACGTCTCGCGACATGTACCTTTATTAATAATTAAACTTATTCGCCAATAATCCATATTACAAGAAATGTAATTCATACATTTGAGTGTTTTGGTCATTAGCTTCATTAAATTGACATCTCGTTATATATATGATATCACATATTTATTACACATTTTCCTTAGCGATATCGATCACATTTTGGTCCTTTTGGATACGATTTGGTGTTATTTCGATAAGTGTTGTGAAAGTTTGAGTTCTAAGACCAAAGAGATGAAATTTGAAGTTATTTGATGCTTTTAGTGATTTTCTATGGAAACGAGTGAAAGTGATTGGTTCGATTCGAGTTTGGTTCGAAAACGAGTGATTTTATGAGTTTTATAGTCCGGATTCAGCAAAAAGGGTCTGGAGCGCCGCTCAAAAACATGGAGCGCCGCTCCAGTAGGCAGGAATTTCAGTTCGAGGGGTTTTGGAAATCCAAAGATCAGTTTTCAGCTATATGGAGCGCCGCTCCACCTTTTGTCGGTTTCAGAACTTTACTATTTAAAGGCCGAATTTTTACCCTATTGAATCATTATTGCATCCAGACAAATTTCAACAGCTTTTTGACGAAAAAGGATGATTTTTGGGGAACCCCAAGATCATTCTAACACATCAATCATTTCAGAAACGTGTCTCAATCCGTCCATCATTCAAGAACACAATTTTCATTAGGTTTAATTCTTATCATCAATATGAATACTCTTAATTGTTTATTTGTGATTTTGGTTTTAGCCATGGTTGGCTAAGCACTTAAATGTTTTTCTAGATTGAATATTCGTATGTGTTTGGATGATACTTTAATGTTTGATTTGATTAATGCATGATAATTATGAGTTTTGATTAAGAACCATTCTTGTGGGTGTTGATTATTGTTACTAGGCTGATTAGTGATCTTGTTTGAACAAAGGGAACCCTGTTTCAATTTAGTACACTAGTTTCCAGTTGATTTGTCTTAACCAATTGGGTGCTTACTGGACCAAGGGAGTAAATCGGGTAACAGAGATTGAACAAAATAGGGGTGAATTTTGTGGAGCGAACGCGTAACCAATTAAATCTTAATCTTATAATTAGCTAATTACTAAGTCACAAACGAAAGAGGTCTTTGGTGAAAGGGAACCCTAAGCCAATAAATCCAAGTTTGACGTGTTTGCTAAAAGAGAACTCTGGGTAAACCGACTCTGTAGTTGCATGTGTTGATAAATTGAACTAGAGCTTAATAACAAATCATCTGACACTGCGAATAGGAGATCTAGGCGAACATTCTTTTATCTATTGAATTCAAATATCTTTACTTTTCATTGAGTCTGCATTTATTTCCTACAAACTTAAAAACACAAAAATATTGTCTTTTACTTTTAATCAATCTTTGATTTGACTAATCGTTAAATAGCCACAAAACAAATTATCTCGTACTTTCGATTTTCATAGATTAACTTAGTTTATTTTATTAGTTGCAATCTTAATTCTCACGTTTAAACTGTCCTTGGAACGATTTCGGAATTACCAACTTTATACTATTGAATGATCGGGTACACTACCTGTTAGTGTGTAGTAATCTTTAAACCGGCATTTTCCAAGATAAATTATATACTAGATTTTACACATCAAGTTTTTGGCGCAGTGTTGGATTTATATCCCGAGTTAAATGAAAACGATTTAAAGTGGTTCTTGGTACAGGGGAAGGTGTTTGGGCATGAACCGTTTAGTGAAAGTGATTATTGGCCAATGGTGGCGAAAGGTGATGCGGGTCCTTTTAGTTTAAGTAGGAGTGTTCAGTCAATGCTTCGACTTCCGGAGGACCTGATGATTTTTAAGATGATTGCTCACATGTTTATGGCTAGAGGAAATGCGAATAAGATTCAGCGAAGAGATCTTTGGATTCTTCAGCAGATTAAATTGCGAGAGTGGATTGACGTCCCTTGTATGTTAGGAGCATGGTTTCAAGAGATTGGAACAGATAAACAAACAGAATGCCCGTTGTTAGGTGAGCATTTGGTGACGAGGTTTGCTCGGGTGTTTTCATTCCCGACAAATAGGTGTAGTATGTTGGGGATTACAGCGATGCCCACTAATATTCTGTTTTTCTCAAAAGCTGAGTTTATCCGAAGAGGTCCACTAGGTTGGGTTTTGGTGGATGATGAGCAACAACAACCAGGTGACGGGGCTGGACGTGGTCGTGGACGTGGAGGTAGTCGATCCACGTATGAGGCAGGTAGTTCGAGTGCACACGTACCGGGTACGTGGTCCCTGAGTGAAGAAAGTTGGGATTCTCTGGTTAATAGCATTGATGGGATGCATTTGGAATATCGGGATAGTAGGTCAGCGTATAATGCTCAGGTTGAGCATAATCAGAGGATGCTAGAGGAGAAGCGACGGCATAATGACGATATGAGGGTTTGGCATGAGAACAGTTATGGTGCGATTAACACAGCTTTGGGACAGTTTGGAACAGCGGTTGGTAACTTGGGTGAGCGTGTTAATAGGGTCGAGTATGATGTGAGGGGTATTTGTAACAACCCTGATTTTTCCGTTACTTCCGTTAACCTTCCGTTAGTTTATTTAACGGCGATTATTTAACTTTTATGTGTTTACGTGTATTAAATGCGTACTTGATCTTCGGAGGGTTTTAATAATTAATATGGGTTGATATTAATTCAAATAAATATTTCGGATAATGAAATACGATAAAAACGATACGATTTTGATAATAGATTTTTGAGCAACGAAACGCTCGGGTTTATTTTAATAATTAATTTTATTAATTATTAACTTTTTAAAATATTTAATTTATTGAGTTTTTAATAAATTAAACAATTGGTTGCGTTTAACGATAGGGTTAGCGTTCCGGGCCTTCGGTACGACTAAACGGCACTTAAAACGAACTACGATTACACGGGATTGCAAAACGAGAGCCCGGGAACCCCATGAGGGCCCCATTCGGCCGAACCCCCTCCCCTCTCCCCTTATTTTGTTAATTTTTGGCTAATGGAGGGACTTAAGTGCAATTAGGGGTATTTAGTCCATGTATAAATTAATTAGTACTTGTATTCTTTTCCCTAAACCTAATTAGAAACAAAAGAATGCAGCTTTTCCCTCCTCCCTCTCCTCCCATCGTTGACCATCACCATCACCACCATACCTTCATCTTTCAAAATTAGCAAAAGTGTTATACACGAATCGCGTTCATCTCCTCGTTCTCTATCCATTGGTATAAACAATTTTGTGATCTAAGGTATAATTGCATAAACCCTAATTCTTAAAATCTGATTTTCATGTGAGTTTCATAGTTATGTTGTCAATTGCTCAAGTCTATACGCGTACGTGTTAATCGTTATCGTTATTTTGATTGTTTGATGCGCTAGGGTTTTAAAAACGAATTTGTATTTGCTTGATCAGAAAAATTAAGTTTTTTAATCATTAATTATTATGTTATAATCAGATTCCTTGAGAAAAACTATTGAGTTTAGGCTTTGGATTCGCTTGATTTCGTTTCCGTATGATTAAGTTATGTCGATTTGAATTATCGTTGTGTTTTTGTTGCTTGATCAGAAATCTGGTATTTATAGAAAATGAATTTACATGTGAGACTTATACCACTGGAAATATAATTTAAAAACACTCAAGTTAG